>NC_090936.1:569223262-569566763 GCF_040938575.1 Ambystoma mexicanum | reverse complement strand
AGTTAATTTCTCAACCAAACTCTTCGCTTCTACTGCTGCAACTCCTGCTATGTCTTCTTCTACCATTTCATCATATTTTCATTTCTTTGGAACCCATATCGTCATCATCCCCCTCAGGGTACCAGCATTTTTTATATGTTTATCCACACTCCAGGTCATGAATCGGCAATCTCCTGTGGGTGAACAGAATATCCATTGCCCCGTATACTTCTTCCAATCCTTGGGATAGTGATACTTAGTTCCTGGAGGTGCAAGGGTACTTTTCTTTATGTGCTCTTGGGTGCTGTCCTCAGTTTGCTCAATTGTTCCAGCATTAATATCAACCGTTATCTTCATTCCAATAACTTTCTTGACTGTCTTCTTGCATTCTATGCCAAGACTGGAGGCAAGCATTATGATTCAACTTCTTATGTATTTACTCTTCAGCAGTTTCAATAAAACATAAGAAAACTGAAAAGGTCTTTCCTGTATCCCTTTTCTTTTCTTCCAAACTACAAGTCAGACTGTTTCTGTAGTCCTGTTAGTGTCTGTCGAGCTTAGGACCAGTTCCTGTTCCTGGACTCCTCCTCTTCTTTTCCTGCTCTTCAGCATATAAGTACCCTTTTACTGATTTCCTTCCATTAGTCTTTGCCATATTATTTCTATTTCCTCAGATAAGCTTGAATTCATGTATTTTAAGATATTTCGCACCAAGTTTCCGTAGGCTTTCACAATAGCATATCAGATGTTTAGCCGTCTCAATTTGTTTCATGCCAAACAATCTACATAACCTTCTGTTTATTTATCTCATAGCCCATTTTTGCACCAAGTATCTCCATCGTGTCACATCTATTGAACTTAAACATAAGATATTGTCTTACTGTGGCTGCAGTGGGGAATGCATACTGGTATTTGGGTTTCACAGTTGCTTGGGACCAATGTTCCAAAAATAAACCACTTGTCGATTTTGTGGCCAGGGTGATCATATCACATTATTTTGCCCAGCTGTAAATCAATCCTTGTAATAGTTTTTTAATCTTAGCTTGCGTTAAAAGTAGCCAAGTCTCTGAATTACCCTTGGCCCATTTCACATATACCATGTACAGGCTGTTCAGAGTGTTAAAGTGCTTATTGTGGCCTTCCTTGCAAAAATGACTCATCAATTCTACTATAAATATATTAGTAGCCAACGTGCTCATTTTCGCATATAGCATTGCTGATTTATATTCTAATATATCTTTAGCATATCTAAAATCACCTTCTAATAAAAAGTATTCACAAGAAACTGCCATCGGTAAGCTAAAAAGCCATTTTAATATTTTTCCTTCCAGTTTACACATTTCATTTACAAACTGACTGCCCATACTCTGAAAAATGAATGAAATAGAACTATTACTTAGGTGTAAAATTAGCAAATGGGAATGTAAGAGTGGTAGAAGTGTTTAATGTAGTTTAAGAAGTCGTGGTTAGCCGGGGACCGGATAACTTTAGCAAGCACAAGGTAACAGTAGCTGCGTGAAAGGGCGCAGTGTTGTAGGAGCACAAAGACAGGAGGAAACGTAGAACTCAGGTAACGTTTAAGAGCCGGCGCAAGGGAAACAAGCCCTGTGTTGCATACCCGGCACGCCCAGTGTCTCATTCTACCCCGAAGTCAGCATTAACACTACGGCCCCCACCCTTAGAGGGATGGTGCTAGGAGTGAGCGAGATGCAATGGCCCCCTCCGATGGGGAGGTGGAGTCTCTGCTTGGCATCGCATAGCTGGATTATCAGTGTGACAGCAAGTGTACACGATTTGTACACGATTTGTTCACTGCTCAGCAGTGAAATAAGTAACTCGTGAAGACAGATTAACTTGTGCAGACGACGCGAGTCACAGCACACAAGCCATAACCAGCTATTGGACGATCCGGCCACTTTGCGGATCACAAAGCTGCACGAAAGCACACAGAATTCGAGAGAAACAGCTCTCACCATACTGGAGCCCTCAGCCTTCCCAGAAGAGGGGCAAACTGGCTTACAAGGCAAATAAGTGCTACCTACAAGGGAAAAGTAAAAAAAAAAAAGGAAGAGAGCAAGAGATAATTCTCTAAAGAATACTAGAACATCTGACTCAACGCAGCAGTGGGCATGCGCAGGAGACCTATAAATACAGGTACCAGGCACACAGCACTCAATACCATGTCTGAATTTGAATGGAGCAAGGAAGAGCAGGCCCAAGACCTCGCCTCTAGCTTTAAAGAAGTGCTGGGAAGCTCGTTGGTCGATGCAGTGGTGCAAGGGATGAAATCCTTACAAGATAGGCTGGCAACCCTAGAATCCATTCTAAGTCAGCCCTGAGATAGCACCGAAGAGACGGACAGCACGCCCACAGAGCCTTCACGAAGAGGCCTAAAGGAGAGTAATTTGACCGCAAGAGGAAAGCCTCTACTGACCCCGTGGGTCGACCTTATGGGCTAGATGAGAAGACCCCCGAGGCAGACGATGCTTTCGCAATGATAATGTAGGGCTTCATGCAAAGAACAGCAGTGCCATTGCTCACAACTCCCTCCCCAGGGGAAGAGAATTTGGGAAAAGATGACCCAGGCTCAGAAGGAGAGCTGGTGGAAGCCAATCTGTCCTCACAGGAGGGGAGAAGACAGAGGAAGATTGGGAAAAACCCAGTGGGGGTAAGAGAGCACGCAGAGAGAAATACCTAGATGAAGATCTAGAAGAGGTGACAGCCATGTTTGATCCTGACAGTATTAGAATTCCCAGATCCTCTGATTGGCAGCCCTCCCCCAGAGTAACAAAATACATAAGAATCAGAAAAGCACTCGACAAGTAATTGAGACAGCACATGAGGGCGGAATATCCGTGGTCGTACCTGCCTGTCAAAGTAGCAGAGACGCTAGAGCTGGATCCAAAAATGTTAGTGTTCGTCTCGAAGACTAGCAAAGACCCGCACAAAGGAATAGACAGGTTGTGGAGGAGCTGCCATGAAAAGGTGCTGGATATTACCAGACTGCTAGCCAAGATAATGGACCTGGCCGAGTGAGCCAGAGATCCCGGAGAAGAAACCGACCCAGAGGCCCTGGCGAATTGGGTGCATAGAACAGACTGACTCGCGGATAATGCAAACTGCGCCATCTCCTCAGAAAGGAGGAGAGACCTACTGCTTAACGTAGATACCAAGCTAAGTGATCTAGCTTCATATGAATCAGGGGAAGCTGCGCAGAGTCTCTTCGGAGAGACCTTTGGCAAAGAGATGGGCAGATTTTTGGTCACCCGTACATCTCTGGAGAAAGCTCAAGCGTCAATCCGCAAGAAATGTGGTTGCAAACAAATCGACCAAATGGGCTTCGAGCAAATTGCTACGAGGAACCATTATAGACCCAGATACCCTCTTCCCCAAGTTGGTTCTTTGGAATTGCAACATTGTTATTTCAGTATCATTCATGCACTCTGATGTGACTCCGGTCCTGTGACACTCTACATCACTCTACACTCTACTTCACCCATTCAAGTTAAGAGAACTTTTTCAAGAGGGCAGGACATTGTTGACAGTATTATTGTCACCAAATGCAGAAATTAAGAGATTATTGTTCTGATGAGATGGTGGAACAGAAACTCAATAAATGACAATCTATGGTGATTTCACAGTAATCATAACTAAAGATTCAAATTATTTCAGATTTGTGAAGGAGAGTGCACTAAATACCAGAGTTGATACTCTTGCTTGAAGTGCGTTGAGCTTTAAGCTATACCGTGCTGACGGGGTGGTTTTAGAGCTGAATTGATGTGGTGCTTAGAGAGAGAGAAAGAGATCACAAACATTCGCTATGAGTACATAAAGAGCATGGCTCTTCTTTTGGAGCAATAAAGAGCCATCTCAGTGGAATGTCACACCTCATGGGCACCTTGCAGTTGTAAACTGTACTTAGACCAAAGGACTGCTTCAGTGACTTGGATCTCGGAAAGTGAGGATCTCCAGGGTCATATAATAAAGCCTGATTCAGAAACAATGCTGTATAATGTAGATCTTGCACACAAAACACCATTTCAAGGTGAAAGAATTGTTCCATCTGTGTTGTATTGTGCACAGTCTATGCTTACTGATACCCGAAAGACTCTGGTTCAACAAGACCTATTTTAGAAAAGCACACCTGCGGTTAGATGCATGCTACATGAGATAGCTGCATCATGCAGCCAGTGACACCTCTGATTCACCATGTTTAAATGTACACTGCTGCAGTCTCTGGGTCATGTAAGTAGCAAGTATGTGTTATATAGAGACTATCCTTCCCAGTACTACACTTATAGTGCTTAGTTAATGTTTTCAATAAGAAGACTGTACTCCTACAAATTGACCATTGCTGCCACACAATCTTGTGGGGTTGTTCCTACAATTGAAACATAAAGGGAGACCCCATTTGTCAGATGAGGCCCCACATGGGATGCAGCTAGAATAATGTTTGGGTTGCAGGAAGGAACCGTGTAGTACTTGTGTGGCAAGATCACTAGCCTGCTGCAGTACTTGTGTGGCGGGATGACTAGCCCCCTGCAGTACTTGTGTGGCGAGATGACTAGCCCGCTGCAGGTGAACAAGACTGGGTAGTGACTAAACCGCATAGGCAGCCCTCAAAATATTATACACAATCAGTGATATAAATAAAAAAATTGAAACAGGCATAGTCAACACATATACTTCCTTTGACTATGTGGTAATGTGGGCCGAGGGCTGGTTATACTCTTAAAAGAGATTTAGTTGTGATCAGATTAGCAATCCAAACACCAATAGTACAACAGTCTAAAATAAAACAAATGTCCAGTCAAGGTTATGTACACATGTATATACTTTTATTAAACACACCAACATGCAATAATAACTGTCTATACAAACACTGCTCACCTCTGTGGAAAAACCGAGACTAAGTAGAATGTAGATGATGCAAGGACGCTGGGCAATGTAGCACGGGGTGAAAGTCAATACATTACTTACAATGTCACCAAAATAGAAAAGTCTTTTTTTTTAATGTGAAAATGGGTGGATCGGCAGTCACTATAGTCCCAAAAGTAGACCAAGGTTGTTGGGGCCTCTCAACTGCACCTTTCTCAGTTCTTGGTGGGTCAATTGTTTTCAAACCAGGCTTCTGGAGTTGGTGGATCATGCTGTTGAGACAGGCATCAAGTTGGTTTGAAGCGGAGCTCTGTGCTGTACGATGCAGTGTTCAAAGATTTAGTTCAAAGGGCTCACTAGGATCAGTTCAAAGTTTGAGCTTGTTTGAAATGTTGGTAACCACTGGGCGAAGTTGAGTGATGCAATGCTTCCAGCTGTTCGCAAGTCGAGGTCCGGAGAGGCCCGAAGCTGTGATCCTAATGGTTCAATGCAATGTTCAAAATGGTCTCCACCATCAACCTGGTGTTTGAGCTGAACAGGTGAAGGGCCCTGCATTTACAATTCAGTGGATGAGCCGGTTTAATGATTGCAACAACAGTGAGGGAAAGAAGGTTTGACCAAGTGCCAAAAGCAGCATGCTGGGTTCTGGTGGTTCGAAGTCATTCAAACTTGCTCAAGTCTAGTTTAATGGCAGTTTAAAGCTGTAGAATACAAGAAACCAGCTGCTTTGCTTCTTCTGGTGCTACGTGAGTCCAAATCCAGGGGCTCTGGGACTTGATTGGTCCTTGTTCTCTTCAGTCATAACCAGGGGCAGGCTTGCTAGCACCTATAGGAGCCCTTCACATCTGATGAGGGGCCTGGCTACCATTGAAGCTGGCAGAGAGGCAGGTGGTGGTCCAAAACAAGTTAACCGTCAATCTACCATGGGATGGGAATGCAGCAGAGCTTGCCTTTGCTTTTGAACCCAGCCTTCACCTCACAACTGGAGGATTATATAAAGAAATCTCTTTCAGCAGGGTCCAAACTAATTCTTCTTAGAGACCTGGAATGTTCAAAATGAATCAAAGAAGGAGTGGACGACCCCTTCATTTAAAAGAAAATGCAAAATCCTTGCAGAATTGGATAAATCCTATGAAAGTGAAATGTGCCTACTTGCATTATACCTAGTGTGTTTTGCAGGACTTGGAGGAGACAGCAAGGAAGGAGAAGCCCACATAAAACTAAGATGAATGGACTGTCCCTTCATTCCATTTTCTCTGTCTGACTGTCTAACTCTGCACCCTTCCCTCCTGAGCTTGCAGCTTCAAAGGCCATTGCAATGCAACGCCCTGGTATGAGGCTGGCCCTTTTATTTAGGGTGTGCCACTTTGCGGCTTGTTTCCCAGAAGGCTCCACCTGGAAGCTATGTGGGTTGCAGAGAGATGTTACCCAACCTCACAAAGGACGAACAAGAGGTCCAGTTTTCCTGCCCATTGTCCTGCTGGCTGAACAGAGTCAGACAAACAACCCTTCCAAGTCTTCTCTGGGCTGACAGTGTTGACAAGTGTATTCTGCAAATCAGATGTGGCTTAAATAATTATGTTAACTACCAGCCACCATCCCTAAACCCAGGATTACCATGTCACCAGGTGGTATTTTATCATCATTATTATGGTTTTGGCTCGAAGGTGGCAATTTAAATACAACCAGGTTCTGCTGTGACTTTGCTGTAATCTGCAGCTTTCAAACAGGACACCTGTGACCTCTGCACCAGCTCTGTGTCCCTGGAGAGCAGGAGTAGGAGATTATGAGACTGATAAAGCAGGGCAAAGGTATGCGCTATACTTTTGGCATGGAATTTAATGAAAGGGGGGATCTGTTTAACACAATGCCCGTTCTGAAATGGACATCCACATCTTTTTATTATTAATGCAAAATAAAAACATTCAGTCATTCTGCACCTTTGTCTGATGGCAATCCTTCACAACTTGTAATTCATATGACACCTAAATGTGCCATTAAATACAATTAAGAACTATTAAGGTTGTGTTAGACTGGGCCTGCGCTGCACTTCTTGTGATCAAGAAAAATCAATCTCAAATGTTAAGACTCTGAACAAAAATACAACTTCTGATCCTATTGGACCTGTCTTAAACATTTGACACCCTTGAAAACTGCTCTAATTGACACGCTGTTCAATGTCTTGGCATTGTTGAGTGATAGCAAGCTTCATTCCCACACGGGGAAGGGCGCAAAGCCAACCAGGTGGCTGGAACAGCAGGCGACAATACACTGTGTACCGCCCGCTGTTTCTGTCCATCTGAGGCCCTTCCCTGGGTGGCTCCATCTTGATTGTGGAGAGGCAACAGGGAGGCTCTCCCAGTTGCCTCCCCATTTCCTTACCCTTTGCTCTTGCCTGCCTAGGTGTGGGCTGGCGGGCCTTTATTGGCCATGTCCGCCACCTGATGTGGGGATGATTGCCATGTTCAATCTTTTCTCTATACTAACTAATCCCATAACGTTATAGCCTGCTGGGGCATTCTGCATTGCCCCCAAGGCTCCACAATTCCAGCCACCTGATTGGCTCCTCAACAAACAAATCAGTTGTTCGCATTCTTGGTTATGTATTGGTGCATACATTGTTTTGTTCGTTTTATTGATGTAAGCTGTTTCTGCATCCTGGCAAACCTACAGGCAGACAAGATACTTCAACCCTCATCTCCTGTCCCAGTCTGCTCCCATTTCTGTTGTTGAACTGTCCCACAGGAAGACGCTCTGAGGGACCTCCAGAGGTTGAAGAAACCCATTAAGTGCTAACGACGAGTATGCTCATCCTTTTTGCATAGACTTACATACTAGCTCAGCATTAAAGGGGTCAAATAAATGGAATGCACATCTGAAACCCAAGAAAGTAATGATTGTCAGAGTCCTTGGAAAACCACGGTTCCAAGATCAGGAGTTTGTAATTTGCGATAATAATGGGGAGAAAGGACGTGTGTATTGGGGGCGGGGTTGGTGGTGTGAAACTCGGGAGTCAACTTAGACGTTGACACTTCCCATGTTTTCCATAGTTCATATCTGAGAGGCCTCTTCTTGGAATAGAGACACATTCTACAGCGTATAATTTTGGTGAAGAAATGCCAGGATGTCAGCCAGACACCAGGGTTTGGTGGCACCGGGAGCAATCCCCTCCTCTGCATCTCACCTCTCCGTGTTCTGTTTCAGGAAGAAGAGGAGGCCAGCGTGGACGGCCTTGTGGAGCCCCTGCTGCCCTCCCTCCTGCCCCCAGCATATGAAGAGAAGCAGAATCATGTGCAGACTGTTTGAGTTTCTTGATGCACTGACGTCTACACAGGACAAGGATGTTTTTTCTATGCACAACATATGCTTACCATATACCTCTGTTATTTTACTTTTTCTTTGAATGAAACAGTCAGTAGCCTACATCACTCTAGGCTTCCTTCTGTCTAAATCACCCCTGGCTTGATGTATTTATTTCTTCCTTCTCAAGCTGCTGTTCCTAAACGTCTTCTTTCCTGGCTTAACCATCTCCACTTTCACCTGCAGCAATTATCCTGCATGTCTGTGCAGATGTCTTTTGATCTTTCTGTACTTTACCTTTTTCAAAGTTTTCCTCCCATTTCAATATTTAGGAACATCATTTGCTCATTCTCTCTTCCTCCATTAATATTGTTCTTTCTGAATGCATCCCTTTCTCATTCTTCTAATTCTCATCCTGCCTCACACCATGTACCTAAAACACATTTGCCCTCTACATCTTTCCCACTATTTTTCTCCTTTCTCTCCATTCCTGTTTCCATTTATGTATGTCATAGCATTTAAAAAATATATCTTCTCTCCTGTCTCACTTTGGTCTTTCTCTCTCTCCATGTCTCTGTCTCTCTCCGTCTCTGTCCTTCTGTCTCTATCCCAGCTATCTTACACCATCTCCCACTCCTTATTTCCACATGACTTTCTTAAATGCCCCCATAATCGTTGTTCACATATGGATCATTCTCATTCCATCCAACTTGTTCTCTCCTTTTTTTCATTTCCATTGCCTCTTACGCCTCCCTCTCTTCTTCACTCTCTCTATGTAGGTAACTCTGTTCCTCATTTGAGTATCATTCCTTTTTCACGTCTCCTTTCTTGCTGCTTTCCACCGCTTCCCTTTACCACTTTCCATCACTGTTGGAACTCCCCACTCCACTCATCGGCCTTCATTCGCATGATGGGTTGAGCCCTTGCTCTGCTTCTTGCGGAGCACCAAATAGTGGGCACCTTTCCACTTTACATACTACAATCAAAGTGATTATCAATCAGTCAAATTAATTGTATTGCTCACAATGTAAACAATCATTTTAAAATCTTATGAATACACATTAAAACCATAAGCAAAAATTATTAAACTCCCCATTGTGTTATGCAAGAGAATGTGCACCATTGTGACTGTTCATACAATGATGGTATATCCTGAGGCACAAGTTAAAATATGTTGACCTCTTCTACCAAAATGTTATCAAAATCTGTGATGCCATGATCAGAAATCTGAGCATGTTACGTCGGCCTTGTTAACTATAGGGACGGAGTTACTCTGTGGACTCCTCGACAACTGAACATTGTTGAAGGACCAGATAGTTCTAAGACGAAAACCTAAAGAAGTGGAGGGTTGCTTTCAAAGCTTTTCTACCACAAACACAAAAGAGCGGATTCACCACTCTTTCTTCCCACAGCCCCAACGCATGGTCCATCAGGAGCTCGTCAAAACAAAGAGTGAACATTCACCTTGCCGGCCTCATCAGAGACAGTTTAGCTACCAGACATAGCTGCGAGGTCCACCTATGTTCTCAGGCAAGGCATCCTATAAACAATGATCATGAGGCTGGTGTTTTATTAATAAAGCCCTTTCTTTAGATTTCCTGTAGTGGAACTTAATCAGGGGATGGTAAGTGTTGCCATGCCAAGTAAACCAGTATTCACCAATAAGGGGAATGTTGGCTGATGGGTTGGGGTTGGGGAGAGGGTAAAATAAGAGGTCGAGAAGATGGCACCTAAGGGGGTCCAGGGCGACTGTACAAAATGGCCTCCCATAGATGGACTGCAATACAATTCAATGAAATGTGGTAGATCTGCTGACACATCCTCCATGTATTAGCCTTCCAGTGCTTATTTTGGCAGATCCGCTGTCAAATGTTCTAAGACCTGCAGCGCACTAGGAAATGTAATGCTACCTTTATTGTTCTGGCCACACAAGTCTCCATGTGTGTAAACCACAACCCCAGGTAGTCCAAGAGCCTTATCGCTCTGGGAATTCACCACACAATGAAACACCTCCCCGTCCTAATCCCTCCTCAAAGATGATGGTTTTAGATTTCCCTGAGTTAGCTACCAGCTTTCTGGCTTGCTTAGGTCTCTAACCTCAACAATAACCACTTCAGATCCATCTCATTTTGCATCTCCTGGTGAATAAAACTGAGCGGACCACTTATAATTATTCTTACCTGGAAGCAGTCCCCTCTATGCTATTATGATTTGTCTTGTCAATGTATTGAAATCTAACATGGAAATCGAGTTGGGACCCGGTTTATTTATTTAGTCATTTATAAAGCGCGCCAGACGCGAGGTCATCTGGGCACTGGTTACAAGAAGGCTTAGGTACAGCAAGGTTATATGCGACAGTCATAAAAGTCATTTATAGTGCATGAGATACAGGTAAGGTTCAAAGCAGTTATCGGTGTGGGTAGTATCTGTGGCACCACAGGTTATAGTCGTTGTTAGTACTGTATGTTGCAGGTGCACTGTGGGTAATAAAGGCAGGATTGAGTTTGAGGGAAGATAGTGGTTTGGGATTTCTTGAGGAAAAAGCCAGGTTTTGAGTTCCTTGCGGGAGGACCAATGGGAGTAATCTGATCTTAAGTTTCTGTGTTAGATTCACACAATTAACAAAGCACATTGTAAATGTTGCCATACGCATGCATGGCGTGCAGTTTGCATGTATTCCTATGAAATCTGCCTGTTTTTAGTAGGTGATAAAATGTGCAAATTCTATGGGAATGAAAAGCCTCTCCAGCAGCATCAAAATCGCATGTGAGTGAAGATGCTCTTGGATTTAACTGATGTAGTGGATGAGGGAGGCAGATTCAGAGAGTAAAGATTTGTGCTGCTGTTCATTATTCTTCCACCAAATGTCACTCCTTTGTAGGGTCATTGGGCCTCATTCCGAGTATGGCGGTAAGGGATAGCGGCCACCGGTAACGAGACCGGTGGCGGTATTCCCTTACCGCCATACTCCGAGTTCCCTCTGCGCCTTCGCCTTTAACGCCTGCTTTGAGCAGGTGTTAAAGTCGAGGGCGCAAAGGGGCCTCCAAGCCAATAACGGTGACCGTAATGAACGGTCACTGTTATTTGCATCTTCCCCATTCCCATTGAGCCCTATGGGGGCTCATTTGGGAATGGGGAAGAGCCTTGGTGAATGGGGAATCACCGCCCCGCCAACCTTGGAATGGGGCGGTGATTCCGCCATCCACCAAGGCGCTGCCGTTCCGGGTACGGCGTCAACCAAGGCGTTAATAGCGCCATTGGTTAGCGCCGTACTCGGAATGAGGCCCATTATCTGTTAATTTTCTATCAAAATATATGAACACCAGAAGCTTTGGACATCCTTTACAGTCAAAGAGACTGCCCAATCTTGCAATGCACCTATTTTAGGCTCGTCCATAATAACGATTTCAGAGGAAATTACATAGCCTAGCAATTCCAGCTCTTTTCCATGAAATTCCAGTTTTTAACTATGCACATCGAGTGTGTCCCTCCGTTTGTATAAAAATGTCCTTGCATGCTGCCAAAGCTCATCTAGTTCATGGAAGCCGAATTCAGATGCTGCTGGTTGACTTTGTGCTCTAACACCTTGAAGCGTCTGTGTGCTAGAGGGAGTTACCAATAAAATATCTTGGACCAAATAACTGGACCGACTCAAAGGAGATAGTAAAATACTGACTTAATCTCAAAGAAGTAAAGCAGGGCGAAGAAACACTCATCGCATCGATTCATGCAGGATCACAATGTCTTCTTGATTATATTCAGTTTATATAATGCTAGGTGCGTCACCTATGACGTCATCCTACGTGGCAAACTGTAAAACCTATCGAGGGGTGGCATTGGATTAGGGAACATGTCTACATATAGATAATACATGTGTTAATCCCTCATTGGCGGTCTCTTGTCTGTGAGACACACCCTGAACTACTTCTATACACGTGGTGTAATGTACTCGTCATAACAGAGAATATGGCAGCGGAATAATACTTTGCAACATTGTTTGTAAAAGTGCAGGGCAGGCTTTTCTGATTGGTTGGCAACCCAAATCCAACCTTGGACATTTGGTACGCTAGCAGCAAATGCATGGAAAGGAAACCCAGGTGCTTGGAGATACATCAGCTCTCCCCTTGTTTTCCCAAATAGTATCCTCTCTCATTGGTAGGCCTCAATCCAGTGTCTTCTGTTTGACGGGTGACCTTGCCAGTATGCACTGTCTCTTGACATTTGAGGGAGTGTAGGCTCACCATTATCTTAGCTTTAAACTGAATGAACAGCCCTTGTTTGCGAGCTCTAGCTCACATGTTACAAGATCATGAATTTGTCCATTTTGACAGTGTTTTAAACACCATTTGATTCTATTATGATGGGTTCCGTTGCTCCTGTTGGCCTTTAGAGACTTGCTCACTCTATACCATATAAATGTCATGCCCTTTTAATTGTCCAATTCTTAGCACCCGTAAATGTTCTTGTTCCTCCTATTCTTTCGGAAATATGTCCTTGCACATGGTCTGTTTGTTAGACTCCCTTCGTGTTTTGCCTTCATCTCTCAAAATAGCATCCTTGTTTCCAAGCCGATGTACTCCTCTATTTTGCAAGGGAAAACTACTTCTTTATCATCTTTTCACTTTAGGTTCCTGGGCTTGTATTTTGAGGTAGCTGGGTTGATTCACATAAACCGTCGTCCATTTTCTACTTTTGGTCACACTTCATTCTTCTTTGTGTTCATAATTACTGTATCATAGGGTACATGTTTCTCTTCAGTTACATCGTCATTCTTAAACATTTTCATATTGTTTCAGCATAGGTTCTTATATCTTCTTTTCGACACTCCTTTGTTGTCATCTGACTTTGTTTTAACATTCATCCATTCTGTTCATGGCTGCATTTCGACAGCTTGGCAATGTACATCCTTCTTGGTAGATTTTCTCCACTATGTCAGCTTGCGGGTACACACTTAAGGGTTGTCTGAGAGCATATTGTCTCTCATATACTCAACGTAGTGCAGAATTATTAAAAGGATTTAGGCATGGGTTCCCATTCATGGCTCTTCGTCTGTCATCCCAATATGATGGTGGCAAGTGGGCAGGGACTAAGGAGAAGATGGGTACCTGCTCCTCTACATCCTCCCTCTAGTTGATTTCGCAACCAAACTTTTCGCTTCTAATGCTGCAACTCCTGCTATGTCTTCTTCTACCATTTCATCATATTTTCATTTCTTTGGAACCCATATCTTCATCATCCACCTCAGGTTACCAGCATTTTTTATATGTTATCCACACTCCAGGTCATGAATCGGCAATCTCCTGTGGGTGAACAGAATATCCATTGCCCCGTATACTTCTTCCAATCCTTGGGATAGTGATACTTAGTTCCTGGAGGTGCAAGTGTACTTTTCTTTATGCGCTCTTGGGTGCTGTCTTCAGTTTGCTCAATCGTTCCAGCATTAATATCAACCGTTATCTTCATTCCAATAGCTTTCTTGACTGTCTTCTTGCATTCTATGCCAAGACTGGAGGCAAGCATTATGATTCAACTTCTTATGTATTTACTCTTCAGCAGTTTCAATAAAACATAAGAAAACTGAAAAGGTCTTTCCTGTATCCCTTTTCTTTTCTTCCAAACTACAAGTCAGACTGTTTCTGTAGTCCTGTTAGTGTCTGTCGAGCTTAGGACCACTTCCTGTTCCTGGACTCCTCCTCTTCTTTTCCTGCTCTTCAGCATATAAGTACCCTTTTACTGATTTCCTTCCATCAGTCTTTGCCATATTATTTCTATTTCCTCAGATAAGCTTGAATTCATGTATTTTAAGATATTTCGCACCAAGTTTCCCTAGGCTTTCACAATAGCATATCAGATGTTTAGCCGTCTCAATTTGTTTCATGCCAAACAATCTACATAACCTTCTGTTTATTTATCTCATAGCCCATTTTTGCACCAAGTATCTCCATCGTGTCACATCTATTGAACTTAAACATAAGATATTGTCTTACTGTGGCTGCAGTGGGGAATGCATACTGGTAGTTGGGTTTCACAGTTGCTTGGGACCAATGTTCCAAAAATAAACCACTTGTCGATTTTGTGGCCAGGGTGATCATATCACATTATTTTGCCCAGCTGTAAATCAATCCTTGTAATAGTTTTTTAATCTTAGCTTGCGTTAAAAGTAGCCAAGTCTCTGAATTACCCTTGGCCCATTTCACATATACCATGTACAGCCTGTTCAGAGTGTTAAAGTGCTTATTGTGGCCTTCCTTGCAAAAATGACTCATCAATTCTACTATAAATATATTAGTAGCCAACGTGCTCATTTTCGCATATAGCATTGCTGATTTATATTCTAATATATCTTTAGCATATGTAAAATCACCTTCTAATAAAAAGTATTCACAAGAAACTGCCATCGGTAAGCTAAAAAGCCATTTTAATATTTTTCCTTCCAGTTTACACATTTCATTTACAAACTGACTGCCCATACTCTGAAAAATGAATGAAATAGAACTATTACTTAGGTGTAAAATTAGCAAATGGGAATTTAAGAGTGGTAGAAGTGTTTAATGTAGTTTAAGAAGTCGTGGTTAGCCGGGGACCGGATAACTTTAGCAAGCACAAGTTAACAGTAGCTGCGTGAAAGGGCGCAGTGTTGTAGGAGCACAAAGACAGGAGGAAACGTAGAACTCAGGTAACGTTTAAGAGCCGGCGCAAGGGAAACAAGCCCTGTGTTGCATACCCGGCACGCCCAGTGTCTCATTCTACCCTGAAGTCAGCATTAACACTACGGCGCCCACCCTTAGAGGGATGGTGCTAGGAGTGAGCGAGATGCAATGGCCCCCTCCGATGGGGAGGTGGAGTCTCTGCTTGGCATCGCATAGCTGGATTATCAGTGCGACAGCAAGTGTACACGATTTGTACACGATTTGTTCACTGCTCAGCAGTGAAATAAGTAACTCGTGAAGACAGATTAACTTGTGCAGACGACGCGAGTCACAGCACACAAGCCATAACCAGCTATTGGACGATCCGGCCACTTTGCGGATCACAAAGCTGCACGAAAGCACACAGAATTCGAGAGAAACAGCTCTCACCATACTGGAGCCCTCAGCCTTCCCAGAAGAGGGGCGAACTGGCTCACAAGGCAAATAAGTGCTACCTACAAGGGAAAAGTAAAAAAAAAAAAAAAGGAAGAGAGCAAGAGATAATTCTCTAAAGAATACTAGAACATCTGACTCAACGCACCAGTGGACATGCGCAGGAGACCTATAAATACAGGTACCAGGCACACAGCACTCAATACCATGTCTGAATTTGAATGGAGCAAGGAAGAGCAGGCCCAAGACCTCGCCTCTAGCTTTAAAGAAGTGCTGGGAAGCTCGTTGGTCGATGCAGTGGTGCAAGGGATGAAATCCTTACAAGATAGGCTGGCAACCCTAGAATCCATTCTAAGTCAGCCCTGAGATAGCACCGAAGAGACGGACAGCACGCCCACAGAGCCTTCACGAAGAGGCCTAAAGGAGAGTAATTTGACCGCAAGAGGAAAGCCTCTACTGACCCCCTGGGTCGACCTTATGGGCTAGATGAGAAGACCCCCGAGGCAGACGATGCTTTCGCAAAGCTAATGTAGGGCTTCATGCAAAGAACAGCAGTGCCATTGCTCACAACTCCCTCCCCAGGGGAAGAGAATTTGGGAAAAGATGACCCAGGCTCAGAAGGAGAGCTGATGGAAGCCAATCTGTCCTCACAGGAGGGGAGAAGACAGAGGAAGATTGGGAAAAACCCAGTGGGGGTAAGAGAGCACGCAGAGAGAAACACCTAGATGAAGATCTAGAAGAGGTGACAGCCATGTTTGATCCTGACAGTATTAGAATTCCCAGATCCTCTGATTGGCAGCCCTCCCCCAGAGTAACAAAATACATAAGAATCAGAAAAGCACTCGACAAGTAATTGAGACAGCACATGAGGGCGGAATGTCCGTGGTCGTACCTGCCTGTCAAAGTAGCAGAGACGCTAGAGCTGGATCCAAAAATGTTAGTGTTCGTCTCGAAGACTAGCAAAGACTCGCACAAAGGAATAGACAGGTTGTGGAGGAGCTGCCATGAAAAGGTGCTGGATATTACCAGACTGCTAGCCAAAATAATGGACCTGGCCGAGTGAGCCAGAGATCCCGGAGAAGAAACCGACCCAGAGGCCCTGGCGAATTGGGTGCATAGAACAGACTGACTCGCGGATAATGCGAACTGCGCCATCTCCTCAGAAAGGAGGAGAGACCTACTGCTTAACATAGATGCCAAGCTAAGTGATCTAGCTTCATATGAATCAGGGGATGCTGCGCAGGGTCTCTTCGGAGAGACCTTTGGCAAAGAGATGGGCAGATTTTTGGTCACCCGTACATCTCTGGAGAAAGCTCAAGCGTCAATCCGCAAGATTTTCCTGAGCCGAGTTTTTGCTGGGTGTGGCCGCTATCGAGGTCGAGCAGCCTGTCGCTTTCACGGAGGCAGAAGACCTAAAAATAATAAAGCTCAGAAATGGAAAATAAGCAACAAGACTCTTTCTTTCTTGCCAGTGGATGACTTCCAAGAGGCCACAGAGGCAGAGGAGCTGGCCGAGTCCAAAACTTTACCCCAGGTGAGAGCCTCAAAATATCCTCCAGTAGGGAGGAGAAGACAGTGTTTTTGGAGAAACTGGCGCACGCTTTACAAGGATGCATGGGTTTTGCAGACCGTCAGAGGCCTGCAGCTAGAATTTATACAGGTGCCAGTACATGGGAACTGGCCCCAAGCGATACAGTTAGCGCAAGCAGAGCAATGGAGTTTACACCACAAGCTGCGCCAACTAGAACTGAAAGAAGCCCTAGAAAGGTGCAAGACAGCTCCAAAATTCATAAGCTCTATATTTTCGGTCCGCAGAAAAGTGAAAGTGTGACCAGTCATAAACTTGAGAGAGTTGAACGGCTGGACTGTATACCACCACTTCAAGATGGAAGGGATACACCAGCTGAGAGACACCTTGAGAGAAGGAGACTGGCTAACAAGAATAGACGTGAAAGATGCATATTTTACAATTCTGTTGCAAGCGGAATTCAGGGCCTCCTAGCTTTTCGCTGGATGGAGTGGCCAACTACAGTTACCAAGCTTATGAAACCAGTAATCAGAGATCAGTGATCCCGATGGTCATATATATATATGATCATATATCTAGATGACCTACTGCTTTTAGCAGAGGAACAAGAGACACTGATATATCAGACTTCTTGGGTGCGAGATCTCCTCTCGTCGCTAGGGTTCTTAGTAAACCTAGAGAAATTGGACACAATACCAGCGCAAAGATTAGACTTTCTAGGCTTTGTTCTAGACACCAGGAAAGTGACACTAGGGTTGCCAGTCAGAAAAATCAAAGACATCAAAAAAGAGACCAGGGATTACCTGAGCAAGCAGAAGATATCGCTCAGAGTTCTAGCGAGGATAGTTCGTATGTTGGCATCATCCATGAAAGCCATCTTTCCAGGCCCCTACATTATCGAGCACTTCAGTGGCTGAAAATCAGACACTTGCAGCAGGGTCTAAAATATCACCAAGAATCCATCACAGAACTAGAATGGTGGTAGAAGAATATGGATGCCTGAAATGGACGTGCCATATTCTGAGATCGATTGATCTGATTATAGAATCAGATGCCAGTCGAGTGGGCTGGGGAACAAGATACGGTGTCTAGAGACCAGACGGAAATGGAGCGGAGAAGAACTACGTCTTCACATAAAGTGTCTGGAGCTGCTAGCAGGCTCCTTCACTATCAAGGCTTTCACAAAAGGGAGAGTGAGCTCCTGAGTCCTTCTCAAGATGGACAATATATCAGAGGTCAGATACATCAACCACCTAGGGGGAACGAGGTCCAAGTTGCTAGCAGAACTAGCGAAAGACTTTTGGCACTTTTGACTCCAATCAGGGACGTCAGTGGCAGCAGAGTATCTTCTAGGATCGCTCAATGTAGTAGCAGACTGGAACTCCCAGTATCTGACAGAAAATAATAATAATAATAATAATTTAGCATTTATATAGCGCTACAAACCCTCAGGTATCTAAGCGCTGCTTATTATTACCCACAGTGTGTGGTGCTCATTTATTGACTTCAGAAGGATGAAAGGCTGAGTTTGGCCCTGCCGGGATTCAAACCAGCGTCAGCAGGCTCTGCACAGATGTCAAAGTGAGCGCTCTACTCACTGTGCTATCGGACCGGCTTGATGCCAGAGGTTGGAAACTGAGTCTACAAATCTTTTGGCAGCTGAACTAGCTGTGGGGACCAGTGCACACCGATCTGTTTGCATCTCACTCAATGCACAGACAAGCAGCTATTTCAGCTGGAGGTTGGATCCGCCAGCACAAGGCACGGACGCGTTCCTTCAAGTTTGGGCAAGGAAAGTGAATTATGCCTTTCCCCCCTTCGTGATGCTGAGCAGAGTTCCAGCGAAGTGTCGGCGAGAGAAAGCAGAGCTGATCCTGATAAACCCTGATGTGGAAATTACAAGTATGGTTCCCGACGCTAATGGAACTAGCAGCGGACATACCGTGAATCTCCCGGACGGGGAGCAGTTGCTCACAAACCCAGCTGGGTCATTTCATCCTCTGAGAGTGAGAGGGACTCTCCTGCTTATAGCATGCAGGATATCAGGAGACACTGGGCGCTGCCAGGCATTTCGGTCCAGGCTGCTGAACTTATCGCAGAGTCTTAGGCCCCATTCTCTAGGATTACCTGTGACGTTGCTTGGGCCTAATGGTTTAGCTGGTGCAGAGAGTGACATTTTCATCCCGTTTCAGCACCTATAGTAGCGATCTTGAATTTTCTAGCACACCTTTTGCAGGATGGGAAAGCATTTAGGACCATTGGTGTGTACAGGTCAGCGATCTCGGCAGGCCATCTACTGGTCGAAGGGGTCACTGCAGGGGAACATCGAGCAGTAGCCAGGCTCATAAAGGGAACTCGATTTAAAGTACACCCAGAACCAAAGTACAAGTAATTGTGGGACGTTACGGTGGTGCTCGGCTACTAGCAAGTTGGCCAGCAGACAGGTACCTGTCGATGAAGCAATTATCAGGCAAATTGTCCATGCTCTTATGTCTAGTGTCTTGCAAGCGAGTAGCGGATGTCAAGGCCCTAGAAATTCACAAGAAATCTTTTGGTCCAGAGGGAGTGACCTTTTCAATAGTTAGAAGGACGAAAACAGGGTCCCATACAGTCCACTATCCCTATTTCCCTGGAAACACAAAATGGTGCGTAGCGAGATGTATTAAGGAATATGAGATCAGGACGTCAGAGTCTCCAGTCTTGCCTCAATTGTGGTATACTCATCAGTTTGTTTCTGTCTTTTTCAGAATGCCTGCATCCAACACTGAATCCACAATAAAAGAGACATCATGATTTGTAGAACTTGGGGAAACTGCCATCGGGACCCGAAGAGCAGCCGATGTATGCTGGAGGTGCCGGCCCAATGGATTGCAGAAAGAGAGATAAACAGAGAGAGAGAGAGGGAGAGAGAGAGAGAGAGAGAGAGAAAGAGATAGAGAGAGAGAGAGAGAGAGAGAGAGAGATGGGAGAGAGAGAGAGAGAGAGAGAGAGAGAGAGCCCACAGAGCTGCTCAAAGGAGCAGGCAACCCCACACAATGGAACAAGACACACTAAACCACAAGGGAGCACAAAGGGGCTCCACAGAGGCTTACCACAGTTCCCTGCCAGATTGGGACCTGGGGCACACAAGCAAAAGCATTGGGCAGTCTATGCTGCCAACTTCGCTGCACTGCAAGCCTGAGCGGAACAATTGGATGGGGCTTAGCCCCCCTTTGATGACTTTCACTTGCACATAAACTCCCAGGGTGTGGAAGACAGTGCGAGATTGGCCAGGAAAAGTTACCCAATTGAAGCAAAGGGAAGGAGATTTATTCAGGAGGCAGAAAGCAGGAATTATATTTTTTTGGAAAGGTTAGAGGTGGAGGATGACCAAGAGACCAGTAGGAGGAAGAAGGGAGTGGCGGCATATGGAGAAATTTCATTGAGCACGTGAAGTATCGGCTTAGGAGTGATAGTGGTTCTGAAGTGTGAGTGTGGATCTTTTGTGAAATGAGTGTGTAGAGAAGTGTAGTATAAGCAGTGATTATGAATTGTATGGTAGAGGGGAGAGCAGTAGTGGTATGGGGCAAGTAGTAGTAGGAGGATAGTAGTCATGGGAGGAGTAGACCTGTATTGGGAGGAGGAGAGTATTTGTGGAAGGAGGAGAGTAGAAGTACAACAAGGTGTAGTGAAGTGGAGTCGGAGGGTAGTTAACATAGAATGGTGGAGGTGAGAACTAGGAGGAGTGAAACATCAGAGGAACATCCGAGTGGTGAAAGCAGAGAGGATGGGTGTACTAGTGAGAGTAGAAGAGAAGAGATGATCGTGGACATAAGTGAACTAGCCTAAATATAACTGAGTAAGTGAGTGGCACAATTCCAATCCCCCATTAGAACACTAACAACTGCTTAAAGTAGAGGCAGTTAGGAAGACCCTGAGGGAATGTAAGGACCCTCTCTGGCTGGGTGACAAGAAAGTACAGGCTACCGTTTGGTAGCACTAACTGTGGTTATGGACACGAGGATTAGGGAAGTGGTACCAAGAGAGACAAGCAAAAGAGTGACGGCTCTAGGGACCCCGCAAAAATTCAAATAAAAACCCTTGAACCATTCTCCAGACTCGGAGTGATTCTTGTGCCATCTTTGATCATTTATATATTAGCAAAACCCTGTGTTCTTGTCTAGCCTGCTCCATACAGCTTCCTTGATTACTTGACTACTGATACCACTAGGTAAGCCAAACACAAAAGGTGTTGGCTGGAAGGTTTTGAATTACTCTAAACCTCTGTCATTGCTCTGATAATCGTTCCTCATCTGCCAAGCCATTGCAGAAGGAGAAAGACAATATGCAATTCAGGCTCAGTCATACCCCAAAAGGGGCAGTCCAGCTCAAACAGCTATGTCGCATCCCTTCTGCACGAGACCACAAGCATCCCCAGACATGTTTCAGTCTTGTTGGGCATCATTAGTGAGAAGTAGCTTGGGTCTCTAGGCCCACCAGGCATGGCTGGAAGGTAACATCAGCTCCTAAACCTTCGTACTGACCAATCATCTTAACATACTACTAAATCCATCGACATGGTGGCATTATGCAGAGCTTTGTTGCCAATTCTAGGGCTAAATCATGAACAGGATAAAGATGGACCAAAACCAGTTGAGTCCAGCCCTACTAAAATTATACAGAAGCCATGATATGGGACTTTTTGGGTGTGAATGGGAGATGAGATTGCTATGGTCGGTAGCAATTTTGGAACATGTTTATTTCAAAGAAGAGAGGGTAAATACTGCAGAAATCCTTCCAGCTGATGCAGTGCCCACAAAAATAGTATACATATGTAAAGGTGACTCTGACTGAGAGAGATGAGCAATTCTTAGCAGGGCATCATTCGGATGCCCACAGTGGAACCGTCAGGAGGAGCCTGACCATTGCGCATCCATGTGGTAGGGCCCTTTCCCAGGATTATGACTATTCCCTTCTGGTAGAGGTCAGAAATGATATGTTACATTATCCATTCATTTGCACAGATTAAGATTGGGTGTTGCTTGTGTGCAAAAATCCCAGGTGCAATCTGAGGAAATCAACATATTCTGTACAGCTTGAAATGCAGATATGCAGCAGCATGATGATTTCCTACATGGGGTCTAACACTGATGCAGGAATTCCTAATTGCAGCCGCCTTCCAAATAGGCAGATCTGAAACAAATATAAAATTTGCTTTCCACATTTTCTTCATGTCTTCGAATAACAGAAGAGGCTTACCCTCATAGCGAACATGGAATTTACTGAGTTTTCGAGGAGCCAGTATGTTTTTTGCATATACCCAGGACCTGTTTTCTGGACTGTACCTTACCCGGTCAATCAGATACTGAATAGTTCAATGTCATCTTCCATATGGTTACTTCGTTCTCTTTTTAAGGTCCTATAGCAGGAAGATTTTTACGAGTTCAACAGGTTTCAGAAAAGACATGTGAAAGACAGGATGGATTTGGCAAACATTGGGCAATCAGAGCCATAGGGTTACAGGACTAATCATACCATCGACAGGAAAAGGTCCTATAAATGGAGGTTTTCTGGAACAAGATGGAATTTGTATGTTCTTAGTTGACAACCAGACTCGTTCTTTTATTTTATAGTCTGGAGCATCCTGCCTCTTTCTATCAGGCTGTATGTTTTCATGTTTCTTGTGCTTTTTCAGTTGTAATGTTGCATCTTGAAATCATTTTTGTAATTGTTCTATCACTTCAAGCGCGGTGGGTACAGGGGATATGTCAAAGTGCTTTAAAGGGAAAGAAGTGCGATGGAATCCAGATGAGAGGTGAAACAGTGTCTCCGAGATGGATGTATGATATGAGTCATTATATGAAAATTCTTGTAATGGGAGTAATGCTACCCAATCCTTCTCTTTATCTGTGGTGTAGCAACGTAAGTATTGCCAAATGACTTGATTTACTCTTTCTGTCTGGCCGTCGCCCTGTCGATGATAAGCCAAGGTATGGTGTAGGGTGATTGCTAGTAGCCTACTGATTTCTCTCCAAAATTCTGAGACAAATTGAGATCCTCTATCAGTGATGCTAAGGTTGCGGAAGTCCACTGAGTCTAAATACTTGTTGTATAAAGTATTGAGTAAGACAGGAAGCAGATTGTGCTCCTGGTAAAGCAACAAAATGAGCTGTTTTAGTGAATGAATCACTGATAGTCTAAATAACGGTGTTGCCTTAGACGGGGGAAGGTCCGTAACAAAATCCACAGAGCATGCCTTCTACGGACTGCTGGGCATGGGGACTGATTGTAACAGTCCTATTATCTTCCCTCTTGGTGTCTTGGCTCGGCACATTTGTGGCATTCATGGATGTAGTCTTGAACATCCTGTTTCCAGTCCTTCCACCAAGCATATCATTCCACCTTGCAATGAGTTTTCCATATACTGAAGTGACCTGCTCCATATACATCATGACAGCAGTATAAGAGTGTTTGTTGGCTTGTTCTTCTAGGGAACCATAGCTTTCTTTCTGTGGAACAACAGTCCTTATTGTTTGTTATGACTGGGGTCTTGTTGGAGGAAATCTTCTGTTATTTAGTTAGTTAGTTGGATGTGTTTTACATGATTAATGCAATAGATCAATATATCAGCTAGATATATCACCACAAATGTATCCAGTAAATCCCTGAACACATCGTTAAGAAAGGAATGAATGCCACTGGTACATTACATAAGCCAAACGGAATTACCAGATACTCGTAGTGACCGAACCTGGTGCGCAAAGCTGTCTGCCACCGATCACGATGGTGTGTCCACACCAGGTTATAGGCACCTTTCAGACCCAACTTGGTACAGTTCCATTGATCAATGGTAATGGATATCTATATTTAATTGTGATCTCATTAAGCTGTCTGTAATATATACAAGGTCTTAGTTCAACTTCATCTTTATTGTGAAATGAAGACCAAGGGTGCTCCAGCTGGTGAGGTAGAGTGAAGGGTGATGTATTTGTCGAGATTTTCCTGAATATACCCCTTCAATACTATGTTCTCCTTTTCTGTGAGTGCAAACGTCCTCTCATAGGGTACCTTGGCTCTTGATATAAGCTCAATACAGCAATCATATGGCTGTTGAGATAGTAACTTGTTGGCTTCAATAGGGTCAAACACATTGACGTAATTATGTGAATTCTTTGGGTATCCTGGGTTATAAGGCTCCATGTTAACCCAGGAGATTGGTGGTTTAGGTGAGTAAAGTATGGTTCTGACCTCGTCTTCATTTAGATTGCAGGAATGGGGTCAATGATCTCCCAAAAAGTTTCATTTCCTTCTTCCTCAATTGATAGCTGGATTGTGCTATTCCAACCAAAGAATACTCAATATAATCTGGAAATGCGCATCTGAAATCAAGTCGAATGATATCATAGTTAGTTTGATGAGAAAGAGGACCAGACGACGATCAGGAACCATCCACTGACAGAATCGGTTCGGGTTGTAGTTTATTAATGACGGGTACATGTAGATGAGAAGCATAATCCTGGTCGAAAAAGTTCCACGTAGCTCCGCTATCAATGAGGGCAACAACCTTACCCCATGATCAGGTTCTATGCTGTAGAGAAACCTGGATGAAAACATGTTTGGCTTGGCTGGGCGAACTACTACATAAGGGACTGGAGGAGTTTCCTTCTGGGCTCATCAATTCCTCCTTGCCTATTGATGAGCAAGGTAATTTCCTATAGTCCGAGATGGACATTTTGGATAGAATCTCACTGCATGTCCGTTTTCCCTACAGTAATAGAACAGGTTTCTTCTGCGTCTTCTCTCTAATTCCTCCCGGGACACAAAACAACAGGCATCTCCTGATTGAATTGGCTCTGGATCCACCACTAGTGTAGGCACATCACAGTCCGCTCTGACATAGTTGCATTTCCACTCAAACGTCTTTCTCCTTGGCTGTCTCCACATTTGTGATCCAGTGGTATTGTCAAAGAAATGTAGTCTTCAAAATTAGCAGGGGATTTGCGGCTTGACCTTGCAAAGACCTTTATAGAACAAGGCACCTTGCATGTCTTCAGGCCATGTGGTGTGTGTGTGGTGAGACGTCTAAACATAGTGATATAGGTAACTCCTTACTACCCTAGCATAGACCTAAGAATTTATTTCTGATTGACTAAGCTGTGTACTATCTTCGGAACATTGTCTGAAAGGCTGTGAGGAACTTGTCATACTTTGTTAATATAGAGTCATTCATTTCAATAAAAGGGGTGGCTGATATAAGAAAAATGTTCTCTAAATCGAACAGTAGAAATACTATCCTAGCTGAATCAGATGCATACAGCTGTGGTCAATTAGGAACATTTTTTTTACATTGCATCATATACCGTTTGAATTCCTTGGGGTCTCCCCAAAACTGGGTGGGCATAGGTGGGGCTGGGATAGTGGGACCATAATTAGGTATTGTAGGGTGGCTGGTGTGAGCACTGAACGTAGGTCACTCGGTGAAGATGTTTTCCCTAAAGGGGAAGTACCCTCCGAAGCCCCCATGGACTACCCACCATTGGCCCTTTACTGGTCCATTGGTCCATCTTCCCTTGTAGTACAGTAAGCGACTGAAACATGTTTCAGCCTACAGTTTATGCAGTGCTGTAACCAAATCATTTACCACTGACTCCATGTTTCGGGAGAGCCAAAGGTCTCACAATCTGTCAGGTTTTGACCTTTCTTGGCGGCTTTCAGGAATCCTGTTGGCAGTGCCGCACTAACCACGAGAGAGAGACGGGGGTTCCTGTACATTTGCTTCCGGGCGGTGCTCCCTTCTGGTCAGGGCATCTGAGCTGGTGCCCTTGGGTCGGTATATGAAGTAGAAAGTTAAGCAGGGATGAGAAAATCCAACAACGGATATTATACGCAATCCTTTATTCCTCTAGCACACACTGTCGGAAGCGGCTCACTCTGATCCTGCACAATACGGTTCTCAGTGCGGCTTGACAGTGGTGTCTAGTACGTGCTAGGTCCTTTCCTCTTCCAGGAAGTTTTTGGAGCCTCGAGTGGCTGGAGCTGCTCGGCGGACAACCGGCGGCCTCGACTTCCTGGAAAAGCGGACTATCGACTGTTATTGGAGGCACGCCGTCGCGGCTTGGACAAACTCAAGGACGAAGTTGGGGAGAGTTTTGTGACCGGCCGGATTGGATTGATCGGATTGATTCAGAGCGGACGATCCGCTTTTGTGCACACGCTCCACGCTCCATGCGGTAGTTGGGGCAGGAGCACTGCAGTACCAACTACACATTGGTAAGCCCCATGAAATTTGATTTACAACGTGATAAAAACCCCGAGGGGGCCTGGAGCCTGGGCCTGGGCTTGGGCTTGGGTCTGGGCAGTTAGTGTGTGTGGTGAAGCAGTGTGTGTGCTGGTGTGCCAGTTACTAGTAGGCACACAGCAGGGAGACTGTGGAGACCTAGTCTTTAGATTTAACCTAATATTATCGACTCGGTAACACAGACCACACTATAAGGGAGGCTAAATACACGCTAAACATACATGCAGAGATTACCAGAGTGCAGTGGAGCCACTGTTCTGTTTCCTGGGTACTTTGAGGGCCCTATTTAAAACAAATGGCTTCTTGGTGATTTGCGCTAACACTTTGAACTGCAAATACAATTGGAATGATAAAACAGTGCAAATTTACTGTCATAATTCAATTTGCTCCAATCGTGGGCAAAAAGTGAGAAGCAGGGAGATTGTTGGGAGACTGTTGGAGATTTTACTCCTTTGATTCCTACATCCTTTTTCCTTACTTACTCAGTCTTACAATTCTGAGAAATGTCGTCTCATTATAATTTGAGGAGTGGACCTCTTGTTGATGATTTAAGAGCTCCTGAATGGGAGGGCTCCTATACTGAAAAGTCCTTATAGGTGGGGGTAAATACCTTAGTTCAACAAACTCCCACTGCTGCGACAAGGGATAACAACATAATGGAGGTGCAAATTCATCAAGAAACTCAAGTTGACAGGACACCAGCAGGAGCAATTTTAAGGGACATAGTAAGAAATACTCCACCCATACAATCAAAGGACTTTACTCTGACATCAACAAATATAAAAGGGACTATTGACCATTATTTCCAGAAACGTCATCAAAATAGCTCAAGTGCCCTTATTTCAAATTCTTTAAAACCCTTAAAACAGAACCCTAATCCACAGACGGAGAATGGTCAATTGGAATTACCAAATTCAATAATGGATCTCTCAAGGACCCCTAATCATCGATTGAGCATATCTCAAAATGTATCATTCCAAGGAGAGAGATTGAACTCAACGGAGGTACCTAGAAGAGATCCAGCTTTGTTCGAAGAATCTATAATAGATCATCCAGTCCATACACCAAGGGTGGCCCTTGGAAGCAAGAACCAAGATCCCAAGGAAGGGGACGCAACTTTACCACCTTTGAATTATGTTCTAAACTCATTGGTGAACGTTTTTGACCTCCTTAAAAGAGACGTGCAAACGCACACAGGGATTTTAATGGAAAATACCAAGGACATTGAACAACTTGAATTTTCAGTGATAGGCCAAAATAATGTAATAAATTGTTCAGTACTGCCTACACTGGTAAAAATGGAAGATGGTTTTACAAAGCAAAGTGAAGACTTAACCGAAATTAAGCAGCAACTGACTTCTTTGCTGACGGAAAACAGGGAGATTAAGGATTTGTTACTAAAATTCGATACAAGATATATAACAGATAAAGAATCTGGAATTAAAAAAGACGATTCACCGCCCGAACCGCGTGCGTTTGTTGATGACACTCCCCTATCCGAGTCCGTAATGGAAGAATTCTGTCGTTTGGCACAGGTGGCCGATTTAACATTGGAACAGCTTACTGGAGACCAGGATGAAATAATTGAGATTTCCACAGAAGAAGCGACGGGAAATGTAAACACATGGAAGAAGAGTACTCAACAAACTTACAAGAGACGGGAAAGGTGGAACAATCAAAAATGAAATCATATGTCCTCAAAATCTAGGGGCAGACAAGAAAAGAAAACAAAAAATATGAAAAATACAACAACAAAAAAATCAAATATAAACAGTTTTGTAAAGGGGATCCCAGACTCGGAGAAAAATTTTGAAAACCAAATTGCATTTGAAAAGAGCAGCAGGAACTTGGAAAATGATTCCTTACATAAGGAAGAACAGAGAAGATCAAGATCAAAAAGGCCCAAAAAACAACAAATGAAAAAACTCAAATTGACCGAGTCCCAGAAGAAGTGGAAGAGACAAACGGTAAAAAAATCTATGAGTACTCGGACAGAAGAGAAAATAGTGAGCTTGGACAAAGATCGACAGCAACATGGCTCAGTAAGATCAAAGATCACAGGGAAGCTGCTAAAAATAGCACCCATATTTTTGTCCAAGCAGAAAACAGTTTCAAAAGTACCTATGCAGAACCAAACGGGCTTAAGGATTGCTCCAATATTTAATATGACTAGAGTAAAGATTGGAAATCCAGCAGAATCTTTGAAACCGGTTATCGGTCACCCAGAGGGAATAAATTGTGACCCGACATCTAAATAGGAGAAGAATATTCTTGATCAATCAGCAGGTGTAGGAAGTAAAGTGAAAGCATTTGCTCCAGTAGTAATCTCATCTCCTGAAGCTATAGTTGAGAGACCAATAACCACTCAAGAAGATCAAAATCCCTTTGCAATCCCGAGACTTTGGTTTACTAATGAGGAAAATAGTCAGTCTGGCAAACCATTGAATAGGGGAGCGATCTTGTCACTAGCCAAAAAAACGTCCTGAATTATATTTATTTTCAACAAAAGACATCGAATATGTTCGTTTTCCTAAACCGGACTGCACAAGTTTAGCCGAAGTTGGATTTGTTTGGAAACTGGGGGTGATGGCCTTCCTAAATATGGCCAAAAAAATTGTGTTGTTTGAGTCTGGAAGTGCATGACAAATTACCGTCTTATGCTGTAGAAGTGGAAGAAGCTGAGGAAAGTGAAGCAACCCAGGGGAACAGCTTTGCAATGCAAGCCGGCCAGAAAGCAAAGAAAGAAGATAATACCAAAGAAGGGTCACAACAGTTATCCTGGCCAATGCTACCAGAAATAATTATGCAAGTCTGTCAGAAGTTGGGAGTAGTGCAAGCGTCTCTTTAGTAATAAATATTTAAGAATCACCAGTTGGAACTCACGAGGGTCCAGCTCCTTCAAAAACAAAAAAATGAGAGCCTTGTTATTCGGGGAGGGTGACTTGATCCTACTACAAGAAACCTGGTTAGTAAATACTCCAGAACTCGAGGGGTTCAACTTGATAACACAGCCAGCACATAGTAAAGCTAAGGGCAGACCGATGGGGGGTTTATTGATCGCCTGTAGAAGGGTTTTATTTAAAGAAATAATAACTATACCCTGTAAACAAGAAGGAATTCTTGTGGTGAGAGCCGTCACTCCCCTAGAAAATGATCTATCAAAAGAGATAATAATAATTAACCTATTTTGGAACCCGGCCAGGGAAAAAATACAGGAGTTTTTAGAATCGATCTCGGTAGTCCTCAGTGATATTAGTATAATATACCCTGGGGCCTACATAATAGTTGCAGGAGATCTAAACTTGCAGTGTATTAAAATTAAACACAAATGCCCTACAGGAAAAACAAAAGAAATAAAATCTAATTGTAGAAAGTGGTGGAACTTCTTTGATGAATGGGACTTAAAATTCCTAAATGGATCTGTAGAAGGTGATGTACCACCTGCCACAACATTGGATTACGTCCTTTTATCGACACATTGGTTTGGGAAATGTATACACTTCTCAGTGGAAGATGGTGGAACAAGCGACCATAAACGATTAGTCACACAGATAAATTGGCATTGTAGGGACACAATAGAGGTTTGGGACCATCGGGTAGTTGCTAATGTTCAGAAAAATAGGTTGGTGAAATATAGGAGAGAAGGGGAACGTTTAAATGATGGCCTAGATAGACTCTATAATAGGGAGAATCCGGAAATCCTACATCAAAATTGTAATCCTCTGTTTTTTCACGAGTTTATATGGTCGATTGATCCACCATCGAATACTCAGAGGAGTTTTCAACAAACCCACAAACATCATTTCGATGAAGCAGTTTGGGCAAAAAAACGAGAGACCCAGAGACAATTAAGACTTCTAAACAAATCAGCAAAAAGTACACTAGAACTTGCCATAGAAACAAAAAAAATCAAGAACAATTTAAGGAGTTGGTCCAGACACCATAGAGAAGAGCTGTGGCAGAATGGTGGAGAAGAAATGTTGTGTGCATTGCAAAATAATTCATCACAGAATTTTTGGTCACTAATTAATGCATTAGAAATACACCAAGATATTGTTCAAACGAACAACGTGTCAGAAGCAAGCTGGCTGACCCATTTTGGCGAGAAATACAAAAATCCACCGGAATCCCGAAAATATAAGGGGGGCAATGGAAACTGGGGTCTGAGTTTTGAAAAAGAGGAGGTCTTGGACTTGATAACAAATTCCTCTGCGTCAAGATCTGCGGGCACTAATGGTTTAACTTATCAAGTCTTTAAAGGAAATGGGATCTTGTGGGGAGAAATTCTGTACACATTGTACAGGGGAGTTATAGATAAAAGAGCAATTCCTCCGTCTTGGAAGTCGGCGATCATAGTCCCTATTTTTAAAAAGGGAGATCGCAAAAATCCTACAAGTTATAGGCCAATTACGCTGCTTGATGTGGAAAGCAAGTTGTTCACTGGCCTAATACTAAGAGAACTGGAAACTTGGGCAAGGAATAATAACATTATCCATAAACAACAAACATGGTTTAGAAGAGGTCACTCTACCTCCTTGAACGGTATTATACTTGCCTCTCTAACAAACTATAAAGATTTAAAAAACGCAGGAAGACTCTATGGGGCGTTTGTTGATCTGTCGAGCGCCTTTGATATGGTGAATCGAGATCAACTTTGGCGCAAGATGGAAAAAAAAGGAGCCCCGAAAAATCTAATAAATATTCTAGTAAATCTCCATGAAGGAAACACAGCCAGAGTAAGACTCAATTCAGCTGGACATCTGTCAGAGTTTATAAGTATAAATAGGGGAGTCAGACAAGGTGGTATGGTGGCACCATTTCTTTTTAAGTTTTATTTGGGAGATTTTGGACAGGAAATAGAGTCTTCAGCATTGGCAAGTCCAAAGGTGGGTTCACTAGCCATAAAATGGCTTATGTATGCAGACGACATAGTCCTGCTTGACAGGACTCCTGTCGGTCTGCAAAGAGTGCTTATGGCACTTGACCAGTATATGAAAGCAAATGACCTGGTGGTAAATCCAGAAAAATCAAGGGTTGTAATTTTTGGACGGAAGGGCCTTAAAGATGTCAAATACTGTTGGTCAATTGGTGGTTATTCGATCCCTGTTGTAAAAGAAGTTATATACTTGGGTTTTACCTTGTATGCGGCCCCTACAGTGTGACACAGTATGGGGAATTATTGGCTAAAGGCACACAACTAATAGCTCAAATGAAGAAGATTTCTAGTTTGTATGGTAAATTTTCCATCATGCCAGTAATAAACTTTTACGTTGCGAAAGTAATTCCCGTATTACAATATATGGAATTGAGGCCAAGCCTCTTTTATGGTCTATAGACTGGCAAAAACTAGAAAGCTACATCTGGAAACAGGTATTAGGCCTACCCAAAGGACTACACACGGCGACACTCAGTTATGAACTGGGTTTAAAATCTCTTAAATCAGCGGTTGAGTGGAAACTCCTCTCCCTATATAGATCTATCCTGATGCCAATGACCAACACATTGTTTGAAAACCTTTTGGATACTATGAAATTAGACACCTCACTAACCCTGAGAGAACTTAGACAGGTAGCAGAAGACCTGCTGATTTATTGTGAACTAGATAAATCCATACATATTTAAAACCCTTTGAAGGTCAAGAAAGCCTTGAATTTGAGAGACTGGATCTCAACAGTGGATGTGGTGAGGTCGTCTTCCATCCCTACATCTTTTTTTAAGTATGGGAAAAAACAGGGTTTTGTTCCGAGGTATCTGACAAAGTTCCAGATAAAAAAGGAAGGCAGAACTTTATGAGAGTACACCTGAATTAGATCAAAACGGGTGCAGTACTGGTTAAATGGAACCGAACAAAAGAAATTCTGAGTTTGTGTATGGAATGTTCGGACCCAAGCAAACAAACCCTTGAGCATTTGTTAAGATTCTGCAGAGGTACTTGGGACACAAGGGTTGAATATCTGGGAAACCTAGTTGGATCACTTGATCGGTTGCCTTCTAGTGATTTCTGGGAAAGAATGATAGCGGGTCATGAAATCAAATTGACTGTTAATGCATTAAGAGTATTTCAATTCACAGGTTTTATTCCCCAAAAATACTGGTAATCTAGGTACTTCGAAGGATTGGTAAAGTCTTTTTCTATGATTATTTCATTTTGGACAAGTCACTGATCAATCTTAATTAATTCCCGGGAGGATAGCTCAGCGGCAGCGTGCGCGTCTTGGAAGCAAGACGACACGAAGCAACAACAGGTTCTATCCCCGGGTCCGCGCTTAGAAACCTTTGGGTGTTTAAGTGCGTTATAAATACGTAACTAAGACAAAAAAAAAACACAATTACGCAACTAAGAAAAACAAACAATTCCTGTAACAGCGCCTCGATGCCTGCGGGCTGTGTGAGTGCTTTATAAATGTTAAAAAAAATAATAAATTATTTATTTTTTTAAAAAGTCAAATTTTTTATATTGTATTGAATTTTGCATTCTGTATTTTGTATTTTGTATTTATATATTCCATATGTTTAATTTTAAACGAAGAATGTGTAAAAAACCTAAAATGTGGTTATATCACAATAAAAATAAAAAAATAAAAATATTATAAGCAAGCACACTGTCCTTCCCTCTATGAAAGTCATGTGACTTCACGTACCGTAAGAAATACTGCATTCAGGATGTGGTGATTAACTGAAAGGAACACTAGTAATCTCCTCTTTCTCCCAACGTTGTACAAGAAACAAACACATTACCCATTTCTCTGCATGGGATATCTTCAAAACAAAAATAAATGCTGAATCCTCTGCATTCGTAAATTCCAACGAAATAATAAAAATATAATCCAAAAAAGATCATAGCACAATAAGAGGATGTAGTCCCAACCTTCAGCTATATACCTAACCATGTAGAACAATCAGTGGAAAACTGGGCATCATCTTAGTTTTGTGCGATTGTGAGACACCTGATTCTTATTAAACGGCGGCATAAATACACTGTATGAAGTCATGGTCGGCACATATGAAGGCGCAACTGCCATCTTGTGATGGACAGTGTCGGCCCCATCTCAGTGGGGGACATCTTCTGGGAGCTTGGTAAAGTATATCCAGAATGGGTGCCAGATATGATGTGGCATTAATCTGGAATTGTTGCGGATGGCAGGGGCATGAAACCTGACATGAAGGCAACACGAAATAACATTTAAAAGATAACAGACAAATCATAAAACTAGGTAAGTGGACCTTGACTTAGTCTCATTCAAAAACTAATGACAACTTAAACATGCTTCATAAATTGAAGGAAGATGTGAATTCTAACCACATTTGATTATTTGCCTTTTTGGTACATCAATTCAACAGTGAATGCCTAATACTAAATGAACAAATTTACTAGACGATGGTGCTAAACTTCATCCCATATGCAGGGCTATCATTTAACTGCAATGCACAATTTGATTTGAGCCTTAGTTTTTTTTTCATGTGTGGTGGTTAAAAACATATGATAGTTTTAATTGTTACATTAAAGATTTTATTTAATTTTGGAAATTATATCTATGTGAGTGTACTTTCTGGATAATTCAATGATAGCACTGACAATTTTTTTTTATTTTCTCTGTATTCTCATTTATTTATTAATTTCATTTTATACGGGTGATCTATGTAATAGAAAAATAAAATTTTAACAGTAGGAAATACTAAATAGTTATTGAATGACTAGCTTACAAAGTTCTGAAGAAGCTCACAGTGGGAAGGGCGATATCTATATCCTGAACGCGTATCGTGAAACACATGCAGGTAAGGTTAGGTTGAATTCAGTATTGGCACATAAAGTAATTTGAATTCAGTTAATTTGACTGATGTATTTATTTTTGATATTGTGAGTTGTGTACATTTAGTACTGTGACTAAGAAAATAGAATAATGTCCATAGAAAGGTTTACTTGTCCTTTAGGTATTACTGATGTACAATTTATGTTTTGAGTTAAATGGGATGTTGGAGTTACTTTTGATGAATCAAGCACAGAACAAATCATGCCTTTGTTTGATTTTGTCCATATGTAAGACACCAAAGTATTTGTTGGGTTGTAAAACCAATATTTAGTACACCAGTAGCTCACTAGCTACCTAACATGGGTGTATACACTGGAAGTATACACCGCAGATCAAATTGAACATCAAGGCTTAAAACATCCTTCAAGTGTTACTCACCGGTGAGCTGAGTGCGTGGAACCGGGGAGTATCCAAAACCCAGGAAGTTGCTTGAAGAGCTTTGGGTAGGGCCTCTACCCAAGCCTCCTCTCTGTGAGGGAATAAGACCTTCGAAATGATATGACCACTTGCTGTATTTAACCAGACAAGGGGACTGATCACCCAGAAGGGCGGGGAGAAAGCGCACCGCCACGAACCAGGCTGTAAAGGAAAAATAACAAGGGAGTAACACGAAGGTAACAGTTGTCCCCTGTAAGCCTTACTAACTAATGTAATACCTGGGCTTTTTCCCCCGTAGGATAGAAGAGCAGTACAATTCGGGAATCACCTAGGAATATAATAAGACTTAGTATCTAACTGGCTTAACTTAAGACACAACTCAAGAGGTGGACAGGATCTTACCAGTGGAGAATGAATGGAGGATCTGGATAGCTTAGAACACAACGACAGGGATAAAATAAGAAAAAGGGAATATTAGTAGGAGGATGCTAATACCCGGGCGGCACGAGGGTCGCACTGGATTCGGGATGGTGCACAGCTGCAGAGCGTCCTTGAGTGCACGGATTAACCAGGGGCTTTCCAAGTGTTCCGTTTGTGAAGCAAAAAGTCTTACCACTGATGAACGAAGGATGATAACAGCAACCAGTCGGGATGGTAGTTCCAGGGAAGGTATGTGGAAGGCAGGTAAAGTTTGGCGCGATGCAGAACAGCCAGTCGGGATGGCTATTCTTGAGATAGGAAGTCGAAGGCAGGCAAGGTCTGGTACACTAGCGGACAATAACAAAGACAAACTTTTTCTAGCGGGGTCCGTGAAGCAAAACAGGTTCGGTACACGGGAAGGCAGTTCAATAAGGGTATTCCAAATAGAAGGTCCAGTAAACAGTCTGAGTCGAATCCGTAAGAACAAGGAGGTTTTCAGCAATTGAAGATGGAGCTTCTAAGTGCCGGGAGTAGCTGTAAACAGAAGCGGCGCCCTGGCTGTCTCCATGGACTATATCAGTGAGAGAGGCGGGGCAAGCCAATGCGAGGCTCTACCGGCAAACTACCATACGGAGCCAGGTTTGCTGGGGAATGTAGTTTTCGATTCGCTAACTTCCACGGCAGCTGCCATCGTGCACGAAATGGGGCAGCATAATGCCGAATTCTTTTGGGGAGCGCCACAAATCTCCTCTTCATTCTGGTAGTTGTACTAGGAAGTCGAAGTGCCGGAGGTGCAGGAGGCTGGGCTTTGCGCACAGAGGGGGGTGAACGACAACCCATAACAGCATCCGCCCCCAAAGATGGCGGCAACCCCTTGCGGGCATGGAAACGCCGCAGGAGTACAGGCGAGTGGATGTTACACAAGGGTTCCCAAGACCTATCCTCAGGACCATACCCTTTCCAATCGACCAGATAAAAGGGCTGACCCCTGCGGAGCTGGAAGTCCAATATATCGGCAACTTCATATTCATCTTCGCCATCCACGCGAATAGCGCAAGGCCGCGCAGGTAGGCGCGTGGAAGGAAGGCAAGGCTTGAGGAGACTGACGTGGAATACAGGATGCAGTTTCCACGAAGTTGGCAAAGAAAGACGCATCGCCACAGGATTCAAAACCTCCGTAATGGGAAAAGGACCCACAAACCTCGGGAGCAGCATACGTTTGCCAGGAATACGAAGATTACGCGTAGACAACCAAACATTCATGCCCACTTTGTATTCAGGAGCTGCAGTCCTATGCCGGTCAGCGTACTTTTTTGCTCTCTCTCCTGTGCAAGAAGAAGATGGGACCGAACACCCTCACGGACTGAGTCCAATTCTCTCACACAAGCCTGAGCGGCCGCATTGTCAATGGGGAGTGCCGGATCCAAGGGCAAAGAACGTGGATGGAATCCATACAAGGCAAAAAACGGTGATACACCCGAGGCACAGTGTACCGAATTATTGTAGGCAAATTCGGCAGGGGCGAGCGTCTCTAACCAGGTAGACTGAAATTGGAGACACAGGCATCGGAGGAACTGTTCCAAAGTGGCGTTAGCCCTCTCAGTCTGTCCATCGGTTTGCGGATGGTATGCAGAGCTGAAACGATCGTCGATGTGCAATGAAGAAGTCAAAGCCCTCCAAAAGCGAGAAGTAAACTGAGGGCCACGGTCCGATACTATGATAGAGGGAAGTCCAAAGAAACGAAAGACATGTTTGAGAAACAAAGAAGCCAGGACGGGGGCCGAAGGTAACCCCGAGCAGGGAACAAACAGAGCCATCTTGGAGAAGTAGTCGATGACAACCCAGACGGTATCATAACCGCTCAGAGGAGGCAGATCCACGATGAAATCCATGGAAACCATAAACCATGGTTTATGTGGCACCGGAAGGGGTCGCAAAAGGCCCACAGACTTGGATCTTGAGACCTTGCATTGAGCACACACAGAGCAAGAGGCTACGTAATCGATGATATCCCGAGACATCGACGGCCACCAAGCCCAACGCCGCAGCGCCTCCACCGTCTTTTGCTGCCCCGGATGGGCCGCCATCAAGGAATCGTGTGACCAGGCTAAAGCTCGAAGATGTGCTTCTCCAGGAGGTATAAAGAGACGACCCTGAATATAAGGCAAGCCTTGAACGATGTCGAGATTCAAAGATTCACATTCCTCATCATTTGAGGTCACCCAAGATGATATAAGGGCACGGAGCGAAGGCTGAGGAGTGCAGGCACAAACCACCCTTTCAGGTAACAGCAGGGGACGATCAGCCTTAGAAACACAGGAACCGTGGGATAACCTTGAAAGAGCGTCAGCACAGGCATTGAGGCGAGCTGGTCTATATGTGATGACGAAGTTAAACTGGGAAAAGAATAGATGCCAACGAGCTTGTCGGGCCGTAAGGCACTTCATAGATTTGAAGGCAAGGAGGCTACGATGATCCGAATAAACGGTAACCTGATGACGGGCCCCCAACAGATGATGGCGCCATTCCGCAAAGGCATCCCTGATGGCTAATAACTCACGTTCTGTGATAGGATAATTGCGTTCATAAGGGGTCAATTTCCTGGAAAAATATGCCACTGGATGGATTTCTCCTGAATCGGGACATTCTTGTGACAGTACTGCCCCAACAGCTGAACCGGAGGCGTCTGCCTCCACTAGGAAGGGAAGGAGAGGGTCCGGGTGTTGCAAGACCGGTGCTGTCGAAAAGGCGGTCTTCAGGATTTCAAAGGCCCGCTGTGCCTCCGGATTCCATGCATATGGTTTCTTGGAGCTGGTCAGTGCTGTTAAAGGAGAAGAGATCGACGAGAATGAATGGATGAAACGTCGATAAAAATTGGAGAACCCCAAGAAGGACTGCAGTGCTTTAACTGAGGCAGGAACTGGCCATTCCAGAATCGCTTTAACTTTAGAGTGACTCATACGAATTCCACGACTGGTCAAGTCATAACCAAGAAATTCCACCTCGGCGGAATTAAACACACACTTCTCTGCCTTGACGTACAGGTGGTTCTCCCTCAACCTTTGTAACACAAGACGCACATTTACGCAGTGGTCTTTCATAGAGGATGAGTAGATGAGGATATCATCTAGATAAACTACGACAAATTGGTCCAGGTAATCATGGAAGATGTCATTCATGAAGGCCTGGAAGGTGGCCGGGGCATTACACAGTCCAAATGGCATCACTAAGTATTCGAATAAGCCATACCGTGTCTTAAAGGCAGTCTTCCACTCGTCCCCTGCTCTAATTCGAACGAGATTATAGGCCCCCCTGAGGTCAAGTTTAGTGAACACCACTGACGAACCAAGTTGATCTAGAAGCACTGATATCAGCGGGAGAGGGTACTGATTTTTTACCGTAACATTATTCAATGCCCTGTAATCTATACAAGGGCGCAAGTCCCCCTCCTTCTTAGGGACAAAGAATAATGGAGATGCCGCTGGGGATTTGGAAGGTCTAATAAAGCCCGTGGCCAAGGCTTTATCTATGTATTCTTTCAGAACCTTGTCTTCTGGTAAGGTAAGGGAATAGACTCTTCCGGCTGGTATCTTGGCCCCAGGTAACAGGTCTATTGGACAATCATAGGTCCTATGAGGCGGTAATCGATCCGCCCTGCCCTTATCGAACACATCCCGAAAGGATTCGTATTCAGAAGGGATGTCCTTACTAGCGTCACGAACGATGGCACCTATGACAGACAAGGAAGCCACCATAGCTTGACAGGAAGACTCCGGGCATACATACGTATCCTGAAAGCAGTTTTCATTACACACCAAAGAAGGGAATCGGACACTTTTCTTTACCCAATCAATAGCAGGGTTGTGGTGTTGCAACCATGGAATACCCAATATGACCTGGTATTGAGGGGCTTTGATTAGATCGAATGAAAGCGATTCCACATGTCCGTCTTCGGTCTCCATGCTGACAAGGGAAGTGTTCTGTGTAACCAAACCGGACACCAAAGTCGTACCGTCCACAGTATGGACCCTCTCGGGTTGAGCCTTTGGTAGAATGGGCACTTTGTTTTTTTCAGCGTAGTCAAAGTCCATATAGTTCCCCGTAGCTCCGGAGTCTATAATAGCCACGGAGGAGAACGTAGCGTCTTCGACCGTGGTAAATAACACAGGAAGACTGACAGGAGCAGACAAAAAACCCTGTGAGTCCAATGAAGACACTCCCGGCGTAGGGACTCTATCTATCGCCGGGATTTGGCGTTTCCCGCCTTTTTGACCGGTCTTTTGGGACAGTCTTTCAACTGGTGTTCTGAAGAACCACAATACATGCACAAATTATGTGAACGTCGATATTCACGCTGGGCCTGAGTCAAAGGACCCCTCACCGCCCCTATCTGCATGGGTTCTGAAATCGAAAGAGGAGGAGTAACTACATCTGCTGGAACGGGGGTAAGGATTGATGTTTTACGTTCTCCTCTTCTTTCAGACCTTCGGGCATCTATTTGCAATACCAAATCTAATAATTCACCGAAGGAGGTCGGAACGACCGGTACCGTGGCTAGGATGTCTTTTAGTTCTTCGGACAACCCCTGGTAGAATACGGCTGATTTCTTCTCTTCAGGCCAGTCTGTCTCAGCAGCTAGCTGATTGAATCTGGTAAGATAAGAAAAAAGAGAAGAAGAGCCTTGTCGTAGACTCAACAACTCCAGGTCCGATGCTTGAGATTTGTAACGGTTATCAAAAACCTTATTCATGGCCAATATAAGTTCGTCACAGTCATAGAGGACGTAGCTGTTGGACTCAAGTAAAGGGTTGGCCCACGCAGCCGCTGTACCCCCGAGATGGGAAAGAATAAAGGCTGCCTTGGTGGTGGAGTTTGGAAAGGCGGTGGGCCGACACAAAAAATGTAATTTGCATTGATTCATGAAGGTCCGATATTGTTTTGGATCTCCCGTAAAGCGTTCCGGAGGGGCCAACGGGAATTGAGCGGCCATCAAAACCGGGGTCGCAGAGAACCCAGAGGCGGAAGCTGAAGGTAGACCGGAACCTGAAGCGGCCGCACCCGCCATGTCTACCCCGAGTGTCGGGGGGTTATGAATACTCCGTAAGCTGTCAATCCTTTGATGCATGGCGTCATGAGCTAATGTCATGTCAGATCGTAACTCAGACACCAAACGAAACAAAGCAGTCAAAGGATCAGCTTCATCCATGGCTTCTGTTTTTGTTACTCACCGGTGAGCTGAGTGCGTGGAACCGGGGAGTATCCAAAACCCAGGAAGTTGCTTGAAGAGCTTTGGGTAGGGCCTCTACCCAAGCCTCCTCTCTGTGAGGGAATAAGACCTTCGAAATGATATCACCACTTGCTGTATTTAACCAGACAAGGGGACTGATCACCCAGAAGGGCGGGGAGAAAGCACACCGCCACGAACCATGCTGTGAAGGAAAAATAACAAGTGAGTAACACGAAGGTAACAGTTGTCCCCTGTAAGCCTTACTAACTAATGTAATACCTGGGCTTTTTTCCCCCGTAGGATAGAAGAGCAGTACAATTCGGGAATCACCTAGGAATATAATAAGACTTAGTATCTAACTGGCTTAACTTAAGACACAACTCAAGAGGTGGACAGGATCTTACCAGTGGAGAATGAATGGAGGATCTGAATAGCTTAGAACACAACGACAGGGATAAAATAAGAAAAAGGGAATATTAGTAGGAGGATGCTAATACCCGGGCGGCACGAGGGTCGCACTGGATTCGGGATGGTGCACAGCTGCAGAGCGTCCTTGAGTGCACGGATTAACTAGGGGCTTTACAAGTGTTCCGTTTGTGAAGCAAAAAGTCTTACCACTGATGAACGAAGGATGATAACAGCAACCAGTCGGGATGGTAGTTCCAGGGAAGGTATGTGGAAGGCAGGTAAAGTTTGGCGCGATGCAGAACAGCCAGTCGGGATGGCTATTCTTGAGATAGGAAGTCGAAGGCAGGCAAGGTCTGGTACACTAGCGGACAATAACAAAGACAAACTTTTTCTAGCGGGGTCCGTGAAGCAAAACAGGTTCGGTACACGGGAAGGCAGTTCAATAAGGGTATTCCAAATAGAAGGTCCAGTAAACAGTCCGAATCGAATCCGTAAGAACAAGGAGGTTTTCAGCAATTGAAGATGGAGCTTCTAAGTGCCGGGAGTAGCTGTAAACAGAAGCGGCGCCCTGGCTGTCTCCATGGACTATATCAGTGAGAGAGGCGGGGCAAGCCAATGCGAGGCTCTACCGGCAAATTACCGTACGGAGCCAGGTTTGCTGGGGAATGTAGTTTTCGATTCGCTAACTTCCACGGCAGCTGCCATCGTGCACGAAATGGGGCAGCATAATGCCGAATTCTTTTGGGGAGCGCCACAAATCTCCTCTTCATTCTGGTAGTTGTACTAGGAAGTCGAAGTGCCGGAGGTGCAGGAGGCTGGGCTTTGTGCACAGAGGGGGGTGAACGACGACCCATAACATCAAGTAACTTAAAATAGTTATGGTTGAAAAGTTCTGATGGATCTCTATTGAAAATGGCTATATTCGCCATATATTATTATGAGAAGTCATTTTTTTTCCCATTTAAAAAAAATAAATCGGGGAAATTCACCCTCTCCATAGACTCAGCCAAACCCTACCACTCAAATCCTCTTCTCCCACTTTAACATCCCTCTGCCTATTTTCCTCCTTAATTAAAATGTGTATGCCTGTTCCTGACTTACACAACAACTCCCTTTTGCAACATTCCTTTTCTCAATGGCATGGTTGTCATTTGTATTTTTTTGAATTGGTGAGTCTACACATTTAAAACAGCTACGGCATTTAGGATAAGAGACAAATATAATATTGTTACCCACTGATAACCCAAATTCTGGTGGCCCCGAATTTGTTATGAAGATAAACTATTTTGTTTTAAATGTCTGCTAAGCTCCAAATCATGCTTTGGCAGAAGGGGCTTTAGTTTTAATAATGCAAATTTAGCCAGTTTATTATCTTTCAAGTGGTATCCCATTTTGTGCATATCTATTTGAAATGTTCAAGCAGACTACCTGCTGGAGGGTATGTTCCTGCAAACATAAGGAATACTGCCTCCAATTAATTTGTCTGTAGAATACACAGGCACAAAGGAGTGACCTTTGTCTTTACATTGGTCTTTTTGGAAATGAATAGTGAAACTGTGTTTCAACACACACTTTACCTTCAATTAATAATGAATGGAAGTCACTTATTTATTAGGGTGTGAGATGAATTAGAGATAATGCTATATCTTCCCAATACATAGATGCAGTGGTATAGGATTAATCAAAGTTATTGCCAGCCTCAGATTTGCTGAGTTAACATAATTGTTTACCTATCTCAGCTTTCCACTCACTGGATGAGGAGATGAAAGAGAATCTGTTTAAATCTTCTTTCCTCGAGGTTTGACTGTAAATAAGATGGTGCAGCTGCCCTGGGAAAAGCCTTCATGCCTTTGGTGAAAATCCCACACATCTACGCCTATGGTGAGGGTCGTCTTTCCTGCAAAGGGCAGACCTATGTCCATTTAAAGAAAGGAAATGCTAGCAGGGTTGGACAGGCTTAGTGGATGCAATTACCATGGAGACCCTATGATCTTTCAGAGACAGGTGAGCGTGGGAAATATAGCATAGCGAGACGGCAAGTCACTCAGAACAGGAGAACTCTGTCATCTTGGAAAATAATTTTACATCACTTGATTGTGCCCCTGCATGATTTCTTGCCGACTTAAACTCTGGGGGTGACACAGAGACCAATCCCATGCCAGGATTCAGCTATTCACCGATTAATGGTGACTAATGCGGTTAAACAATTACAACGCCACAAGCATGCCATATTATTGTCATTTTAGAGAGGTGACTCATTACTGAACAAGGCTGGGTGTGTATTATAGTAAAAACAACTCGTTTTAATATAGCGCTACAAAGCCACAGGTATCTAAGTGCTGCAATAACAGTTGGTATTATTATCCCACTGAGTGGTACACCATTTATCAACCTTGGAAAGATGAAAGGCTGAGTTGGCCATGCCTGGATTCGAACCTGCGTCAGCAGGTTATGTACGGGTGTCAGAATGAGCACTCAACTCACTATGCTATTTGACAGACTGTAGAAAGCAATCTGGTCTGAGCAACAACCACATAGGGCCTGCAAGCTTCCCATTTGATCCCCCGAGGAAGGTCGACAGCTTCCTTCAGGGCACAGAAACCCTTCCCAGGAGGACCACTGGGAGGTGATACTTCAAAGGCAGTCCTGACATGGCATTGGCTCTCTCACTCCAGAGCGCTGGTTACTGGGGTCCTTTTGAAGCAAGCAGAAAGAAGAAGGGGGTACAGCTAGAGTAGCCCAGAGGAGAAGTTTTATCCAGAAAGGGGTTTCACCTTCTTGGATTATGCTGGGGCTCCCCAAACCTCCTACCTCCTGCCCCTTCACTCCATAGCTCTGTTTACTGGAGTCCTTTTGAAGCCAGCAGAACGAGGAAGGGGGTAAAGCTACAATAGCCCAGAGAGGTTTTGTTCAGAGAGGGGTTAATAGGCTTCCTGTGAACCAATCTACTGTAGCGTTTATCCTATATACGGTGGGGGAACCCCTCCCCTTAGTTGATTTATCTTTGGACTTCAATACAAGAAGGATTTATCTGGAACTCTGTTGTTGGGGATACAGTGTATTCCAAAGTCCTTTGCAATAGAGGTGAAGCCAGAAGACTTCAAGGAAGAAGAAAACTCTTCTCCTTACCCATCCCAAGGGCACATTTAGGATAAAACATCTGCGTGGACAATGCCTACTGCAACTGAGACACTGGTGCCCAGGACCCTGCCACAGGAGGAGGCAGAACCCCTGCAAGTACCTTCCACAAACCTTTCTGGTTGTGAAGGGCATAGGAAAGGAATCACTTTGCTCCTGAAGACCCCGGACTGGGTTTCTCAGCAGCCAGAAGTCAAGAAACTGCCCGTGTTTCCATCTCAAATTGCTTGTGAACTACACTGGCCCGGACAGCGTGCATCTGTCACAAGCTTCTTGGTGGCATATGCCATTGCAGCTTGGACCACGCCGCCCAGTTGACAAGCTCACCAACCTGATCCTGAACCACCTCTGGGGGCTCCTAGAAGCCTTTCTCAACTCTCTTGAGCCCCCAAAGACATCTTTCTGAACTTAACATTTTGCGGTTGAATTATTTGACTAAGCACTCCTGTCTTCCAACCCAGAGTGCCCTCTACATCAAAGTCTGCTATCTCAGTTTTTTTCCCTTACTGGGTTGGGCAGGTAGTATTTTTACTAGTTGTGTGTTTTTGTTAGTCAAAGATCCTATCTTTCTAGAACCTTGGTTGGACATTCTTTAATTTCATTCGCCTGGGGACCAATTCCGTTGGTGACGGTGTGCTATACAAGTACCGCTAACATAACATAACATTTTGTTACCACGGTACTAGCGTTGTTTGTGTTGCATCTGTCGCAGATCACACCCCTTCAGAGGAGTATAGCCAGCCCGGGGCACGCATTATCAGAAGGATAGGAGAAGGGAGTGTAGCTGTCTGGCTGTGCCTTTTCCACCTTTCTGATGGGAATCCCTGCTGATTTAGTAATAGTGTGGGGCTGTCCATGTGTGTGAGCCACTACCTATCCCTGTACTCCTGCAGAGCTGCAGTCATGGGGTCACACCAATCACCCTACTTGGGGAGGTAACAAAATATGGACTTGGAGGGTCCCTCCGCCCCTCTCATAGCTTCAGCTCTGAGGGGGAGGACCAGGCTGAATCAGAAAAGCACCTTCAAATCAAAGGAGGCTATGATTATGAGAATTTGTTTTCTGATGGAAGTAAGAGAACATTTATCTGGGAGGAAATTCCTTTTCAGAATACATTTTGCTGGACTAGATGTTAGAAAAATGATATGGTTTTTTTATATATATCATTTGCTGCCATAATGTAGATGTTTCAGAGTCCTTTAAACTGCAGTCCGTACTATTACCGAATCTAATCATACACAGCTTGTCGGATTTGGAAGGATGACAGGGTAGCTCTTACACATTTTACCTGGAGACTCATCCACCAGGTGTCAGCAGCAAGCACCCAACTCACTAAGATATCTGAAACTATTTCCCGACACTGGCAGATCCGGTTCTGGTGAGGCTTCATGGAGCAATGGCCATCACGTACGCCTGCGTGGGAGGGGCCGCCTGGATGTTTCACGAGCTGGCACGTTGACCTAAGTGGAGGCGAGATAACATGATCTCCTTGCTCCGCCCATGGCCTCTAAACGTCCCCTGCGGCCTCCTCCGCCTGCGGGTTTAAAACACGCTGCCACAGGGAGGGGTGAATTGATATACCTCTGGATTGGGCGGCAGGCATGGACTCTAATCCCGAGGTAAGTGCTTCCTCCAACCCCCCCCAACCCCCATGCATGACAGGTAGGAGCAGCAGCGGTGTACAGTGTGCAGAGTATGCAGACAACCGCACTCTTCGGGTGCCTCTTTGCATGGAACGCCTATGCACGTTTACGCAGCTAGCAATAATATACCTGGAATCAATTCAAGTTTCTGGTGCCTTTGTCAAGTTTTGAGGGATGGAACTTGAAGGCTGCATATGACGCAGCAGATTTGTAGAATGCGGCCTGCAGCCCATCACATAGTTTGCAGTAGATTGTTTCATTCCACTGGGTTGTTAATTTCCGTCTGTCTCGGAGACATGACACAAAATACTTCGAAGAGGGGCTTCCTGGCTGTCTCACACCTCCGCCCGCGTTGGCTGCTTCTATCCATCTACCGACTCTCTCTTACGCGTCCCCTCAAATGCTGCTTAGATAGCTGTCTAGCGTCCACACGCATATTCTCTTTTGCCAATTCCCGCTTTTCCAAAGTTTACCGTTTTTTGTTTCCTTCCTTCCTTCCTTCCTTCCTTCCTTCCTTCCTTCCTTCCTTCCTTCCTTCCTTCCTTCCTTCCTTCCTTCCTTCCTTCCTTCCTTCCTTCCTTCCTTCCTTCCTTCCTTCCTTCCTTCCTTCCTTCCTTCCTTCCTTCCTTCCTTCCTTCCTTCCTTCCTTCCTTCCTTCCTTCCTTCCTTCCTTCCTTCCTTCCTTCCTTCCTTCCTTCCTTCCTTCCTTCCTTCCTTCCTTCCTTCCTTCCTTCCTTCCTTCCTTCCTTCCTTCCTTCCTTCCTTCCTTCCTTCCTTCCTTCCTTCCTTCCTTCCTTCCTTCCCCTTTTTCACTCCTTCCGTTTTTGGTGGCTTCCCTTCATTCTGCCCTTTCTCTCTGCTTCTCTTCCTCTCCACCCTATGTCTCTCTTTCCCCCCACTCTTCTCTCTGTCGCTCTCTCTCTGATTCCATGTTTATTGGCATACCCTCCTGGTCCTCTACCTCCAATATATCACTCTCTTACCTAGTCTTTCTTCTTTGTTTAATCATTCTCTTTTCTCTCTTGTGGTCTCTGCCTTGTTTTGCCACATCTTTCTCTCTCGTCTCCTCACGTGCTCTGTGCTCTCTTTGCTCTCTCCATCCTTATCTCTAGTGAACAATCACTCTCCTTTTTCTACCCATCCTGCTCCACTTTCCCTTTTAATACCCACGATATTCGTAGACTCCCACTCCTTTACTTTCAGCTGTCATCATGTTCCTGGCAGCACAACCAAGGTGTATTTATGCAATGCAAACGATATTCAGGTCTCCTTGCAGGGTGTCACAGCGGACACTAAGGGGAGGAATTTTCAAATTGTAAAGGAGTGGGACGGGCAAAGTGTGTGCCAGCATTCCATGAAGATTGAAGCCATTTCCTCGAGCTGCTCACAGCTGGCCTCTAATTTGGAGTCGCATACTCACAGTACGTTAGCAGGACTCAGTATAGACTATAGTTTGCACATGGGGTATTGTATCTGTATTTGTATTTATTTGAACAACATGGATGCCAATATGATCAGAAATGACTTACATTCGTACCCTCCGGGGGGTGCCCGCCAATCAGGAGGCTCAGAACGTGGGCTGTACTGTATGGTACACGCCTGTGTTTCGAGCTTCTTGGGCAGCCAGCGCCCCCTTCCTTTCCCCGCTCCCCCTCCCACTTCTTCTCTTAGCTCCAATGTCATCAACATAGACAACAGACTTCCTGTCAAATAGGACTGCACAGCATCGGGCCACGCTTCGAAGGTAAGTTAATTTTTTATTTTAAATATACAGCATTAGCACCTGTGTAGACACCTACACAGGTGCTAATGGCGATATACCCCTCGGTGGCTGGACTCGGGCCCTTAGCTTGGGTGGCAGGCCATTACCCACAAGGTGGGCCTGCCTCCTCAGGGCATATCGACTCAATAAAACATTTACAGATCGAAGAAGCATTCCAACGAAGGGTGCCTGTACAGTTACATAAATATGAGAACAAGTTGTGAGCCAGTTTAGGGGGGTTTAATCATTAGGACATAAACAAGGGACAAAAGAAAAAGGAACAAAATGTGTATAAGGAAAGAGGTGACTTACAAATTTAACATTAACCCAAGGAGGTAAGTGCTTCAAAGTAAAGAAAAGTAGTAATTAAATATATACAATTACATTATTAAGCATCACTGTAGGCAGTGGTGAGGTCAGGTAAGGAGAATGGGGAGAGTGAGCTTCCTCTTTAGCAAGTCATTGATGTTTAAGCCAAGCTTGGTATTCACATAATTTTATTAACATTTTGCAGAAATTCATCGCTTAACAGAGTTTGGAATAAGAGTTCCACAGGTGGGCTGCCTTTAATTGTTATGGGCAGCAGGTTCCAGTGGAGCCAGGCGAGTAAGGGAAAACGGCAGAACCAAGAAGAGGCACAAGGAGGGTATGGGACAATGAGGCTGAGTACAAGGGGGGATCGGAGGGAACAAGATGATGAGTAAACTGAGATAAAATTAGACTGGTACTGAGGAGCAATACCACAGCTTTGTAGACAAGACAGAACTTGACAATAGAGTGGTTGTGCATAGAGAGCCAACCAGCATGTTGTCCCTAGGTATACGTGGTGGAGGACCTGGGTAGCTTGCAGAGAGTGCAGATAGAAAAGTTGAGGACTTTGTCTCAAGGGAGGATGGAGTAGAAGGAAAGTTCAAAGAAAAGGCTTGAGCACTACTCTAGTTTGCAGAGCACAAGAGTGGATATTAGAGTTATTGTAAAGTGATGAGTAAGAAAGAGAGCATTTTACAAATGTTTAGGAGGTTAATACGAGCAGCAGCAGTGAGAGTGATGCATTGCGGCAGTTGTAGGCAGCTATCAACGAGGACTCCAAGATTGCAAGACTTAGGTGAGGAAGCAAGAAGGTCAGGTGGGTAGGAGAGTGGAGGGGGCATGGCACTGGAAGCTGGGAGAAAGATCACTTCCTTTTTTGAAGAGTTGAGCATGAGAGAGTGGAGAGCCATCCAGTGACGAATTGCAGTGTGGCAGTTCATAATCTGTTGCAAGATGGCTGGGATGAAGGAGAGAACGGACAATATTTGAGTGTCACCATCAAAAAAATGATAGTGAATGCCAAATGATGAGAAGTTTTCCTAGGGGAGAGGTATAGAGGGTGAAGAGCAGAGGTTCAAGGACTGATCCATGGGGGGATGTTGACAGGGAGAGGGGTTGGGTCAGAAGTATTTCATTTCCAAGAGATTTTATAGGACCAACCTTGCAGCTATGAGGCGATCAAGACAAGAATGGATTTGTGTGACTCAAGGTCCTGGGAACTATAGAGGAGAGAGGGCTGGTCGACAGAGTCAAAAGCAGCAGAAAGGCCCAAAAGGAGTATAGAGGATTTTTGAATGATGGGGAAGGAGAGAAACTGAATGAAAGTTGCAGAGGAAGGGAAGAGTCCAGCAGACATAGGTTAAAGAGCTCAGAGAAATAAGGACAAGTATTTGAGACTAAGTCTTTGACTGTTTGGGAAGGGAAGGAAAATGGTCAATTGGAGCACAAGATGGGTTGGCACTGTGAAGGATGGGTGCTAATTTAATAGGAGATGTAGGGAAGAAGTAGCTGAGCATAGAAGAAGTAGGGGGATCGGTGGTGGACAGAAGGAGGGTTGGGGAGGCAGAGAGAGGAGGGCTGTGAAAGTGTCACAAATCTTAGTATTTGCTGGTACAAATAGGTCAGCATATGGTTTCTTCATTAGAGGTAAGACAGTTGCAGATTTGAAGGAGGCAGGGAAGAGTCCAGTGGAGAGACAGAGGTTAAAGACCTTAGATAATGGAAAGTTATTGAGACCTTCACACACAGAACACTTGCCATCATCTCCCTCATCATGTCCAGAATAGACTATGCAAACCGCATATACCTTGGAATGCTGGAATACCTGCTAAGGAAACTACAATGAACACAAAATGCAGCTACCAGACTTCTCCTCAATCTTTCGCAAAGAGACTACATCACACCAATGGGCAGATTGCGGAATTCATACAAAAGAAAATCACAATCTACAAACCAGCAAGAACACTTAGATTCAACAACATCTGCCTGGAACCTAAACACTATGCAAGAAAAAAAACTGGAGGATCAGCATTCTCTTGCATTGCCATAAAATGCTAGATTCCCCCCCCCCCGAAAGAAGAAATACAAACTACAGAGGACCATCTAAAATTCAGAAAACCTTTAAAAACCTGGCTCTTCAGTGCCAAAGTGGAGAAAAAACTCCTTAACAACATCTACATACTGAGAAATGAGCAACCACATGAAAAGGAACCCCACAATACCACTGAATCACCGAACACACCCAACATAAAACAAGCCCAATGTAAGGGACCTACCCCCATCAACACAACACAATGCGCTAAACCATGCAAAAATCCAGCAAGAGAAACCTACCAAAAGTACAGCCATTCATTTACTCCAGAAACCCCCCCACTCTAATGACCTGATATCATATGCCACCAGCATTTAGCCTTCTAGCATAGATTAAACTCATCTAGTATGTAGCCGAACTGTGTAAATTAGCCACATTCTACACTGAGCATGTATAAGTAGGTTAGCCACATTGTGGATCTGGTGTAATAATATAATTAAGCCTTCTGCACCGTGAGACAGGCACTATGTAACATCTCTAGCATGCAGGGTAGAACTCCCTGAGATGGATTGCTGGGGTGAGAAAATTCATTGCACTTTGATAAACCGTTGGGGGCAGGGAATGTATGACACCGAGATGGACTGTTTAGAGATGGGAAGTGTGTCGCACTGGAATGGATAGCAGGGGGTTGGGAGATGCACCACACTTGGATGAAGTGTTGGGGAGGGAAGCATGGCAAACTTGGATGGACAGTTAGAAGTGGGAGATGTATCACACTTAGATTGACTGCCGGGGGTGAGAAATGCATTGTACTTAGATGGATTGTTTGGGGGCAGAACATGTGCCGCACTTGGATGGAATGTTGGAGACAGGGAATGTGTCTTACTTGGATGGATTTCTGGGGGTGGGAAAGGCATTGCACTTGTATGAACTGTTGGGGTGGGAAATGTATTGCATTTGGAGGAATTGTTGGGTGTAGGAAATGTATTGCAACTAACCAATCGTACTAAAAACTCACCTTCCTGCATACGCATCCTCAAACTCTAAACTAAACACAACCACTCCCCTACCATGCCACAAACCGCATGCACTTCACAACACCCAACATGAAAACAAAGTACTCACAATCACACCTCAACACCACATGACGGCTACCGACAGAAAACTCACCAACGTTCAGTGACGGGTTCTCCGAACTGAAACTGCCAACAGCCCATCAAAGCTCTCTTGCTCTTCTCCCCTTCAATCCCACTAACAAACCCTGCAATCCTCCTTCCTTTGCAGACCTGCCAGAGCTCCAAGAGACCAGGCAAGTGGCAACAGTGCACAGTACAAGACCCGTTAACCTAACTTTCTTAACTAAGTGCCTCATTGCAAGTTTGGCTGTATTTCAGTGGCAAATCTGCAGAAATGCAGGCATACAGAATTGCTGTAATCTTCACTTGATCCCGCAAATTTACAGCAAGATTACAAGTGGTGGTAGGCAGCATAAATCCCCATTTTCTGGATTCCATAGGACTCCATTGGTATTTTGGTGGAATTACCACTGGCTGGTAATTCCACCAATTTTGCTGTTTTTGCCGTAGGTTAGAGGATTTATCCCCAGCATTTTGCTGGAGCAAAATCCTCCACCTTACCACCAAACTTGTAGTACAGTGGTGCAGTAATGCAGTGCTAACGCTGTGGTAAAAGTTGCCACGACATTACCCCCATTTCTTCCCACACCACTCTACTCCTAATGAGCCCCTAAATATTTGAGTATCTGGGGAGAAAAGGGATCAATAAAAGCAAAAGATGTGTCGGCTCTGCAAAGGATGGGCGATAATTCAATAGAAAAGATAGGAGAGAAGAAGTTGAAGATAGAAGAGGTGGGGAGAGGTGGTATACATAAAGAGGGTTGGGAGGGAGAGAGAGGTGGATAGAGAGGAGGGCTGTGAAAGTGTCACATATTTTAGAGATTGTAGAGAAAAGTCATTAGCAGAAAGTTGGAAGCAATGAATATTGGGCTGGGAAGTGTAATCAAAGATTGGAGGGTAGATTAAAGTTTACGGGAGTGAGTGTGAAAGGAGGAGATTGGGTTTGCGAAGTAGGAGGATTGGGTAGAGTCCAGTGTAGATAATTTTTGTAAACTAGGATGTTTTCTGCAATTTGCACCAGCATCGTAAGTCAAGTCACATGTTTGTTTTGGGGGTCTGAACTTCAGACATCATCCAAGGCTGAGGATGAGAAGGTGTGAATGTGGGAGCAGGATAGTGTTGGTTCATTGGAGTCATAAGTGCATAGTGAAAATCTGAGAAAGTGCAGTCAATAGAGGGGGCCTGAAAAGAGGAAAGAGACAGGAAAGAGGTCCTCACATCACCAAGGTAAGGGGCAAGAGAGATCGGCCTGAATTTTCTATTTGTCATTGAAGAGGGTAGATGAGAAGTAGAAGGTGGATGGTTTGATGTGTTAAGTGAACAATGGAGTGATCAGAGAGAGAATGATCAATGGGGAGGTAAGTGAAGGAGAGTGAATTGAGGGAAAGAGAGGTCAAGCGAGTTACTGCCAGAGTGGGTAGGCTTGTCATGGAGGGAGTAGAGGGAGTGGTCAGATAGAAAGGATTTTAAGTTCAAGGCAGGTGGCTAAAGAGAGTGTGGGAAGGGTGAGGTCTCACAGCATGAGAATGGGTATTTCAGTAGGAATTCAATCAAGAAGAAGGATCTGACCAGGGAAGGAGTTGAAAGAATCAGGACATTGATAGTCCAGAACTGTGAGAGTTCTAGGAGGGAGTAGTTGAATATTGGCATATTAAATTGAGGAAGAGTTGATGTCAGATGCTAGTAGAGGGGCAGTGTTGAGTGCCTTTATTAATAATAAACTGCACACTGCTGCCATTCCCAAAAGGGAGATTGGGAGAATGTGGCAGAGTCAGTGTGAAGGGATGCTAGTGTTGCAGAGTCACAAATGGCCATCTGCATTTCTGTGATAGCAAGAAAGGAAAGTTGGGATTATAAGAGTCAAAGTGGTGAGTGATTTTGGGAAACCTGTGCGGAGGGATTGTGCATTCCAGAGGCCAATTGAAAGAGTCAATGAAGATGAGGAGAAGAGCAGGTGCTGTGTGGTAGGCCAGGGGGATAGATGAGGTTTGAGAAACTGGGAGCATGGAGAGTCTTATTTGAGGGATGCAGGTTCAGGGGGGAAGAAGGAAGATGGGAAGGCCCGCAACTGAAGCAGAAATTACACCAACTTGAGGCTGAAGGCCCTAACAGAAGGGAAGGAGAAGAGTGAGTAGAAGGAAGAATGGAACAAAATCAAGGATCCATGAGGTGTCCGGTCAAAGGATCGAAAACAAAAGGATCTAATACAATAGTTGGGAGTCAAAAGGACCGAGAAAAAAAAGGTAGAATACCTTTTTTTAAATATACATATATTTTTATTGGTTTCTGTTTATGAAAAAAAAAAGTTTTTTTATACCAAAAACAGGGATTGGGAGGGGGGAGGGCAAAAAAAAAAGAAAAGAAAAAAAATTCAACCTTTTTTTCGGTCCTTTTGACTCTCAACTATTGCATTTCGTTCCTTTTGATTCAATCCTTTCACCTATAACCGATCCACCGATCCATGATTCAAGGTAGAAGAAATAGGCAAGTGAAGACAATGAAGAACAGGATGCAGACCAAGAGAGAGGGATGGTAATGGGTAAATGGAAAGAGAAGGGGTGGATGGCTGGCTAAGAAAAATACAGGAGTATGTTGTGAGTGGGGTTAGAATGGGGCTATAGGTAACAAAATGACAGTTAACAGAGCGGTATTACCCCTTACCCCCATCATTTTGCTGCCCAAAATACCAAATTCGAACATGCAGAAAAGTTGACTGTGCATTCCAGTGGAATTATATGTGGGAGTGGGTTTGGGTAATACATAATTTGAGGGGGGAGTGCAGGGGATCACCCCCACACATAATTGTGCTGAAAGGGGGGAAAAGAAAAAGATAATTGGCATTTTTCAGATTCAGTATTATTTTTACACAGTGACCAAAGAGATCCAGAGAAGCTCTGCGGTGAATGGATAGTCGATTGGTGGAACAATCCTATCCCAGGAAGCAGAAGTCAGGTAAAGGGTGAGCTTGGTGAAGCCCTGGCTAGAGGAGGGGGTTCTTGTCCTAGGGCTTTTCCATCCCCAACGGCCCAAACAGGGAGCTGTCCTTCACAGCTTTTGCCCCTTGGCTTCAGATGTCTGTGTTGGCCACCAGGGGAAACTGAATAAGGGAGGCAGTGTGCAACATACTCATCTGGAAGCCTGTCACAGTGTTACAGATGGATCACACACTAGCAGGCAGAGCCCGCAGTGTTCTAGGCCAAGGGAGCCTGGTTTTGTAGGCAGGACCCCCAGGAGGTGCATATGATCCTCTGACCTAGCAGAATGTGGCCAAGGAAAAGAAAACATTGTTCTTGAAAAATTAACCTCCAGACAGTCGCATTTCCCTCTGGGAGAAAGTCAGTGTTCTCGATGGCTTCCACACATGCAGGCAGATCCCTGGGTGCTGTAGGACCACAGAGCCTCATTTTGTAGGCAGGATCCTTAGATGGTGCATAGGGTCCTCTGGCAAAGCAGGATGTGGCCAAGGAAAAAAATAACTTTATTCGTGGTTTAAGTGTTCAGGGGAATGGCAGCTGTAGATTTTGTAATCTTTCAGGAGAAAAGGAAACTTTGCAGCATTTATTATTGGTCTGTCCGAATCTACTACAACAAAGAGTATTTTTTAAAATATGTAACTGATATTTCAAATGTTGACAGAGACAAACTTTGGCATGAAATGCTGCATGGCAACTCTACAGTGCATACATGTTTATATAATATATGATATTTAGTATGATGACTTAGGGTATACGATACAAACGCAAAGGGCTCAAGTCAGAGATGGAATAAGAAGCAAGAATTATAAGTAAAACATTTACTGGGGCTTGTATGGCAACGGATATATTTGTGTCAGAACTGAAGTATCAAACACAGGTATTCATAATGTTGCAGTAGAGCTTAAAAGTAAGAACATTTTGTTTAAGATAATACTATATGGACAAGCCAAATGTAATAAAAGAAAATGTCAAGTTAATATTGTGTTTTTAGAAACATTGATGCTCATTGAAGCAGCAAGGCCGGAAAAAGGCTCCTAAGGGCTGAAAGAGCAATGCATCGGTTATTTTAAAATTAGAAACTGTGATTAATATTTATTATTTCCTGTTTTCTAATGTGTTGTAACGTCTTTTGAGTTTTATTGTTGTTGTAAATTATGTGAATTTTGTAATCTTGTAAAGGTTTATATAAACTAAAACAATAAAGATAATAATAATAATAATAATAAACTTTATTGAGAAATGAGCCATTGCACATTTGAATGTTGAATTCACCCTGAAACACTCTGTTCTGTAGTAATAAAAGGAATCAACCTGGAAGTGTGTTGATATCTTCAGTTCTATGACGACACTTATGACTCCTAAAAGTAAAATAAATATATATATCCTTCAAAAACGAATCTGCCAAAGAGTGGTGCCTCTAGTTGCGAGCATGTAGGGGAAGGATGGTGCAGTGGATTTAGAAGTCTGTGGATCTGCACTGCAGTGTTGCAAGTTAGAGTGGAGGTGCCAGACTTGCAGGGCATTATGTAGGCTTGGGTACCAACCTCCTCCCCAACCGCGATACCTCACTGTGAGCAACTGTGTGCCTAGTTCCTTGTCACGATTTGACTGGGATTTGTCCCTCGCCCCCTAGCCTACATGAGAAAGGGTAAGCGGGCTCATGTAGAAGTTGCCAGGCTGAATCTAAGGGGTATTGCCGCATTAAGTGTCCTGGTGGTGCCTGGGCCCTGCCTGTAGTTACTCACATATGGCAGTATTCTCCTCCCACCAAGCAGTAATCCCCATTTAGCAGTTGTCTCCCCATCAGGAAATAGTGTCCCCCACCCGAAGGCGCCATCAGGCAAGAGGTCAACATCATGCAGTACTACCAAACTGCACCCACGACCCCCACCCACTAACATCAGGGGGCATTAGGAGTTCACAGGGTGAGTTCACTTAAGGCACCAATATCACGTGACAGGGACGGGCATGTACAGGAAGGGACAAGTCTGCCTGATCGGGTGCTTTGGCTGTGCATGTGATAGGTGCAGGTGTGAGGTGATATGGTTGGTGATTGACTGGATCATGACAGCAGAGCAATTGCAGTGCAAGTGTGTTTAGAATATTGGTTTTCTGAGCCTGAGAGGGAGGATGCCCAGGCACTGTGCCCATCACTGGGACAGTGTATGAAGGATTACTTCTGATGTGCTCTAAATGCCAGAGCCTTACCCTTAATCCCAAAGTCCTTATTCATTTGAGGTCATATCCACTTCGTATGACAGTCTATTTTAGCATGTTATTAGCTTTCTTTTTTTATTTCCCATACTTGCTGGAAGGAGCACCTCTTGTACGCCCTCTTACTGGGGCAATGGGGCAGCGTCCCACCAATGCCCCTGTTTATTTTCCTTATACTGATGGGAAATAGTGTGTCGGACTAAGGTCTGCAAGTAGCTGGTTCTTCCTTACAGCGCTTCCTGGTGCCTTTACCAACACAGGAACCACACTTCAGAGACTCGCAAAACACCAGGCTTAGTTCGGAGACAGAGATCAATAAGGGGGACAGGGATCACTGAGGGATCCACCCTTGGTGGCTCTCGTGTTGGATTGGCTCCTGCGCGCTCCTGGGGAGGGAAACGGCTCCTTGATGATGATCTGGATCAATACATTGTGCCTCATTACATGGTTGGAGGTAGCCTTGCCGGTAAAACCAGCAAGGCTACCTCCAAACCGGCAAGAAAATCCAGCACCCACGAATGGGCAATTACCAGGGTATTTTGGCCCTGCCAGACCTGCTAATTGACTTTCGCGGGTGCTGGAGCCGGTATAGCCCCATTCCCATTTGAGCCCCATAGGGTTCATTACCGTGCCAGTACTATAGGCTTGCTGTGCTCACAGAGCCTTTCATTCTGCCAGGTCAGGCCTGGCGGAAAGAAAGGCACCCGTGCACAACTCAGAGTTTGTTGGTCCGGATACAATGGTACCGGTGAGATTACCGGTACCGTTGTATCCGGACCGACAACCTTGTAATGAGGCCCTTGTAATTTTGTTTTCAAGCACATCACATGTGCAATACATTTGCAAGATGGCACATGCTCAATAGGACCCTTGATGACCTTCAGCTATCCAGTAAAAAGGGAGACAGGACAGAGACAAAATTGTGCTTTCTCTGACTCAGTTTAAAGGAATGGTTCGGTAAACATTTTGTATTGCCCCTACGGGTCGGCCATGTGTTTTTAAGCCTAAATCGCTCGATTTTAGAAAAATTTCCTATGGACCTTACCCGAGTTTTCGTACATTAAACACAAACGAAAACAGGCAGTAGGGTGCCGCCATTTGGTGATAATCTTATCAATTGCCGCATCGCCCTGGCTGACCTGCTTTTGCAGCACTAAATCATATCCCCCACCCCTGAGCCTGACATTATCAAAACATTCATATTCCCTGCCTCTCTCCGTGACGTTTATGTGCTGCATAGGCAAACACGCCCAGTCGTCTTCTACGCTACTTCACACAGAACCCGGAAACCAACACAGATCACCACAATTCGGAATATGAAACTGTACTTTAAAATCAAACAGCAACACGGTACATTTGGTAAAGTACATTTATTTGACATTAAATGTGTATAGAATATTCAGCAATTGCCATATGAACTCGGAATGCCATTTAATTTCTTTTATCTCTATCCGCAAATCCATAAAAATTTATCGTGAGTCATGCGCTGTTCCTTTATGGTACACAGGGTGTTGGTTTTCATTAAAAGAAGCACTTTGGTTGCACGGTGAACCGCAAGGCTGTTCCATCAAGTAGGCACTAGGCCAGCGTAAAGGTTGATATGTTGCTTCTAGCTGCTAGTACCGTGTAAGGGCCTATGGGCCCTTGGCGATCGTCCCATAAGATCGTCAAAGTGGTGCAGTTGTTGACAAGAAGCTGCAGCTGGCGGTTGAAGAAGCCGTCTGCCGGGGTCTGAAACTGGTGGCAGTCGTAGTAGGGAAGGATATATCTGTTTTGAAAACATAAAAATTATAATTAGTCTCGCCAGCCGATCTTTATTAATATTATTCATTTTATTTATTACGGCCGAGCTGAAACTATTTGCTTTCAAGGATAGTGCAATGGAGTATGTTCGGCTCTAAAATCAATGCGAAAAGTAACGAAATAAATCGAGGTTATCACCCAATGAGAAACGACTATTTGTCTACATGCGTGTGGAATGTGGACCTGCATGCCCATGTGCCCGCTACAAGGACGATCCCACAAATGTTTTCCTAGCTCTTCATTCATTCATTTATTCATGCATCCATTTATTAATTCTTCATTCCGGTATAAAGAGTTACTTACATTATATTTGCAATTTCCATTGTGTCTCTGCGTAATGCAGTCCGTAAATCCCACTGTGCTCTTGACAACTATTTTTCGTATACTGAACTAACATGAAACTCGGTCTAGTTTCAGAATTTTCTGCCTTATCGTCTCTTACGTTATTGCACCCCCACCCTTCAAATGAAGTTCTTTCGGCATGGTCCCTGTCTCTCAAGGTCAAACAACAATAGAACCTTATACTTCTAGTGCGAGTTGTGGGCCTCTTCAGGGCGCAAGCTGAAAATCAAAGCCGCTGACCTTCACTAGAAATGGGCAGACATTCTTTCTTTGCAACATCCCGTAGTAAAGCCATCTGTGAGACCTGGAAGTTTCGAATCTATCTATGTACTGCGCCTCAATGTGCAAATGCGAACTGGCTTCTCTCACATCTGCAACGGCTCGCTTGGTGCGTTCTAAGGCCCCCAATTTTGTCCTCATTGTCTGCGAGCTTTGAAGCCCCAAAGAACCATAACTATTGAGAATTTTAATTTTTTGGGGAAGGTCAGGGAAAGTATAAAGTACCCGAGGAGTAGAGTTGAAAGTAAGATTTATTGTTCGTTTGTTTTATTATTTGCAATACGCAAGCCTCCCCTCGGTTAACAGTGCGCAGCATTTACATGAGATAGCGAAAATGAGTTACATCAACAAAAATATATACATACACACATACACATATAGACAAGGTCAGCAATATGAGGTGAATAGAAAGAGAATTCAAAGATGACACCCAGGTTGTTCCCCACCCAGAATGGTGAAGGTAGGGGTTAGGTTTAGCGTACTTTGTATGTACACTGAACAATAACATTTATTTACAAAAAGACAATCGTATTACAATTATTTAAACCAGCATTTGTATTTCACAACCAGCTCTCCTTTCGGTGGACATGGCACAGTGGCAATGTTGTTTGGCAATGGATCAGTGCTCTGCACAGAAACGTTCAAAATTCCATATCTGTGCTTCTCTAATACAGCAACAATAAGGCTTTTGATAAAGTCGAACTCCATTTCCTCATAGACTGGTTTGATCACCCATTGCTTACTTCTTTTTGAAAAGGCCTTAGTGTAGCGAGGCATCCTTACATTACCCATAGTCCTAGATTGTTCATGGCCGAGATTCTCGTTATTGGCCAAGACGGCAAGTAGAGTCCTATGTCTCATGCCCTGTATGCTGAAATGCAAGCGCTTTGGCCTGTACTTTAGGCACGTATTGTGGAACACCTCCAAACCTCCTTCGTGACAGAATTCTGTCAGTCCCCTCAAATCTCTTAATAGAGTTTTATCGAAAACAATCTTCTCAATGGCTTTGTGTGTCGGTGAAGATGGATTCAACCACTTCTTCTTCCGTGCCTGCACTGGGGACAAAGGACTATGTTCACATTGGTGGAAATGTAGGTTTTCTGACCAGCGGTGCATGTTGGTACAGTGGTGCATTAGTGACCGCCATTTTTCAAGTAGTATTTCCACTGACCCTTCACAAGTTTTGGAGCTCCACCAAAAATGGCTGCTGATAGACTGGGACCACTCTGAAATACTTTCCAAACCTTTTTTTTCCCTGCAGCCGAGACTTTCTTATTGATTGATTTAGCAAAATGCCATACGTCAAATTGATGTTTAATATTTGGGAACTGCTCTCTCATTGTCTTGGCAATTGAAACGTGTCTGTCCGTGGCTATGAGGTTGATGTGCATTCCCCTCGATTGTAGATATTCCAGTGATTTTATAAATCCTAGTTTCTCCATGGCCAATGAGGATGTACATTGTGTTACCTGCACGACCACCGAACTCACAATTTACTTACTATCCATGTCCCGAAAGTGGTAGGTGCAGTACTTGGCAGAAAATCCAGGGATGTCGCACTGTCCATTGCCGGCTAGCCTGAATCGTTTGCCTTCGAATGCACTTGCTAGAGACAATTGTTCAATTTTCCAAGCATCATTAATGGCCGGAAACAGATAATCATGTTGGTATTTATAGTACTGCATTTTTGAAATGAAATGGAGTCCCACAAACTGAAAGAAAGACTCTAACTTTCTAAAACTGGACCCACTAAAAAGTGAGGCAGCTGCACACAGTAGATTGCCTGCTGGCAGTTTCCCCAGCATCGGTTGTGCAGACCATGAGAACGTATGATTTAATCTACAGGTGGCATGTATTTTGACGTTACTGCCTTGTTTTTGACGAGTCACATGAATCAATGGCTTCCCACATACTTTCCCTCTAACTAAATGCCCACATTTCAGCATACTTATAATATTCATCAAACAACTGTCGAATACTATGTATTTTCCCTCTTTCATTAGACTGTCATCCTGCGTCAAAGTTGTTTCGGCCTGTGACGTTGAGGACATATCACCACATTTGAAAGAAATATCGCTGCTATCAAGTTCTGATGCATTGGTGAATGCTGCTGCTGGTTCATTCTATGTCATTTCAACATCTGCTACTTCAACATTGATGGGAGAACACAACAATGTCGACAGCTTTTTTGGTGGCAATTTTTTGGCGGGTGTAGATTGTGTGATTTGATCTGTGACTACTTCAGAGCTATCTTCAATACATCCAGTATCATGTTGTTGTGGTGGTGCGGTCACACTGTAGCAATGGTCGTTTACAACTTTACTGGATTCTCCGGACACATTCATTTCATGTTCTGGACATTGGACATGAGCATCTCTAGTCTCAACATGCGGCGTCTGAATTAATAGTTCCTCCATAGTGTAAATGGTCTGGCAAGCAACATCTCTCATTCGCTTCACTGTCTGTGTATTTATAGTTCGGACACCCACGGGTAACTAGAGGATAGATTGGAAAAGGGATGTTCAGTTTAAACACAAGATAAAGTATAGTACAATTGACTGGAAAAAAACATAATATAGTCCCCAGCACAAAACAATTTCTAAAGTTATGAACTGTTTGTAACTAACCTTATTTTCGTTTCTTTTCTTTGCAACTTTTTTGACTCGACCTTCAACATCTGCACGCTGTTGCTCCTATTTGTATCTGCATGTCTCCCCTTCCTCTTGCGCTGCAACAACTATATTTTCTGTATCCGCATAGACAGCACGGAATGAGGCTCCATCGACTGCCTGAAACATAGTATTTTCATTACTGTGTATCAAAATATTGTTAGCATAAAACACATGTGAGGACGAACACACAGGTACATCTCAATAGCCAAACACAATTTAAACATTGTCTGGAACAATCAAACGACAAGTATTCGAGCTCTGATGACCTAGTTTGATGGAGCTGTCAGTGTCCTACCTCTGGCTCTGCATAGACTGCCACGAATGATTGTATTGAAGGGGAGGCATCCGCAACTCCCTGAAACACAGTACTTGCATTAGTATGGTTTTCAATATTGTAAACATAACACACACTTGGGGTCGATGGCACAGGTACATATAAAGAGATAGCCACAAATGTTGCATTGTCTAAAAGAATCAAGGAATATTTAAATATGATCAGATTTAATCGACTTATTTCTCCAATTTCTTTACATCTGCATCATCTAAATGGGATCTTGTGATTGTAGTGGAAGCTCCATCGTCTCCCTGAAACACAGTACTTGCGTTAATAGGGAAGAAAGTATAGCAAATGGAATCTCGTTATATGATCACGCTCGATGGAGCTGTCAGTATCCATACCTCGTGCTGCTGAAGAATATCTATGGATGTTGTAAATGTGGTGTGCACTTCCGAAAGCTGTTGCGCCGATTCGTATCCGCATGGTCCCGCTTCCCCTGGAATTACTTGAATGTCAGGCTCCGCATCAAGTGCGTGGGTTGACGCTTCAACAATTGCCTGAAACATAGTATTTGCATTAGTAAGGATTACAATATTGAAAACACAACACACACTTGGGGTCGACCGCACAGGTACATATCAATGGCTAACCACGAATGAAACATGGTGTAGAACAATCAAACGACAAGTGTTCCAGTCCCGATGATCACGGTCGATGGAGCTGTTAGTATCCATACCTCATGCTGCTGAAGAACATCTAGGGCTGTTGTCAATGTGGTGGACGCTTCAGTATCTCCCTGAAAGACAGTACTTGCATTAGTATGGATAACACTAATTATAACTGAAAACAAACACCAGGGGACGACAACTAAGGTGTATATCAATTGGAAAGCACTAACCAAACAATTGGTAAAATAATCACACGATACATAAAAACTATTACTTGACATGCATAAAACAAGTCTGTAGCGGAATAGCCAAGTATGATTCCTGTTACGTGCTAGAAGTGGTTGATAACTGCGGGCACGTCACGGATGTAGAATGTTCTTGTTTCAGATTCAGTGGATAGTCAAGCAGTTGTAAAGGTAAATTATTGTTTGATGATGAAACGCAAATATTAAAAAATTACCATGTAAACCGACAGTATACTTGAGAATAATGCTATTGAAAATGCGCAATATAGTACAGTTCCCTGTGCCCATAAATAGATTCCCTTTGGGGGTTATAAAATCAAATTTTTTTTATTGCTAAATGTCATTATTGAAAAAGCTATACACTCATATCAATATCGAAAGTATTACAAGGGAGTATTACAAGGGACACAACACCTAAAATATCAATTAATCCATTCGGCTACCTACACACTACCGCAAGGCCTAAAGCTAAATCCGGAAACTTGACTCACCAGTGGCGGAATGTGGACGAATAGAGTTGGAATAGCATTTGCGAGCAATTTTCGCATTGTTTGCCGTTTATTCTTCTTTGTTACCCAAGATGTGGCGTATATGTTCAAGGAAAAGTGCCGGCTGCAGATGCAGTATCGATCACCCCGCTTCTCCTCTAAGACTTGTTGGACTCTACTTTCCAGCTCATCCAGTGGATATCCGCAATGTCTGACCCATTCTCTTATTCGATCAACAGATTTCGGGAATACATGCATTGTACTGCCTTCAGATTTAGCATGGGTCTTCGAAGGGCAACCGCTAATTGAACAGGCAGGCATTGTTGAAAATTCTGAAAAGTAAATATCAAGATTATTATAAAACCTTGATGAATAAAAATGTCAAAAAAGTAAATGAACCATAGCATGCTCAATGCAAGGTTTGTTTTGGTCGCCGGAACTATACCAGTTCATCATGTGTGGCTTAGTATTTGCATAAGTTACAGAAATGTTTTAAATTATGTGACTAAACTCTGAACATGTGACTCGCCCTTAGGATGTTCTGTCTTGCACAAAAAGGAAACATGCTTACATTATAGACTGGACCCCCGAAGGATGCAATTCGATGACAATTGACACAGAGGAAAATAAATAGATCTATTGATAGCATAACAATTGAAACTCAAGTCAATAGCAATGAGACCAATGACCATAGCTCTATTGGGTACTGTAATCTCAAATAGAAATGTAAAAATGACCGAAATATGACTAGGATACATGGCCTTACCTTGACCAACAAACAGTTGGATTCAGCAGGCCGAGCAGTATGTTACAGGAGAACAGGTAGATGGCCACAGGTAGCACACTGACGAGTTTGCTCGAAGCGGTCACAGATAGTAAGACGACGAGCAGATTAGCATGGATCTCAATGCTTCTCAGGTAGAAGGTTCAGGAGTTGACTTGCAAAGCACAAAGATGTTCTCATGAGACATATCAAGTAGTTTATAAAGTATTAGAAACAGGGGTGTGTTTGTGAATGAATGACGTGTGTATGTCGTGGTATTATGTGGTTTGCAGGGGGGCGGCCTGCCTCAGGAGAGGCCTGCCTGGAGACACGGGGTCTGAGGAGGCCATATGAGCGATGGCCCCTGGGCGTGGGATACCTTTTGAAGTGTACATGCTGTTTGGCACCTTGGCCATTTGCGCCCATGACAGCCCCCCATGCCAGCGCTCATCCCCGGGTGCGAACCGCCTTTGATAGAGGGGGGTGGGATGCATGGGCCTGGGGCGTGCAGATAAGGCACAGGAAGACTGCTGGATGGAGACACGGGGTCTGACAAGGCCATATGAGCGATAGCCCCTGGGCGTGGGATACCTTTTCAAGTGTACATGCTGTTTGGCACCATGGCCGTTTGCGCCCGTGACAGCCCCCCATGCCAGCGCTCATCCCCAGGTGCGAACCGATTTGATAGAGGGGGGTGGGATGGATGGGCCTGGGGCATGCAGATAAGGCATAGGAAGACTGCTGAATGGAGACACATTTATGTGGATTGCAGGAGGGCGGCCTGCCTAAGGGGAGGCCTGCCTGGAGACAGGGGGTCTGAGGAGGCCATGTGAGCGATGGCCCCTGGGTGTGGGATACCTTTTGAAGTGTACATGCTGTTTGGCACCTTGGCCGTTTGCGCCCGTGACAGCCCCCCATGCCAGCGCTCATCCCCGGGTGCGAACCGATTTTGATAGCAGGGGTGGGATGGATGGGCCGGTGGGCATGCAGGCAAGTGTGTGGGAGCAAGGGGCCATCAGGCCCCTCTCACCCTTACTTCTCAGTAGAAACTGGGACCAAGTGCCTCCAGTAGTGGGTTCGCCCCTTGCCCTTCTGTGATGTTAACTTTGGTTGACATTCGCGTAGATGGGACCACTGAGCAGGACACGGGGCATCCATTTTTTGTACCCCCCTTCCAATCCATCTTGGTGACCAGGCCTCACTGCGCACAGCACATGGCCCCCACCCTCGTTCCCACTCTGACTGGAAAACTCCAGAGGTATTTGCAACAGCTAATAAATGTAACACATCACTCTTCCTCTTCGATCACTGTCCTGCATGTGAACCAGCCTGAACTAAGCACATAGCTCGTTCATCTCCACAAACGTGTCCTCAATACCTGCATGCATTATTGAGAATATATTATGTTAGCTTAGATAGTGACCACCTTGCTTCACAGCGACCTGACCTTCACCCATTCGGAAGCACAGATGTCTGATGTCCATCCTTGAATGGAGACACACTTGATTCATTTAAAAAATCGAAACAACCGTTGTTAAAATATATGTGGTGTTTTATTTTGTATCTTATTTTGATGACACAAAAATACAAGACTTTACACATTGTACAGGTCAGGTTGCAGCACAGTGAGAGCAAATCCCCTGTACTGACCGCTGTCACTCGGGAATGTTTCTCTTATGGCACGAACGGCACAGGCGGGTATTACTCTTCGAACGCGGTGTCGAAGCCTCCCATGAAGCCACCATGTAAAGGAACGATAGGCCACCAGCCTGTACCACCTGTGAAAAGGAATGAAACAAACTGTTTTTAAATGACCAAGATATGTTTAATAAACCTTTGTTGTCAATGGCAATTCTTGTAACTAATGGCATTCTGCTCGGACAAATGCTATCTAGACACTGCACACTATTGAACGACTTTCATGCGTTACAATGATATGTATATGTAATTTTGGATATAGTAGAAGACCATGAAATAGGAGTGGCATGACAAGCAGAGTATGCTTACTCGTTACTCGGATTACGAGGATGAACAGTTGCGCGAAGTTCGTGCATAAGCACCATCATTATCCTCAACACGGACCGTGTGAGGCAGGCTGCCCTGAAGTCTGGCAGCTCGGTGATGCATTGCAGTCGTGGCTCGCCTTCCGAAATGTAGGCCACGCTTCCCGAGTTTTCACAGCAGCAGCAGTTCTCGTCCTCGGTTGGCATTAGCTTGCATCGATTGCATGTGCACCAGGTGGAAACACCGTCCATGCGACTAGATCCAGGCTCTTTAGCTGTTGAATCGTCCTCGCAACTGCCATCCGAAGACCCATCGTTTTCGCAAGTTTCCCTTTGCAGTAGTTCCTCCTCGGTATTGTGTGTTAAACAAACTAAAATAATTTATAGCGGTGGTACTGGTATCTGTTCACACAGGCTACAAGCAACAAAGGTAGCTGACCAGAGCACAGAAACGAGTCACAGAATACTCAAAGTAACACAGAGAGAGGAATGGAATCGAAAATCTGCTGCTGTGTGTTGTGAAACAGTCTGTTTATACTTATTGAGGAAAGAGGCTTCCTGCCATTTCCATGGCTACACGTCATTAGCTGAAGCGCAGCGAATGTTGACACGAGACGTGCTTTGGCGTTGTGAAATGGGCGGTACGCATCTGCTGATGACAGGCTCATGGGCGGGGGAAATGATTTAGTGCCGCAAAAGCAGGTCAGCCTGGGCGATGGGGGAAATGATAGGATTATCACAAAATGGCAGCTCCCTAATGCCTGTTTTTGTGTGCGTTTAATGGACGAAAACTCGGGTAAGGTCCATAGGAAATTTTTCTAAAATCGAGCGACTTAGGCTTAAAAACACATGGCCGACCCGTAGGGGCAATACAAAATGTTTACCAAGCCATTCCTTTAAGTTTTGTTTGAACACTGATGATGGGAATACAAGTGCAAAACAAGAAGTACACCCACAGCAGGAGGGATTTGCTCTCAACAATTAGCTCTTCCTCTTTTCCACGATGCCATCTAAACATTATATATCACTCCAAAGAGCCCCAGACCCTAACTATATTGGAAGATGACATTTGGGTTCCCTAAAAAGCTAAATAATGCACAAGTGTACTCATCCTCCCCCACAAAGGTACAGGTAAGGTATCAGGTAATAATGTCCCCATACGTAATGTCGCTAGGAAAAGCCATTGGAGACATTATGTATGGGGATGGGTTGCGGGGATGTCCCCTGCTCCCCCGCATGTTCAATGTAATGATGTGTGTCTCCGCAAAAAACTGCGTCTTTTTTTGTCAGGAGGCATTTTTGCGGGGACATTATCACATGAAACCACAGGTAAGCATACTTGCCTCATGAGCACTACGGGTTTGAGAGCAAAGTCTTTGGACACCATGCTTAAAATTGAAATCCTAATCTCCCTGGCACAGAGGTTGGTGAAGCTCTCTCTGCTTCCAGCCTCAGATAATATGTGGCAAGCCACTAAGGGCATCCCTATTCAGTAATGAATGTATTAATTTATTCATTCATACAGGATGTCATTTGGAGGGAGGAGGAGGAGCCAAACAGAGGATCGCCTGCCAGATTGATGTTGCAACCATATCCACTGGTGGAGTTGCATGGCATGTTTTCTGAATCGGCACGGATTATTGGCTACCAAAGCTCGCAGACAGTCCTCCCATGCCAGTCGAGGAAGTGAAGAACCACAAACAAAATGGGCAGGAACTGTCCCTGTCTCTGCTGATCTGCTAGAAAGTTTACAGAACTTTAGGTTCCCCGAAAAGTAATTCTGGCTGCAAACACCTCTGTCATGGCTCCTAGATGAACAGACACGGAGCATGAAGGGGCCAAAGACTCTGGTGTATGACTTCCCTCTCTTTCCCCTAATTGCCTGGGCCCAAGCAAGGAAGGGCATCAGTTGTGCCATTGAGAGTGGTTTGCTATCCTGAATCAGCTATCAGTCGCCTCCAACGGAAGATTCCAGCTGCCCTTTGTCCACCCGGCCATCTAAAGTGGGGACAGACTTGCCACTCCTACCTCCAGACATTTGAAGATTGGACCACGGAGGTTGAACATGCCAGGGTATCGTATCTCCTGCAAGATAGTTATTGTCATTCAGCACTCTCGTAGATATTCTATGATTTCTTCTTATTCAAATCATTGGAAATCTTTTAAAAGATGGTGCCTTTCCCATTGCGTAGCACCTCTGGATTTTTATGTGGCTAGTTTTCTGGGATTCCAGTGGGATTGATTGTTTGTACTCTTCGGTCAGTTACATGCCTTCAGGGACTCCAGGGAATCATGGCAAGACCTTCCAGGAACGCCTCTCTTGATATCACACCTTTTAAAGAGGTTTTACGCCATCCACTGGTTTCTTCCTGGAACAGTATAAACGAAAGGGGTGCCTGATTCAAATCCCTGGTCATATACTAGTAAACAGAAAATTGGACCAGTAGAAACAGGGAATAGCTACTCAACACATTTATCTATGTATAAATACCAATAAATGCTCAATTGTCAGTTATAAAAACTTTTATTTTCATAAAATACTTTGTTAAAATATTTAAACAAACAGATGTCTGCATATTCAACTCAAACTGATTCACTTCTACCATTCATTCCACTTTTTTCTTTCTTTTTCCACCAATTCAATGGCATATATCTTTTTGGCCTCCTATTAGTCAGCCTCAGATTTTATTTACACAATGAAAGAAAGTCCTCCACCTAATGGTCTGATGGTTCCTTCTATGTGCTACTAGTCACACAGACCTACGTCTACACGTGTTTCGGTTGTCTTTTCAGGACATCAACACTCGTTGCCCCTTTGTTTTCGCAACCTTCTTCAGGACAAATTATGGGGAGTTTCCTTATTCCGATTAGCACCAAGTAGGGTGAGTAACACCACCTAAAACACAATACAAAATATCAGAAAACTAAATAACTCCACAAATAACTCAATTGTTAATATCTAAAACCATTAGCTATTCCCTCTTATTAATTTCCACAATCAATGTGTAAAAGATTCTCAACAGTAATCATTGTATCAACATGCACGAGTGATCATTTATTACACCCATTTCACATTGTTTCATGGATTAATCCTGTTCCCATCCCTGTGTAGTGGCCCCATCCATCTGCCCACACCCAGGATGCAAACAAACATGCATAATGATTATTGCACATTGTACTTATCTAAATGTTTTAATTTTTGGCAAAACATTCAGGCTATCTCTTCAAGAGAAGTTCTTCGGATCATGGTCCCAGGGGTCAGGTGGTTCAGATTACCTCCTATATAATGGGAGATGCTTTTTAGTAAGGATTTATATAGTAGGAGGTCTATTTAAATGGGGAGCCGTCAAATACTTACATCCACATCTGGTATTTTCCTGCATGTGATATTTTCAACTTGCAGCCAGTCTATTCCTCAATGGTGGTTTACTTTGACAAGATCTGAAAACAGATTAGGGAAAAACACAAGGCTTAGCCTCCATGCCCACTTGCTTCTAAGTAGTTCTCATTCTCCTCTCCTGTACCTTTCCTTTCAAATATAGCAATTGAGGGTCTAGCCCAATTCATCCTCGGGGTCTACATCCCCCTCTCTCCATTAGCTATATATGCTTATCTCTATTTCTAGTTGGCGACTCTCTCGGTTTTAGTTCGCACCCAGATGTAGAGGATTTGTCCATCTTATCTACTTGGAAGTTATACAATAGTCGAAGCTAGTCCCTTTTCCCAGACATATCCCATATATATGGATCAGTCCGTTCCTTTCCTCGCTTGCCTATTTCCTCCCGTGTGGTTGCCCTTACTGTATTCGGAACGTAACTCCGCCCGCTCACGCTTACCTTGTTATTCTTTTTCGAGCCACGTCTGTGTATCATCTTGTCATCCGTTTCCAGCGCTTTTCTACAAACACGCCATGTTTCTTATTTATACTCGCGCGTTTGTAGAGAGCGAAAGAGGACTATCTCGGATCCTCCAATTAATGAACACAAAAAGTGGACTACCTACCTAATGTTGGTCTCCCTCTCGTGATACACTGCCAGCCTACATATTCCTAAGCATGGGCAAGCATGATATGCCCTGTAGTCTCTCATTATGCCCTTGGCCAAAGGTTACAGGACACACATCTATTTCGCACCGGGGTTCGTCAACTGACAACACCCTTATCTGCATTTATTGAATGATATCCATGTGTATTACTGATGACGATGAATCACCCCAGCATATTCCATAAGAAATATTGTTTCATTTCGCTGTAGAATTGAGTATGCAAACTCATTCCACATAGTTACACTTCATGAACATAATCTGACCCCAGGGTTTGTCAATTAACGTAACCCCTATCTTCAATAGATGAAGTCTATGTGTGTTACTGACCTTGTTGAAACGCCCCAGCGTGCTATAACAATCTGTTACGCCGGTGGGATGGGTATAGAAACTCATTACCCTGGGTGTCGCCTCTTGGACAAGGGTCCCATTCACGTTCAGAGTCGTCCAATTTGGACTTCAACTTGATACACATTTATATTACCTTAGTGTGTAATTAAGGTTCCCCATTCCACCGAAATATTCAGGCCATTACTTACCGTATCAAGGTGGTATATCCATCGCTGCTCCAATTTGTGCAGCATAGTGGATATATCTCCACCTCTTTTTGGTACTCTCACTGTTTGTAAAATAAACCATCTTAAGTCAGTACCCTTGTGTTTAAGGATAAAATGGTCCACCAGCGCTTTTTCAGCTATCCTATTCCGGATACAGCTGCGGTGTTCCCCTATACGCTGTCTGACCTCTCTTGTCGTCTTGCCCACATATAGAAGATTACAGGGACATCTAATAATGTAAACAGCATTTTTGGTGCGACAATTTGTATGTATATTCAATTTCCATTTGATGGCGCCATAATTAAACTCATGTCTTGTTTCTGTCCATGGACACGAGACACAGTTCCCACATTTATGATATCCTATAACCGGGGCTAAGCCCCATTGGTTAAGTACAGTTTGTTCAGAGTTAGAGTCTCTGTAGGTGTGTATCAAACGTTGCATGAGATTCTGGTTCTTTTTAATACCTTTCCTTTTAATTTGTACCTTTCCTTTCAAATATAGCAATTGAGGGTCTTGCCCAATTCATCCTCGGGGTCTACATCTCCCTCTCTCTATTAGTTATATAAGGGGTGAAAAAAGGAAAGGGAGAAAACAGCGGGATACACTCTTCTCCCTGTGACATTGGGGGAAAGTAAGTTTACCCTTGGACAGGAACAGCAGGCCTGTAGAGTAATGCCCCAAATTCATTTAAAAAAATGGTTATACTGTGTGGTAAGATAGTCCAGTAGGGCCCACATAAAGACACACTGGGCCTCATTACAAGTGCGGCGGTAACCGTGCCAGAAATTCCAGCAGGTTACTGCCAGACTCGTATTACCATTCCGCCTCTGTGATTGCCGGAATCACCGGGGCATTACAACCCCGGTGACCCGGTAATTCCCGAGGCAGAATTCTGTTAATCCCCATTCCCATGTAGTCCAATAAGACTCCATGGGAATGGGGAAGTGGAAACACTGGCACCATGCTGTAATGGTGCCAGTGTTTCCATGTCCTCCTGCAGGCGGGTGGTGTTAAACCCGCCAGGTCAGACCTGGCGGGAGTGACACCTCCCGCCTGCAGAACTTGAGATCAGCCGGACCGGAAAGAACGGTGGTGGCGGATTTACCACCACTGTTCTTTCCGGACCAGCTGACTCGTAATGAGGTCCACTGACTAAATATGCCACAGAGCGAGCAGCTGCATTAAGATGACCTGAACCTACTTCCCCCTCTTGGTCAGATCCTCTATTGAGAGGGAGCCTTTCCATCTCGAAGATGTTTGATGGGCTGTGACCTGGACCTCTATCTTTCTTAAGACTTTTGGACTGTAAGGCCAAGGAAGAAAGCCTTACACTCTCACCATGAGTATATGGCTCGAGTCAACGATTTCTCTAAGTGATCGAGGAAAGGTTAACTGGAGGGATCACTGAATCCAGGGTGGCAGCTTGGGGTTCTCCCATTGTCTCCCAACGGTATGGTGGCGACTTGAACAACACTGCATACATGTGTTTCACGCTATTGTCTCCAGCTTCTTGGTAATCTTGAAAACGCTTTGGGAGTGTGGGATTTCTATCCATACACAGAAAATGCAGGCCTCATTGTAATTGATTTTTGTAATGAACAGTCATGTGTGTAGCAGATATAGTAGTCTCTATACTCGTCTCTGTCATGTTTATTCTGAGCATCAAAGCCCCTCAGCTTCAGTTATTCAGAAATAATTAAGGACTGGGTGATAATCACCATTGCTCTTAGTACTACTGCTCCTCATAACAGTCTTTATGATCCACTTAGCCTCCACAGTCATCAAGCCTTTGGCTATGGTTGATGCTTGAAAATAACAGGAGGAAAGATGTGAAATGTTGCCCTCTTGTATGGCAAAAGGCATAGCGCAGGAGCCTCATTCCCACAAGGAGAGAGGGTAGGGAAAAGGAAAGCTAATCACAATATAGTAATAAAACCAGATCCGGTGGGCCAGATCGGGTGGTAACACGGGAGGGGCCCATCATTAAGTCCCTCAGAGCCCAAGTTACAGGTACGAGCCCAGCAAGGGCCTTAAAGATGGGCCTCTCCCGTGTTACCACACGATCTGGCAGGGGCGTTGCTAGGGGGGGGCTAAGGGGGCTATAGCCCCTGATCTTTTGGTTGAAGCCCCGGATAGAATCTCAGGAGCTACAGCCAAAAGACTAGCTAGCCCCCAGTCCCAACAGTTCCAACATCAGCGTAGCCCCGGGTCTTTTCCAGACCTAGCAACTCCACTGCGATCTGGCCTTCCGGATCAGGTGTTATTGCTATTATCACCCTGGGTTTTTATCGCTCTCCCAGCGTCCCGTTCATTCAAACAACAACATACCTAAGATGGCACCATGGAAGTGGAAGCCGAGGGGCCATGCAGAGCCCCTCTTCCATTTCCATGGCAGCCGCCAAATGAATCTGGCAAGTAGGGCAGGTGGTGGGAAGTGACTGGCGATAAGAGGGAAGGGAAATATGGCAGGGTGGGAGAGCAGCCATTAGGTTGCTCGGAACTTGGCTTGGATCTGAGCTACCTGATTGGCTGGCTCCCTCACCCCATCTGCTAAAGTTTAATTTCCAATCTTCGTAGGTAGGATTCACTTTAAAATAAATAAGGACTGTAACGAAAAGAGGTAGGACTCGGCGTTATGGTGATTACTAATCTTGACATAATGCAGAGTGTCAGGTATGCTAGTTTGTGGGAGAGTATATGGACAGAAAAAAGACACAGTCATAGGAATATTCAGAGGTTCTTCCATTAAGGGCTTTGCTTTACAGTCAAGACTTTGTGTAAATGATTGAAACAAAATGACTGTTCCTGATTTACTGGGTCATAGACTATGCATCTGTTTCCTTACAACTGGAATGGAAGTAGACGATTGTCAATAGTCTCCCCATGTTTGTTGTCAGTTCATGTATTAAGGAGTTGCGTTGTGTCCTTCTAGGTCATTTTAACTTTTAGTGCGGGAGTGGAAACATTGCAGTAAATTAAACTGGATTCGGGGGTGGGAGGGGGTTGCACTACCCTTGTGAGCAGCTAAGGTGTTTCTGTTTTTTGAAAAGTTGGAGAATTGTCATAAATGCTTTGTTCTAGTCCTCCTTTGTTCAGACTGTTCCCTTTGTATTTACATTTCACACTTATCTCAGATTGTACTGAGATGGATTTAAAACATACGCATGAAGTATGCAAAGGTTCATGAGATGCTTCAGCTGTTAGACGGGAGCTAATTTTGCTCCTAAGTGTTATTTGACGATGGGGCGCCGTTACATTTCCACTGCAACGTAACCGGCTCCCCGCTTCCAAATCATTGGCACAGTGGAGTGCAAAAGTGCAGGGCAATGTACGCTGCCATTTGCCCTGCATGTTTGCACTCTGCCGTGCAAAGTGAGTAAACACTTTTAATTGTGAGCGCTGCTTGCCATGCACGCATATCAAGCAGCGCTCAGGGCAGCGTTTAATTTCAATTGTACACGCTGCCTGCCATGTGGGCATGGCTTGGCTGGCAGTGTGTACAATGGATCCCAATGGGGTCTGCCTGGTTTATGCTGGTACATAAAGCAGGTGGACTCCATAGGGCTCGCCAGCATTTGGGCAGCATGAAAATATATGCCAGAGCAAATGCTGTAGCAATGATATGGCGGAGAGGAGGCAAGGCAGGCGGAAAGGCAAGTTGTGTTGCGCCCCTCCTCTCAACCATACAAATGCTTGCATATGTGTCGTGGCATGATTGAAAGGCCTTTCAATCACATTACGCCACTATGGAACATGAGCTCCATAATGTTTTACTGTGTAAACATTTGCAGTTCTGGTCAGCTAATGCACTGTGGTAAATTGCTTAAGTGTTTCATGTACAATACATTTATTAATTGATTTAGAGTTCCTCCGTTTACCCATGTGTTAACATGCAAAGTGGCAATGCCACTATAGGAGGCCACATATTGTAATAAATATGTTCTCACTTTGTGTACATGTATATATTCGAACCCAGCTAGCACATCATTGCCAGTTTACATCATATCTCGTTCATACACTATTGCCAGGGTCCAGCACAACCATTTAGCAGATCATTGGCAGTTTATGGTAGGCCCAATTGAGAATTACATTATAGCCACTTAGCAGATCACTATCAGTTTGCAATATGATCAGTGGGCACACCATGACTGATTTCCATTCCAGTTTTCACACTTTGCACATCATTGCTCATTTACAGCATATCTCCTTTTCACATGTTTGACAGTTTAAGTTATGCCCTATTAGCATATCTAGTTTCTGTTGTGTTTAGTTAGCCTATAAATGCCCAGCCTTAGATGACACTCTAACCTGAGTTGTTGGTGCCGAAAAGAAGCGACAGCAGTGCTTCTCACAGTAGTTTAGTTCCTGAATGAGCATTGAAGCTACAAACCTTAGTGGACAGTGTCACTCCACTCCCCAGGGCAATTGCAGGCTGGTTACCGTGTGATATCCAGTTTGCAGGATCCAATTATAGAACGTTTCATACAAAATGGTAGTATACTCTCATTTCGAAATGCACACTTTGTAAAATGCCAGTATCTTCTGAGTTTGGCCATGTTACTAAATTCACAGTTTCTCCATCCCCAGTATAAACCAAAATGTTCCAACCCCAGTATATTCCCATTCTGGCTCTCTCAGTATATTGACTTTGGTTCTCTCTCTGTATATTTCCAGTGGGGTAAAAACATTCTCCGTTTGATGGTCCGAGTTAGTGCTCAGTTTGATAATCCCAGTAAACTCCCATAGAGTTGGACAACCACAGTATATTCTCAGTTTGAAGAAGACCAGTTAATTCCTATGTTTGGCAATGCCAGTGCACTCCAAGTTTGCAAAATCTATACATATATATGTTTGTGAAAGTGTGTTTGTATGTTCGGGGTTGGCGCCAGCCCCATAACAGTTGGTGGGCTGAAATTGTGGCCCACGGACGGCATTCCAGTCTGGGGTGTACTGGCGATAGTGAAATCTGATCAACCCCATCCATTCGCCCTGCACAGGGCGAGGCCCAGTCCTGGGCTATCTATGTAGGTGATTTTGGGAGATTGATGATTTTGCGACTTTTAAAAAAATAGGAAGTTAGGGCACAATGTCGGCATACCAGTCTGGGGTGTACTGGCGATGGTGAAATTTGACCAACACCATCCATTCGCCCTGCACAGGGGCGCAGCGAGGTCTGGCCTTGAGCTATCAGTATTGGAGATTTCAGGAGATTGCTGATTTTGTGATTTTTCAATAATAGCAAGTTATGACACAATAAAACATACACAAGGCTATAGTAGACCCCCACATGCATGTCATCAATGACATTTGTGATGTCATCTTTGATGTCCTTGGTGTTAGTGTTAGCAGTGCACAGTGGTGCGGGCAGTTATGGTTGCTTAGCCTACCATAACTGGCGAATTTCAGGGGGTTTTCGGTTTTACTTTGAACCATAATGTCACGTTTATAAAGTTTTTTTGTGTGAATTATACAGGATTTTAGTAACGCAACTTAACCATAACCTCCCCTTAAAGTTTTTTTTTGTGAATATATATATATACATAATAACAGTATATTCGTTCCTATTTTACACAATGTCACCAAACTTCCATTTTACTATTGAACAATTGTAGTAAACTCTTCTGTCATGCTATTACATAATCATCTTTGACGCCTATTGCACTATTAAACAGATCAAATATCTTCCCAGTTTCGAACATTATAGTATATATCCCATCTGTACAATTGCAGCACCCTTCCATATTGCCAATTCCATTATATTCCCAGTATAACCATCACAGCATATTTTCAATTTGCACAATTCCTGTCCAGTCCTAGTTTGACAAACCCACTATACACATACTAAGCCAAGTTGCAATTTGGCAATCCCACTCTACCTCTGGTTGGTTAATCCATTATAATTCTAGTTGGGCAACCTTAGGGGGTAATTTTACAACGGGAGTCATGCTTAATGAAAGCGTAAAAACAATGCATAATGCTTTTAGGCTTTCATATTGTGCTCCAGCTTGTGTGCCCTTTGAATGTGTTGGTAGGGCACAAAGCGAAGTTTGCATCTCTGATGTGCTTTCCACCACAATCTTGGAAACATGCAACAATGCATGACTGCATGAGGTTTTCATGCAGGTATAAAACAAATGGATTCCCAGTGAAATATGCCTGAGATCAGCACCTGATAATGAGCAGGAGGATTCCATAGGAATCTATTAGTAAATACTGCCTGCAAAGCCCAGTTTGCAGGCAGCATTTATTCTTTTACAAAGCGTAGGGTAGAACTGAAGGGTAATGATGATTTTTGCCAGTTTTACACTACACTTTGTAAATTCTTAAAATTGTATGTAAGGGGACCCAATGTAAGTGCTAATATTGGTGGTCCCCTGCAAGCAATTAGCATTTTATTTTTAATGACCCCTTACTTGAATCCCAATAATACCAATTCATGTATATTCCGAGCCTGACAATTCCAATATATCCTCAGTTTGCACAATCCCAGTATATTTCCAGGTTAAGTATGACATTATAAACCCAGTTTGCATATTCATAGCTAGTCAATCCCATTCTATTCACTGTATGAAAGTATCAGTTTGCTGTCATTTTTACTGTACTGTAAATGTACTGTTTTGCAATCCCAGTGAATTCAGAGTTTACCCAATACCAGTGCAATCCCAGTTAGATCATCCAAATGTACTTTAGGTTTGACAGCCCCAGAACATTCTCATGGTATACAGTTGCAAGATATGAGGGTGCCAAGCCCTGTATAGTGCCAGTTCATCATTCCATCACACTTCATGTTTGGCAACTGAAAGATATGTCCAATTGTCACTGTGCTAGTATGTTGCTAGTTTTTTATTTTTTATTTGTTAGTTTATTACAAACTTTTATAAAAACAAATTTCAAAACTTTAGGATGAGTGCATCGTGGTGTCATAGTGTCATGCGTTTTCCTTAGTTGAATTCTTAATTTTTTGATCTTCCTTTTTTTTTTGTAGTGTACACTGACCCGGTGGTCTACAGAAGCAGTTTGGACATTTCTTCAAAAAATGTGGTCAGAGCGAAAGTTAGTTTTAAGTTTTGCCCCCAGCAGATCATTTTCCACCATTTTTCTCCATTTAGCAAAGGTCTTTCTGAGATAAAGGTTCCCAAGTAGCGTGTTCTTGGCATTGACAAAACAGGACAGAATAGAGTTAGGTGTTGTAGGGTTTCCAGTGTGTCAGGACAAAATCGGCGATTGCTGTCCTTGAACATGTTGCTTCTTCGGCTTTTCAGTATCTCTTACGTATGAATAAGTTTAAGTGAAATCTCATAAATAGATTCCGATGATGTGGGCTGGGGAATTTTTCCAGATATTTGGGCAAGCTGTTCATGGATTTAACTTCTCTACTATGTTCTTGAATAGTCAGTGTTTTTGCTTTTCTTCAATTGTTTCAGACCAGTCACAATTCCATAGTTTCCTGCCTCAGGATTTGTCTTTAAAGACCCTGAAGAAGCTCTGATGTCTTCTAAGATTTGAAGGCATCGATCATTCCATTCTTTGAGAATTGGTTCTTCCTAGTGTTTACAATCAGATTGTCATATTGCGAACTGTTTGGGCGTGTCATCCATAATTAGATTTCTGTAGAGCGATAGTGAACCCCATGCCACTCTTGCATTTATGGCTATGAGACACAGTTCGTATTTTATGAGGACAATGGGTACGGATCTTGGAAGGTGGAGTATTTTCCACCAGAATTCACTTTCCAATGTTGACCACAAGCTCCAGGAACAACTTAGTGCACAATCAGCGCTGTGGAGTAGAACAGGCACAGCTTTCTGCTTGTGGAATGTTATTACGGGTGTCAGGGAAAATTTGCCGAACATTTTGTGGATTATACTGCCCTGGGCTGTGAGTTGCTTGATTTTCGCCTTGATGGTATCTGTCCACGTGATGTCATTTGCACTTGAGTTGAGGCAAACTTCAAGGTATCTTGTTGATTCCACTTTGTTCAGTAATTCTTTCCCTAGGCACCACCTAAACAATTTTTTGTCCTTCTTTTCAGGTTTTGCATTATCAATACCTTGGATTTGTTTGCATTGATGTTTAAATCATTGCACTCAAAATAGGTTTGAAGTAACTTCAGTTTTCTCTGTAAACCAGTTGGGGTTTGGTCTAGCATGATGAGATCGGCAGCGTAGAGCGTCCATCCTAATGGCTTCCCATTGATTTTTTGGTGCGAACGAATTAGAGTTTTTCATCACTTCTCTGAGGTCTGATATGAACAGATTGAACAATAGGGATGACAACGGGCATCCCTGTGTGACGCCTCTGTGTGTGTTGATTGGTTTTGAGAGGAGGCCAGGCTGATCTATGCACATTTTTATTTTGGTTCCTGATTGCAAGCTTTTGATTGCTAGCAGGAGGCTTATTGGACAATTGCATTGTTTTAGATAGTCCATAGCAGCTCTCTGTCAATGCGATCGAAAGCTTGGGCTAGGTCTATAAAGGGCAAGTAAACTTTGTTTCCTTGTTTGATTGCTTTGCTTTTTAGCATATTGATCAGAAGTAAATTAAGCACACAGCCTACTCCCTTTACAAATTCTGTTTTTCGACAATCATAGTTATGCGATGTGTGGATCTAGTTCGTCTTTTTTGTATGTATCAGAGATGCAAAGACTTTTCCTAGTATGTCTATAAGTGCAATGGGGTGATAATTTTTTGGGTTACTTCTTATCCCCTTCTTGTGTACCGGCACCACAACAGCACTTTTCTACGATTTTGGTATTTCTATTTTCCTTATTATTTGTGAAAATAGGATCGTACAGTAATCGGCCCATTCTTCAGGTGATTCTTTCAGCATCTGATTGGTTAGTCTGTCTGGACCTGGCGCTCTTGACATGCTGGCATTTTAAATGCTTAAGAGGATGTCATCTCCATCAAATTCGATTTCCCACTTGTCTACATTTGGCAGGTCTGGATCTGGTGACATTCCTTTTTTCCCGTATAGTTTGTCATAGGCCCTCATTAGAACTGGTCCGGAAACAACAGTGCAGGTAAGCTTAACAGTACCCTTGTTTCTGGACCGGCCAACTACGAGTCTGCGGGCAGTGCTGTACCGCCCCCCAGGGTCAGACCTGGCAGGCGGAACGGCACCCGACCTCAGACTTTCACAGAAGCACCGGCACTGTTACTAACGGTGCCGGTGCTTCCATGATCCCCATTCCCATTGAGTCCAGACTCAATGGGAATGTGGATTAAAATTTACCGGCGCCTGACTTCCCGGAACGCCGGGGTCGTAATCCCCTGGTGATTCCAGAAAGTCAAGCGGCAGTAAATCATTATGGTCTGGCGGCTACCTGCCAGTTTTACCGGCACGGTTTCTGCCGGACCCGTAATGAGGGCCATAGTGTCTAACCCATTCTTTCACTGGTACCATGCTGTTTTGAAGTGTTTGCTGTGAGTTGTTTATGTTGGTTAAGAGCTGCCAGGAGTCTTTTGTATTTCTGTTGGTCATAGCTTGCATCATGGACTTGCATCAAGTTGCTGGGTTATACTTTTGTGGGAGATTAGCCAGTTTTTGTATTTCTGTTTGGGTTTCTTCTGTTTCGTGACCTTTTCCTCAGGCGGCAGGTGTGTGGTATGTCTGATCTCTTTTCGAAATTCTCTCTTCCGTATTAATACTTTTGGATTATACGCGTGTTTTGGTTTGAATCCACTTCTACGATGTGCCTTCTGGATAGCTGTGTATTCATATAAGAGATGTAAGTATTTTATTTGACTTCAGTTTTTTCTTGGCCAATTGCTCTCCGGAATTCCTTGTTCAATTCACACAAATTGGTTGTGTTTAGTCGAAGTCTATTTCTGCCAGGATCTACTAGTACTGATGTTTTCCAGCGACTTTGTGTGGAGGTCTTCGGAAAGTCACACTTAAGCTCCAGTAGGTCATGTATTGCTAGTTGCTCACTGTATGTTTACAGTGGTATCCTGGCTTTTAAAATACTTTCATTTGAATTTACTGAATCCCAGCATACTACCAGTTCGGCAGTCCAAGAGTTTCCCCATTTTGTCCCATAACCCAATATACACATGGCCACAGATGCGTGGCTATTGCGAGGCTCCTCTGCTGGGAGTCCTTACAAAGAAGAGAGAGGTCCGGAGCCTAAGTTTGCACAGTGCTCCAAGAGCACAAGACTATTGGCCACTTCTGCAACCCTACCAACCTCTCTGAGTCTCCACAGCCTCACACAACACCTCACAGTCTCACCACCACCCTTCCAAATGGACAGTGCTCGAGGCCACAAGCAAAGATCAAGGAAGGGCAGGACAGGAAGCCAGAGTTCCAAAACTCCCAGCTGCTTCTACTCTCTGGCTCTCCTGCTCATGCAGCCCACCAGTTTCTCTCTGTTTTTTGATATCACATCACATATCTGTACAAATATCCTTCCTTACATTTATATCAACAAGTGCTAAATTAGACATTACTAAAACGTCTCTCAGAGCTCAACCAGTGCATTTAGTACTAATTGTTTCTAACTCCCCATATTCACAATTACAGTATACTTCCAGTACAAACCATGCTTATAAATTTCCAATTCACACAACCCCATTATTTACCCAGTGTGACTACCAAGATATATTCCTAGCTTGTCATGGTAGTGTATATTCAGTTTTTGGCAATCCTAGTAGATTCCGAGTTTGACAACCCCAGTTATTTCCCACTTTGTGCAATTCCAGTATGTGCCCTACCTGCAGAAGCTCAGAATACCCACAGATGGACAATCCCAGAAAACTCCCATCTTATAATTCTCAGTTTTTATTATGCCAGTATATTCCCATTTTGCCATAATACTATATTCCTAGGTTGACGGACCCAGTTTAACAATCCCAGTATAATCCAGTTTGATAATTCCAGATAATACAACCCCAGCAAAGTTCAAATTTAGACAACCAGGGTATACTTCAACTTTGACGGCCCAGTACACCGAAGCAAAGAATCCCAAATCAGCCCCATATACCATGCAGAACAAGCTACTGCTGGAGGAACTATCCCTGAGTACTTAAAATTCACAACATGGAATACTTCATGCAGTAGAATATAATGGAAGGCTGTGTAATGAAGAAGATGGGCCTATAAACATGGGACATGGCATTCCACCTACAAAGAAAATACAGTGTACTGGCCAAGGCAAGTTCATCATTTGCATTTGTTCATTGCATTTTACATATTTAGGCAAACATTTGTTTTGACACCATAAAGAATGTGCCCAGTTCAAAGAACATGCTAGCTGAAGTGCCAGTAATCACATGACTATTAGCCTATCCTGGCTGTTTAAACACTTTTAACATGTTATATTGGCAGATGAGACATGAAGTCGGCAGGTTACCCAACCTTCTGTGACCGCCCATAAACTGCTTGTGATCTGTACCATCCAACATGGCACCAATGTTACAACACATATTTAAGACCCAATAACCTGGACTGTGAACAATGTACAACACAATGGTACCATTCATTTTACCATGAGGCCAAAAATAATTACTGTACCACTCCAAAATGGAATATAGACATACGTGGTAAATGAGACCATGGGCCTCATTACGAGTGCGGCGGTAAGGGGTTAACGGCACCGGTAAGGATGCCGGTACCGTTAACCCCTTACCGCCGCATTCTGAGATCCATTATCGGGTCCCGCTAAGGAAGGCTGGTTTTACCAGCCGCCCTTAGCAGGAGCCGCTAAGAGACCAGGGAGCTAATAACGGGCCCATTGTTAGCTCCCTCCCCATTCCCATTGAGCCCTATGGGGGCTCGAATGGGAATGGGGATGGGGATGGGTATTTTGAATGGGGACTTACCGGGTCCTCCAAGGTTGGAATGACCCGGTAAATCCCCATTCAAAGAACCCGGACACGAGTTTGGAGGCAGCCATGGCGTTAATAGCACCTAACTCGTAATGACCCCCCATGTGTAGGAATGCATGCAATTGTTTTTTTTTTGTTTTTTTTAATTGGTTATTAATAACACGCTTAATACGCATAGGTTTCTAAGCGCAGATGCGGGGATCGAACCTGTGTTGCTCTGCGTTGTCTTGCTTCCAAGGCGAGCACGTTGCCCCTGAGCTATCCTCCAGAGACTTGATTCTAAATGTATTGATTGTTAGGAGCAAGGGGAATAGGGTGCTGTACTAAGACTCAGCACCGGTTCACAGCCCAAGCAAAGAGTGCATCGCAATTCATGTAAACATGCTATCCATACTTGCTGCAGGGAAGAACAAATAGGCAAGGCCACACGCCATTTCTGTCTGAGAAACATTTGAGCAGCATTTATGGTATACGATTCACATCTGGGACAACTACAGCTGCTGCTTTACTTAGTCCTTGCCTAAATGTTTCACACCTAAAAGCAGAGTTTCCTGCTTTTTTCATACCATTCAAACAAGCAAGCCCCCTCCTCCCCCAAAACCCCCATTGCAAAATGCAGAAGTAGCACACAGAGAGCCATATGCAGGCCATATGCAGGAAAGAGCAACACTATTTTTCATTAGATTACATTTTATGCTTTCAGTGCCAAATCCCCTTACACCTCCATTACAACCTTTCCATTCAGTATTTATTCAGTAGCACCCTTCTCTTGTCCTCTTTCGATCCCAAACACCACCACACTTGTCAGTGAAATGAAAAGAACGCGACGGTCTGATCTGAAAGCAATTTTCGACTCTTGAATATATGTCATTGTTGTAGGAGTCACTCGAAGGAAAAGCCCCGGGGAAGGGAGTAGGGTCATACTAGAAACACTTCATAGTGATAATGTTGCAAGAGTTAGAGACTGACAGAATGGAGAACTGATTGGACAATTTTCTGTAGGGGCGGGTCCCAGGCAACGGTGTATGTTGTATGCCACCCTATTTGGCTTGTTCCAGAATTATCTAGAGGAGTTTCTGGTTGGCTAAAAACGGGATGTGCCTATTGTGGGGGGCTAGGACATTCTGCTCCTGCTAACCACTCTCATGAAAACAGCAATGCACAAAATAATGGGTAAACTTTGTAATTTCTGCTTTTTAAAGAAGCTGGTCATTTAGTTTTACAAAAGAAAGGTAATGGCGAAGGACCCAGCTAAATGTACAACGAGAGATTTTTTGTGTGTAAATGGTAGATGTTTAGTGGTGTCTCATTTTGAATATCTGTGCATCTGTTTTGATGTTAAAATAGTGTGAGGGACACTGGCAGACAAGAGTGGGAATACATTGGCACCATATAAAAGTGTGGTTCGGAGGTTAAAGAGGATGTTTGAGGGGAATTCCCTGCACAGGCCCTTGAGGCCTGTCAACGGAAGTCTGTCCCTTTCCAACTATATATGGTCCTGAAAGTGTGGGGCTAAACATCATGGGCTTCATAACCGCACCACCATACTACGGGTTTGGTGTGAGGTGGAGGATTTATCTCTAGACAAATGCTTGAGGTGAATCCACCACTTTACCTAAAAAAATCGACTAAAATTCTGCCAAATTCCCCCCAGAGTCCTATGGACTCCTAAATATGTGGACTTACACCACCCTACTATTTATTATTATTTTTTTATTTATAGAGTGCCCCAGCCCGTGGGCATCAGGGCGCTGACAAATAGACATAGGACAACATAAAATGACAGGGCAAGCGGGACATATCGGTCAAGTGACTGATCGCAAGAGGGTCGAGAGGCTACTTAAACAGAACTGTTTTCCGTTTTTTTCAGAATATCAGATAGTTGGGCTCAAGTCGAAGATCAAGTGGGAGTCTGTTCCATTTAGTCGTGGCTGGGCTGGGGAAGGCTCAGCCCAAGCCGTTGGATGTGTTTGCTTGTCCAGTTAGGGTCAGTCCTTTGTTTCCTGATCTTAATGTTCGGTTGGGTACATAAGGACTAATTTGTTTTTTTAGATAGTCGGAGGCGGAACCATAGAGACAGTGGTGGACAAGAGACATAGGGGGTCATTCCGAGATTGGAGGCAGCCATGGTGCTATGAGCACCATGGCTGCCTCCAATCCCGGGGCCGGGTCCGGTCTGGCTGAATGGAGATTTACCGGGTCATTCCGACCCTGGAGGACCCGGTAAGTCCCCATTCAGTAAACCATTCCCCATTCCCATTTGAACACCCATAGAACTCAATGGGAATGGGGAAGGCGCTAATAACAGTACCGCAAATTGCGGTAACGTTATTAGCTCCAAGGTCCCTTAGCGAGAACCGCTAAGGACGTGTGGTCTGACCACCCGTCCTTTGCGGTTCCCGCTAAGGGACCTCGGAATTGGGCGGTAAGGGTTTACCGGCACCGGCATCCTTACCGGTGCCCGTTAACCCTTAACGCCCAACTCAGAATGACCCCCATAGACTTGAAAGAGATATGGTCCTCAATGGAGAGCCAATGGAGAGTTTTTCTTACGTCAGAGATGTGATCTCTATTGGACTTGCCCGTGATAGTTCCTATTGCATTGTTTTGGATGACTTGGCATTGCTTGATGCATTTTTTGGTGACACCAAACATTAGGGAGTTTCCATAATCAAGTCTGGATAATATTTATTTATTTTTATTTATTTATATTTGTAAAGCGCACTACAGCCCACGGGCATTGAGGCACTAAGGAGTCTGAGGAGTAAGAAGGCTTACTTAAAGGGTTACAGTTAAGCCACCTAAGGACACTTGAAAGTTACGGTACATGAATGCTGAGGACTTTGTGGAATAAGAAGGCTACTTAGTGGGTTACAGTTAAGCCGCCCAAGGACACTTGAAAATTACGGTACATGAACATTACACAGATAGATAGATCGATACATAGCCACACACACACATCAGAGTGACTATAGATAGAGACAAGTTATACGAACAGGCAAGTTTTGATGCCTTTGCGGAAAGAAGCATGGGAGTCAATTAGTCTAATGTGTGGTGGAAGGGCATTCCAAGTGGGGGCAGCCACAGCAGGGAAGCTAGAGCCACCTGTGCGAACTCTACGTGTCCTGGGTACAATTAACGTGTTGGAGTAAGCGAACCTGGAAGGTCTGGCCGTAGAAGGTTTGGAGAACCTGTTGGCAAGGTAGGGGGGAGCTAAGTCGTGAAGGCACTTGTGAGTCTGGGGAAGCGTTTTGAAGATGATTCTTTCTTTAATGGGTTGCCAGTGGACCTGTCTTCTGAGCCCAGATATGTGGTCCCTACGAGATACCCCCGTGGCTGCCCTGAGAGCGTTGTTTTGGACCAACTGGAGTTTAGCAAGATTTTTACTGGAGGTGCCAATGAGGAGGTCGTTGCAATAGTCCAGTTTAGAGCCTATTATTGCTCTGGCGATGGTGAGCCAATTCTGTTGGGATAGGAAAGGTCTTACTGCGTTAAGGAGTTTGTAGTGGTAGGCCGACGTTGATGCAATGGCATTGACCTGCCTAGTCATGGTAAGATCGGGATCAAGATAGACATCCAGGGTCTTGACTGCTGATGAGACACTAATGGGGATGTTGTCTACGATGAATGAGCTGTAGTGCTTGTCCAGCTTACCCAGGGTAGAGGGGGATCCAACCAGCAGAAGTTCGGTTTTCTCACTGTTGAGACATAACCAGTTTTCCGCCATCCAAGATTGGATCGTAGAGTAGATGGTGTCGAGGGTGTTCAGATCAGACAAGTAATCTCCCGTGAGGGGAATAAGCACTTGGGTGTCATCAGCATAGTTGGTGTATGAGATGCCCAATGCGTCAAGTATTTTGAACAGTGGCCTCGTGAAGAGGTTTTAGAGGGTGGGTGCGATGCACGAACCCTGTGGGACACCACATTGGATGATGCTTGGGTCAGCTGAAGCAAGGTCGGAGAACTTCACTGCTCTTCCTTCCAAGAAGGAGGTGATCCATTTACAAGCACTGGGGGAGATGTTAGCAGCAGTGTAGAGGTGGTGGCAAAGGGTCATATGGTCAACCAGATCAAAGGCAGCGGAGAGGTCTAGAAGGAGAAGTAGTGCCGGTTTGCCAGCATCTCTTATGTCATCCATCTGGTTTTTGAGATCGAGGAGGGCTGTTTCGGTGCCATGCCTTGGGTGGAACCCTGATTGCCGGAGACCCCGAAGGTGGTTGTCCTCAAGGAATTTTTGAACTTGAACGTAGGCTGCCTTATCAAGTATTTTTAGAAGAAATGGGACAGTCTTGATGGCCTGTAGTTGCCCGGGATGACGGGGTCTAGGGATGGCTTTTTTAGGAGCGGGCAAACCCAGGCTTCCTTAAGGCCAGTAGGGACATGTCCGGATTGGAAGGAGGCGTTAATTTAGTGGTGGTAATGAAGGGGGCAAGGGAAGGGGCACAGTCCTTGATGATCTGAGCTGGGCAGGCGTCCCCTTTGCAGTTGGAAGATTTAATGGAGTTAAGCAGGGTGGTGACTTCTGCTACAGTCATGTCTTTGAAGTCAAAGATGGGGGAAGGTGAGGTGTTGGTGGTGGGGGGTTAGCAGTGATGGCTCTTTGCTATAAGGTTGGCTCTGGCCTGTTGGTGCACAAGGATCTTCCCTTGTAGTGTGTCAAGCTTAGTCAGCATGGCAGATTGAATAGAGTTGCACCAAGCTGTGTCCTTTAATAAGGTGGGCGGTGGGGAGGCAGGAGTCTCTAGTTCTCTGAAAATGGAGAAGATTTCTTTGGTGCAGGACTTAGCATTAATTATTCTGGAGTTGAAGGAGGAGGCTTTGGCTTTGATGATTGCAGTTTTATATTCAATGGACATGGCCTTGAATGCAGCTTTGGTGGAATCATTAGGGTTGTTTTTCCAGGTATTCAGTGCCACCCTTTTTTTTAGATCTTAGTAGAGATAGATATGATATATGATATCAATGAAATGTTCATTTTTTCGATGGAATATGATGGCTCTAGCGATATTGGAGCTGTTTTGTTGATTCAGGTGGGGGTTTATTTGTTTTGACAGTCTTTGATGGTATCGACAAGTCTTTTTAAGATATGCCACCGTGCTTCTGCTCCCAGTGAGGTCTGTAGGTATACGCCTAGAGTCTTCACTTTTTCTGAGACCACTACTGGTGAGTCTTTAATGTAGAAGGTTGCATAAACTGGATCTAGTTTTGCTCTTGCTTGAGGGGATCCGAAAACCATAAATTCAGTTTACCCTCCATTGAGGCACATCCAGTTGGATTTGATCTAGGCCTCAATGGAGTTGTAGACTGAATTGAGCCTATCATTGTCCATGGTGTGGCAGCCAGTTAGTTCTAATACCAATTGCGTATCATCTGCGAAGTTCATGAAGAATATGCCCAAGTTGGTCAGGAGGGTGCAGAGACAACGCATATAGATGTTAAATAGCAGCAGTGAAAAACTGGCTCCTTGAGGGACTCCGCAGTCTACCTGCTGAGAGGCCGATGAGTGGTCGCCCCATTGGATCCTGGAGCTCCTATTACCCAGAAAGGAGGCTATCCATTCAATGGCATCCGGGGAACAGTTGCCTGATTTCTCTAGGGCCTCTCAGAGAATCTGGTGATCTAGCAGATCAAAAGCTGCCGAGAGGTCCAGCAAGATTAGTAGTCCTGATTTGTGTTTGTCCATTACACCTAGCATTTTGGTCTGGGGGTCCAGTAGGGCCGATTCTGTGCCATGGCCCTCTCTGAAACCTGACTGTTGGGAGTGTAGTAAGTTGTTCTGATCGATGTATTTTTGCAGCTGGCCTGTTGCAACCTTATCTAGAATTTTGAGGAGAAAGTTGCAATTCGTGATGGGCCGAAGATTGACTGGGTCCCGTTGGTCTAAGCTGTTTTTTTTTACAAGTGGTGTCACTGTTACTGTTTTGATGGATGTGTGTACCTTGCGGTCTCTAAAGGAGAAGTTAACCATTCTGCACAGAAATGGGTCGAAAAGCTTGGGATTGTCGAGAATCATTTTGGGAGGAATAATGTTTTCGGTACAGGAGGTGCACTTAGTGGATGCAAGGACTTTGGTTATTTATTTTATTGTAGTTTGGGTCAATAGGAACTTGCTCAGTTCTGAATGAGTAGGCTTGGTTTCGTGGTTCGGTTGAAATGAAGTAGGTTGGATGTGGAACATGTTTGGATTTTCTCTCAGGCTTTCATGACTTGGTTATGAAACGCTGTTTGTACCATTTCGCAGTCTCTTTGTGACAGCTGGAATGGAGGAGACGTGGGGGCAGGTTTGTCAACTAATTTGAGGATTTGGAAAAGTTTACCTGTAGAGTTGGCTGCTGAGTTGATTTGGTCATTGAAGTAGCTTTTTTTTGCTAACGTCAGTTTTTCTCTGTATGTCTGATCTAGCTTTTTCCAATTTTTTTTGTTACTACCTGAATGGTCTTTTGACCATTTCCTTTCGCCTTTTCTCTTTGCCTTTTTCAAGCCATTGGTTTCAGTATTGAACCAATGCTGATGGTTTTTATTGGGCCTTACAAGTTTTTGTTTGAGGTGGGCGTATTGGTTGAGAATTCCTGTAAAATGATCATTGTAGTTGGCTATCAGTTTTTCACATGAATCTTCTTAAATTGTGGTATTCACTATGTGAGCGATGCCTTGCTCTAGATGGATTTGTGTAATCTTTTTAAGATTTTTACTTAGGGTTGTGATAAGAGTGTTATTCAATTTTTTTATATTTTCTTTGTTTTCTGTTTACTACCACTTGTAAACATGCAGTAAATCCACAGGACCAAGTGGTGGTAACAGTAATCAAGTTTGGTGGTATTTGACAGATTTACTGCTGAATTACCACCAAACTTTGATCGAGGGTCCATATCTCGTTCACTGTTGATGAAAATTCCTTGCTTGAAAGCCTCTTTTCCTTATCGAAGTTAACTCCAACTGGACCCCTGTGCCTAGAGACCACAGTATGTGCTATCGCTAAATGAATTCCCCTCATACAAATTGCATATTGGATTAGGCTATAGGGCAACCCAGAGGCTGGAGTAGAGCAAGCCAGATTGAAAGATATTTTAGGCTTGGATGCTTGTATGAAGTTGCAATAGTTAGCCTAGGCGAAGAAAACTTTGTATGCCTTGGGCTTTGTGTCCCTGGTGAGTCTCTCATTATGATTGCTATGTATTCCATTAGAGAAGTTAGGGAGATATTTTGGAATGTGAGAAGAGAGGCGATGTTGAGTAATGTGGACAAATGCTCCATGATGCCCTGGTATTAGAAATATAAGCCTTTATGGGCGATTGAGGCTAATGTGCCATTGAGTGTATAAAATGAGAGCCAGAAGCTATTTATGCAGTTTAAACTGGAGGCTAACATCTGTGTGAGAAAAGGCGCTGACCGCCAGACTGCAAATTTGATTATAATTATAATTGTTCTAATATAACACGCTTAATACCAACAAGTGGTTTCTAAGCATGGGATCAGAACCTCTGTTGCGCTGCGTTGGCTTGCTTCCAAGAGAAATGCGTTTCCCCCGAGCTATCCTTCTTCCCCGATAATAATATAATTGAGACTGTGGTGAACTGCTTATTGTTGTGTTCACATTACCACTGATAAAGACGGACATGGCTCCTAGAACTCTTTAGATCAAACAATAATGAAATATGTAAGAAGGCTGTGGAATGGTGCACATTCACTAAAGATATGAGGGTGACAGAAGTGGTGGGCCGTTATCTCACTGCCGGCTGGCACAAAAGGACAAGTGCCTTGCTAAGAAAGAGATAGAGGGACCTGCGAGAAAGGGATGTGGGGTTCTTTAATGGAATCGATAATTGTTACTGCTTGTGTATTACTATGGTTAGTTTTTGGGTTGTGGGCTACCCATTACATGTTAAGCATATATATCAATGATTATATTGTAGTGCATTATACTTTCCGGCTTTTGCTACACAATAAAGCTATAATGATGATGATGAGAGTAACAGATAAAAAAATGAGACAGAGACAAAAAATGATATATGGCAGGGAAAAGGAATATAAGCTAGATGAAGCAATGCCAAGTGGGAGCCAGAGAGAGGGAGATTGTGAATGACTACGGGTTTGAGCCTGAGGAGGTCAGAATTGGATGAAGGATTAGGTCTATTATAATGAAGAAGGACTGTGACAAAGACGGACTAAGGTGAAGGAGAAGGACTGCGATGAAGTACTGTGATGAAGGAGATGGACTGTGATGAAGGACTGCGACAATGGAGAAGTAACATGACAGCGAAGTTGGACTGGTGAAGTACTGTGATGAAGGAGGAGATAATGATGAAGGGATGCGACTATAGAGAAAGTCAAAGAGAAGGAGTGTGATGAAGGACTGTCAAGAAAGAAATGGATTTTGGGGTTGGAGAGGGACAGTGCAAAGGAAGTCTGTAAAAAAGTGAAGGATATGTTATGAAGGAAGAGAACTGTGATGAAGGAGGTAGTATGTGATCAGAAGAAGGACTATGAAAAAGTAGAACTGTGACTAAGAAGTGCTGTGATAAAGGGAGGCTGAAGGAAAAGGGCACTGAGAAAGCAGGAATGTGAAGGACAAAGAGTGTGACAAAGAGAACAGACTGTGAAAAAGTAAAAGTACAAGGACTGTGGTCTACCCATAATGTTTTTAGTGTATATTTCTATGATGATATTGTAGTTTATTATATTCTAATGGTTTTTGCTACATAATAAATTATAAAGATGTTGATGAAAGTAACGGGGGAGCCAGGGAGAGGGAGACATTGGCTGATTGGAAGATCATGCCTGAGGCAGTCAGAATAGGATGAAGGAAAAGGACTATTACAAAGGATTAGGACATTGACAAAGAAGGACTATGGTGATGTACTGCGATGAAAGAGAAGGAAGGTGAAGGACCATGATGAAGGACTGCAATGAAGGTGGCCTATGATGAAGTACGAGGATTATGATAAAGGACCATGATGAAAGAGAAGGGCAAGGACTGTGATCATGGGGAAGGACACTGGTGATTGACAGTTATGAAAGGAATGGACTTTGGGGTAGAAGAAGGACCGTGCAAAATTATAATAAAGGAGAAGTAATGTGATGAAGGAGGAGCATTATAATGAAGGAGATAATATGTGATGAAATGAAGGACTGTGAAAAAGGAGAAGGACTGTAACTAAGTACTAATCAATGAAGAGGAATGTGATAAAGGGCTGCCAAAAGGAGAAGGGCAGGGATGAAGATGGACTGTGACGGACAACGACTGTTACACAGGAGGACTGTGACAAAGGAGAAGGACAGTGATGAAGGATTAACATGAAAGTAATGGACTTTGTAGTAGGAGAAGGAGTTTGACAAAGAATGACTGTGAGGAAGCAGAGGGAATCTAATGAAGGAGGAGAACTATGATAAAGAAGATGGACTGTAATGAAGGATAAGAAGTGTATCTAAGTACTCTTGAAGGAGGACTTATGTAAGGGAAGAATTATGACTAAGGACTATGACAAAGGAGAAGGAATATGGAAAAGGAGAAGGACTATGGCAAAGGACTGTGATGAAGGAGAAGGACTAACAGTGAAGAATGAATGTGACAAATGCCACAGAATATGATGAAGGAGAAGGATTGTGAAAAAGGAATGTGATGAAGAAAAAGGATGGTGATGAAGGGTTGTGATGAAGAAGGACTGTGATGGAGTATACCTATGATGAAGGATGACTGCTATGAAGGAGAAGGACTAGGACAAAGGAGAAGGAGCAGGAAAATGACAAAGAAAAAGGACCAGTGCAAAGCAGAAAATATGTTACTGAGTAATGTAAAAGTATAGTTTGCAGCACATTTTCTGATCATATTATAATGGATCAACCCTTATACAGTGATGAAAAGTGTTGATTTGTTTGCATGTTTTTCTGTTTTCCTACCCCTCTGCAGGTTCAACTCTACAAGCGTTGTGTACTATATATGTTATGTTGTATATGCTGTGTTCTTTTTGGAGATTCTATATTGTTTCTTAGTGGTTATTTTATATGGTTGGGGCATATAAAGAAGGAGTATTGGAATGACACAGGTGAACATTTGGGGATGACAGGAACCATGAGGGAAACTGAGGCAGAGATAGAATATAATCAGTATAAAGGCGTGATCCTGGACACTGTGGTGAATGTGCACCACCTGAGATGGACAACATGTGGTATAATAACATGCGCGGGGTGGGGAGGGCAAGGTCAAATGAGAGCGGCTATGAAGGACCATGAAAAAGAAAACCGACTGTGATGAAGGAATGCGATGAAAGAGTGGACTCTGATGGATGACTTTGATGAAATACAGTACAGTGATGGAGGACTGTGATGAAACTAGTGATGAAGGAGAAGAACTGTGATGAAGAACGAGTGGGATAACGGATAAGGACTGACAAAGGACAAGGACTGTGACAAAAGATAACGACTGTGACTAAGAACTGTGCCAAAAGCAAAGGACGGTGATGGAGAACTATGACAAAGGAGAAGGAATATGGAAAAGGAGAAGGACTATGGCAAAGGACTGTGATGAAGGAGAAGGACTAACAGTGAAGAATGAATGTGACAAATGCCACAGAATATGATGAAGGAGAAGGATTGTGAAAAAGGAATGTGATGAAGAAAAAGGATGGTGATGAAGGGTTGTGATGAAGAAGGACTGTGATGGAGTATACCTATGATGAAGGATGACTGCTATGAAGGAGAAGGACTAGGACAAAGGAGAAGGAGCAGGAAAATGACAAAGAAAAAGGACCAGTGCAAAGCAGAAAATATGTTACTGAGTAATGTAAAAGTATAGTTTGCAGCACATTTTCTGATCATATTATAATGGATCAACCCTTATACAGTGATGAAAAGTGTTGATTTGTTTGCATGTTTTTCTGTTTTCCTACCCCTCTGCAGGTTCAACTCTACAAGCGTTGTGTACTATATATGTTATGTTGTATATGCTGTGTTCTTTTTGGAGATTCTATATTGTTTCTTAGTGGTTATTTTATATGGTTGGGGCATATAAAGAAGGAGTATTGGAATGACACAGGTGAACATTTGGGGATGACAGGAACCATGAGGGAAACTGAGGCAGAGATAGAATATAATCAGTATAAAGGCGTGATCCTGGACACTGTGGTGAATGTGCACCACCTGAGATGGACAACATGTGGTATAATAACATGCGCGGGGTGGGGAGGGCAAGGTCAAATGAGAGCGGCTATGAAGGACCATGAAAAAGAAAACCGACTGTGATGAAGGAATGCGATGAAAGAGTGGACTCTGATGGATGACTTTGATGAAATACAGTACAGTGATGGAGGACTGTGATGAAACTAGTGATGAAGGAGAAGAACTGTGATGAAGAACGAGTGGGATAACGGATAAGGACTGACAAAGGACAAGGACTGTGACAAAAGATAACGACTGTGACTAAGAACTGTGCCAAAAGCAAAGGACGGTGATGGAGAACTATGACAAAGGAGAAGGACTATGGCAAGGAAGGACTGAATACAAAGGACTGTGATGACGGAGAAGGACTTTGGCAAACATGAAGGACTGTGGTGACAGAGAAGTACTGTGACAAAGGACTGATGAAGAAGAACTAAGGATGACTCTGATGATGGAAGACTGTGATGAAGGGGGACTGTGACAGAAGCCTTTGACAAATGACTTTTATTAAGGAGAAAGCTCTGATAATGGATGGTAATGAAGGAGAAGGACTGATGGAAGAGGACTTTGATAAACGAAAAGCAATATGTTGAAGAAGATGGACTGTGATGAAAGAACTGGACTGCAACAAAGGAGAATGATTGTGATGATGGAGAAGGACTGTGACAAAGGACCGATGAAGGAAAAGGGCTCTGATGAAGGAAAATAACTGTGGTAAAGGAGAAGGACTTTGACAAAGGAGACAGTCTGATGGAGATGGAGCGTGACAAAGAAGGACTGTGGCTAAGAAGAGGGACTGTCATTAAAGAAAAGGACTTTGATAAAGTATATGGTCTATGATGGAGGGCTCTGCCAAAGGAAACGAACTGTGATGAAGAAGATGCTCTTTGGTGAAGGAGGGATGTGATGGGGAGAAGGAAGGACTGTGATGAAGAACTGGAATGAAGGGCAAGGACTGTGATGAAGGTTGATTGTGAAAGAGGGAGGCTGTGTCCAAGACAAAGGACTATGATGAAGAACTGTGGCAAAGGAGAGGGACGGTTTTCAGTGAGAACTGTGTAGAAGGAGGAAGAAGGAAACACTGCGATGAAGTAAAAGGACTGAGACAAAGAACTAATAAAGGATAAATGCTTTGATGAAGGACTGTGAAGACAAAATTTAATTAAAGCAAGGAATGTACTGAAACAGGAACATCAGTTAGCGGACAGTAGGTCAGAGGAAGGACTGGAGAATTTCAATTTCTCTCCCATCACAGTAGGGTAACCAGTGGAAATCATGGGGAACATGAAACCCACGTCATGCGCAGAAAATGTTCTTCCCGCACACATTATACTTGATAACAAGGAACAGTTCACACCTATTCCAGTGAGAATTATAAATGCCTCTTTTAAGGAGGGTACAGTACCTAAAGAAATAAAAAAGGTCACAATCACCCCTTTGGTGGAAAAAGTGGGTTTGGATCCTAAGGATCCCGCAAACCTCCGTCCTATCACAAATTCTAACTTTCTGCTCAAAATAATGGACAGAATTGCCACCATGCAACTACAAGAATATGTAGAGCAACAGGAAATATTACACTCACAACAATCAGGTTTCAGGGCCTCCCACAGCACCGAGACCGCAATGTTAGACCTCCAGAACCACATGTTGGGGCTGATGGACAGAGGAAAAACAGGGATTCTGATGTTGGTGGATTTAAGTGCAGCTTTCGACCTGGTCGATCATGAACTGTTAGCAAAGGCCTTGAGAGATAATGTGGATTGTTCCAAAGTAGCTCTAAGGTGGCTAGTTTTATTTCTCACTGACCGACAAGCTAAAGTACATTGGGGGAATCATTTCTCTGACCCCATGGCAATATTATTTGGAGTCCCACAAGGTGCGAGTCGCCCACCTATGTTGTTTAATATTTATATGCGCAGTCTGTGCGACATTCTAGTGAAAGCTGGTGTGTTTTTCACGAATTATGCGGACGGCACGCAGCTGGTCATTGAATTAAAAGGATCATATAACGATGATGGCGAGAAGATTGCATCCGTTTACAGGGTCATAAATAAGTGGAAGCAGAAGAACTGGATGTGCCTCAATGACACAAAAACAGAACTTATGTTATTTGGACACAGCAGCTCTCTCGATAAATTAGGCATGGAGTACGGGACTTTTATGATAAATGATAAATGAAGCCAAAATCGAGGTATCACACCAGGTAAAAACCCTGCGAATGATGGTAAACTCTTCACTGAATGCAGAAGCACAGGTGAACTATCTACTAAAAAATTCAGCTTACCATCTTCGATTAATGAAGGCCTTCAGCCCTTTCCTGGATGAAGGTAATATAGCCACTATAGGCAGGGCGATTGTACTATTTAGATTGGATTATGACAATGGTCTCCTTGTTGGAACAACGACAAAAGATTTAGGGAGATGCCAAGTTTTAGAAAACAATGCCGTAAGGATCATAAAAAAATTAAGAAAGTGTGAACATGTCACCTCAGCTAGACAATCACTACACTGGCTCAGAGTTGAGGAGCGAATAAAGTTCACGACCCTGACTCTCGCCTATCAGTGTCTTTTTGGTAAAGCTCCTAGTTACTTAAAAAAAACGATTGGAATGGTACTCTCCAAAGAGACGGTTAAGATCAGAAGGTAAAGGACTGCTTATAGTGCCTAATTATAAGCTGAAAAGAGGGCTGGGCAAATCGTTTGTGGTGCTTGCACCACAGCTGTGGAACAGTCTTCCTCAAGCTCTAAGACTGGAAGGAAATCACTTAACATTCAGGAAATCACTGAAAACCTTCTTGTTTAAGTGAAGCACCCTTTCATTAGGTTGGACCATATTACCACCCATGAGTTTGACGTGGTAGACACTCCTGTAGCGTAGGATTGACCTTTGTGTGTTCATTGTTTTTTGTTTTGTTCAAAGCGCCGTGATGCCTTCGGGCTGCCGGCGCTATAGAAGTAGACACATAACATAACATAGTGGTAAAGGAGAGGGACTGTGGGGAAGGGGTAGGATTGTGATGAAGGTCTCTGATGAAGGAGAAGGATAGCTTTTCAACATTCTTTTTATTCTCTTTTTCCGTCACATGGCTTTGGGACAAGGTGGCACTTATATGCAAGGCTGCGTATTTATTTTTCCATCTATATTTAATCATGTTTATTTTTTGACCATTTTTGTTTTTTTACTCTCCCGCAATTTGTCAAATAGAAAAGATAATATGTAACCAGTATATTTCTCAGCACTATTTTTAGCAAAACAGCAAATGGTTACTCCTGTCATTGCTGCTGACCTAAGATATATGTTGTTAGCATTTTGAAGAACTGTAATTCTGTTTTTCATACGTTTACACTCTCCATCCTGCCAGTCTGCAATGCGATTAGCCTGCAATCCATGACTGACAGCATAACAAACCCAACAGAAAGACTTGCTTTTCCATTTTTTCCCTTTCCTTTTTTTTATAAATAAATACAGAGAGAAAACAAATTGATTTCTATCTTACTTTTGTGTAAAAATGGGTAAACACGGAAAACAGGGAGCCTTAATTATATTTTCAAAAAACAGCTAGACTGGATGCAAGTACTAAGCTTCACTAGATGAACAGGAAGGAAAAAAAGGTACCTATTTACAGTGTGTGCTTGCACTAATCTGAAGCCTTTTCACACAGTTAGACTTTGGCAATGTTGTCGACTTTCAGCCCACACTGAAAAGAGTTCTTATGATGAAATAAGTTGGCAACTGTTAAGCTGTTGGCTCTTAAACTGAGGGCAGGGACTGCAATGTTAAATGGACATACAGTAAATCATTTCTTACACACACACCCACGCAAACCCATACAAAAGCACGGACACTGTTTCACTGCTATAATAAAAATATAACCATAAGGGAACTTGAACTATACATGTACCTATCTTGCTTTCGTCCCACCCCGTCTACCCCAATGAATTTAATTTCTCATTCTATACTCCTGTTTAACTCTCCCCTTTTGTTATTCTACCATTTCTTTCGCTCCCTGATTATTTTCCTTTTTTCCTCCTTTCTTTTCTCCACTCTTATTTTCCTCTCTCACTCTCTCTGCCGGCCCTTTTCGCTTACCTTTTCCTCCCTCCTACCCTGGTGTTGCGTAGTACGCTATTCATGTGAGCATGCGCGAGCCTCGTTCCAGCTCACGCATGCGCTCGTTTAATAATGGAGGTCCCAGTCGCCAGTTGCAGCCGGGACCCCGTACCAGCAACACGTGTCCCCTGGCTTTTCAACTTGGGGAAGCCCAAAGGCATCACCTGCTGCAGCTGTAGGCCCACTCCATCATCAGCTTGGGGCTTCCGACACTGGGAACCTCTCCCTGTCCAGAGAAGGTTAGTGGGGAACAAACCAAACACCACCATGGGTGAAGAGGATGGAGAAGAGGGGGCCCCCATGCCAGTCCCACGCAGGATGCACAGCACTTTGGCACCCATGCCTGAGTTTAACACTTCAGGCCCGCCGTCCAAACTGGGGCCGAAGTGGGTACTGTGGGTGAAGAAACTGGAGATGTTCTTCAGGGCCTCGGGTGAGACTGCGAAGGTGGCCACGATGGTGTACTCGGCTGGCACAGAGGTCCATCGGATTTTCGACTCGCTAAACCTTCAGGTGGTCACCTATGATGCGGTGAAACAGGCCTTCGAGGATCACTTCCTCCCGATGGCGAATGTCGACTTCGACAGATTTGTGATGTGTGCCGAGAAGCAGCAAGGGGAGGAGTCGCTGGACCAGTTCTGTGCAAGGTTGAGGCGCCTCGTTAGCACCTGCAGGTGGGTGAATGAGGAGGAGATGGTGCGGAACCAGCTAATACAGGGGTGCAGCTCTGGGAAATTGCGGAGGCAAGTGCTTAGAGAACCAGGCCTGACACTGGCACAAATCCTAGACACTGGGTGTGCATATGAACTGGCGGATTCGAGAGGCGTAAAGATGGACATGGCGGTCCATCCTGGGAAGAGTGAGGATGTCTTTGCCATTGGGCGCTCTGCCCCAGGGAGGTCGCGCTGCGGTCCTAAGAGAGCAGACAGTCCCTCTACGTCCAGTAATCCACAGTCCTGCCCATACTGTGGGTACGACCTGCCACATGCTGGGGATTGCCCTGCAAAGACAAGGGTCTGCGGAAGGTGTAGCACGCCAGGACACTACGCGAGAGTGTGTAGGGCCACGACCCCGGTAGCTGCGTCCAGGGGGCCGACAAGATCAGGAGGGGTTAACCACAGACGCTTAAGAAGCGTGTTTACGATCGAGCAAGGGGTGCAGGATTTGGACATTGCCGAGGAGGAGGAAGATGAAAAGGAGATCTTTTTCATCTCTAGCATTGCCACTGGGGCGAAGCAGAGCAGGCAACCGGCATGCACCGTGAACATTGGCGATGTGCCCACTCCCATCTTGATCGACACAGGAGCGTCGGCCTGTGTCCTAGCAGCGGAACACTATGACGCTCTCCCAGGGCCCCCCAATCTGGAAGAGTTCAAAGCTCGGATATACTCTTTTGGTGGGGACACGCCCCTGCCAATTCAGGGAGTCTTTGTAGCCCCCATGTCACATGGGCTGAATGAAATCAAGGCCAGGTTCTTTGTGACTCATGTAATCCCGCACTCCCTGCTGACCTGGGCTGCCTCCGAAGCCCTAGACATTGTGCATTTCACTCTGGCAGTATACCATACAGACATTGATCGCCTGCTGCCTTGGTTTGAAAGCATCTTCCAGGGCGTAGGGAAGTTGCAAGGTGACCCCATTAAAGTCCACATTGATGGATCAGTGAGGCCGACGGCCCTCAAGCACCGAAGAATTCCATTTCATTTGAGGGCGCAGGTGGAAAAGGAACGCCAATCGCTCATCGTCCTGGACATCATTGAGAGGGTGGAGGGCCCAACTCCGTGTGTCTCCCCCATAGTGGTGGCACCGAAGCCCAAGCAACCAGGGGCTGTCCACATCTATGTGGATATGAGACTGCCAAATGCCGCTATTAAGAGGGAGCGTCACCTCACACCTACACTGGACTACATAGTGGGCGAGCTACAGGGGGCGAAAGTCTTTTCCAAGCTCCATCTGAGGTCTGAGTACCACCAGCTGGAACTCCACCCCGAGTCACGGTACATTACTACGTTTATGACCCACGAAGGGCTATATCAGTTTAAAAGACTCCGTTTTGGTGTCTCGTCTGCGGCAGAAGTGTTCCAGAACGTCATCCGTGGAGCACTGGTGGGACTAAAAGGCATCATTAACATGTCTGACGACATTCTTGTCTTTGCCCAGTCAGAGTCTGAACATCTGAAGAGGCTGGAATGAGCATTGGAAGGAGTCAAAAGTTTGGGGCTGACACTACACCAAAAGAAATGTGAGTTTCTTAAGGACCGGATAGAGTTCTTCGGGTTTGTATTACATGCATGAGGCATCTCGCCCGACCCGGAGAAGGTGAGAGACATACGTGAGGCGGCCCCCCCGGCATCACCGGCCGAGATAAGAAGCTTTCTTGGCATGGTGAACTACTGCGGACGGTTCATTCGCGACTTGGCATCACTGTCAGAGCCCTTGCGGGCACTGACTAGGAACGATGTCGCATGGGCATGGACACCCAAGGAGCAAAGAGCATTTGCCGAGATCAAGAATGCTCTGTCGGGTAAGGAAACCATGGCATATTTCATCCCAGACAAGGAGTCGGAGATAGTCGTGGATGCCAGCCCGGTCAGGCTAGGCGCAGTGCTAATGCAAGCTGACTCACAAGGACTCATGCGCCCGATATCGTATACCAGCAAGGCGCTCACAGAAACGGAGAAAAAGTACTCCCAGATTGAGCGGGAGGCCCTAGCCATTCTGTGGGGCTGCAAGCACTTTAGGATATACATCCTAGGCAAGCCTGTTGTGGTAATCACCGACCACAAGCCCCTCATTCCGATCATGGCGGGCGCATCCTCCAAGCCACCTCCACGCATCGAACGGTGGATGCTGTCGCTGATGGAGTACAGTGTCAAACTGCAATATCGCCCGGGCAGCCATAACCCGGAAGACTACTTGTCCAGACATCCAGGGGCCGGGCACCCCCATGACACCGCTGAAGTAGTGGACTGCATTGAGATGGTGCACAATGTGGTGGAGGCGGCCCTGCCGGTGGCCCTGGCACGCCAGGAAATTGCGGATGCTTCAAAAGAGGATGAAATCTTCTTGGTCATCATGGAAGCGATGGACAGCGGCGAATGGAGGGAAGTGCTCGCCAACAACGCCAGACGAGAGGCCAGAGCTCAGAAGGACCTTCAAATGCTGGGGAAGGAGCGCAAGGAGCTCTCGGTAACTGAGGACAGCCTTCTGTTGCGAGGCCGCCAGATCGTCATCCCGCAAACCTTGGTGTCCAAGGTGCTACATTTGGCGCACAAGGGACATCAAGGCGCCGCCAAGACCAAGGCGTGCCTAAGACTGAAGGTGTGGTTCCCTGACCTGGAGCAAAGAGCGGACGAATTTGTGCTCACATGCATTCCATGCCAGGCGGCCAGTACGGCGGAGAGGGGACCACCCATCGGAGCCATGGAAAGGAGTGAGCAGTCGTGGGGCACTGTGCATGCCGACTTTGGCTCCACGGGTCGAGGCCTGTACTTTCTAGCAGTTTGGACCAGTGGTCACGGTATCCAGAGGTCGAGCTGGTAGAGTCTACGGCCAGCGACCACACCATCTTGGCACTGGAGAAGATGTTTGCCACCCACAGGTTCCCCACAGTGATATGCTCGAACAATGGCCCGCCGATCCAAGGGCAGCAGTTTGCCAGGTACTGTGAGGAGAGAGGAATCAAACATCGGAAAGTCACCCCGCTCTGGCCCAGGGTGAACGGAGAGGCCGAGCGCTTCATGCGTACACTCAACAAGATCTTCCGAATCTCGCTGGATGGGGGAGGGGAACTGCGTCAGAACCTCTTTGATTTCCTGCGAGAGTATCGGACAACCCCCATCAGTCCACCAGGGTTGCGCCGGCCGAAGCACTGTTTAACCGATGCCCCAGAGGTAGAAGGGCGACAACCCGGGGTGATTGACAACAACCGCGTAAGCCAAGAGCGCAGGGTCTAGAATGAAAGGGAAAGTGCCCGCCGGAACCTGCAGGAGAAGATGATCGAAGTAGGGGACACTGTACTGGTCCGAAATAGGCATCCGGAAGGGAAGTTATCCCTCACGTATGAGGCCCAGCCACTAGGAGTGACACATGTCAAGGGATTGATGGTCACGGTGGCCAATGAGAGGGGGACGATCAAGAGGAACATATCCTACTTCAAGAGGATCGAGGCCGGCCCGCAGGAGGCCCCACCAGGAGCGCCGCCAGAGGCATCCTCCCCAGGGCCACGACCAGCGGCACCGCCGGTGACGGAGGGCCTCCAGAGGTCCTGGGGACACCAAGACCACCTCGAGAGGACGGCAGAGGTACCCGAGCTGGGAAGGGCGCCAACGTCCATCGAGGTTCCAAGACTTCATCATGGACCCGGTCTCGTAGGAGGTCGAGAACTGTTCCCGTGCACCAAGGTTTTGTTTGTTATAGTTATGGTTTAAACATGTTCATTGTTTGGGGAAAAAGGAGGGATGTTGCGTAGTACGCTATTCATGTGAGCATGCGCGAGCCTCGTTCCGGCTCGCGCATACGCTTGTTTAATAAGAGGTCCTGGTCGCCAGTTGCAGCCGGGACCCCGTACCAGCAACACATGTCCCGTGTCTGTCTGTGTCTGACTGTGCATGTGTGTGCTTTTGTGCGCGGGGGCCCCAGAGGTCACACGCTGCATCCAACACCTGGTATTTGAACCATTGTTCCTCTCGCAGGTAGGTCCTCTTATCAACAATCTTTATTGCGTTTGCTCTGTTGAAACATGTTCATTGTGCAGGCCCATTCTGTCTAAAGTCCAGATCTCTTCTTCCTGTTGCTTCATCACAAAGCCAATACTGCTCCCTCTTCATTTAACCCCATTGTTTGCAGCCCTTAGTAGTCACATCACGCCATAACCTGAGGTGGAGCTTGCAGCATTGCAAACACCAATAAAAGATGCAGTCACTTAAGCAAGGTGTTGTCAATAACAGAAATACCAGTTTGTGTACCTGTGGATATTGAAAGTATTTTTAACAAAGAACACTTGAACAAGCGCAACTTCCTTCATCTCCGTGCCACTGCACATTTGTTCAAAGAAGGAAAATAGGGGCCATTTTCTGGGCTGATGGAAGTCCGTCCTTTCTGTTACTGCCTCCTGTCGGAGGACCAGGTCGTGCAGTGTTTCCTTGGTGGCTTAAAGAATGCAGTCCATTGTCGTAGATTGAAGCCTATTTTAATGGGCACTTGTGCACCACATTCTGGTCAGTGTAGATCTGAATAGGGTATGGTGTCAGTGCTGGATACCTTCCGCTTCAGTTATTTTCTTTTTTTAACATTTAACATTTTTATTGTCAAGTTAAAGCCAAGAACCTGCCCGAAATAAGACTTACTTAGATTGCAATGTTTTTAAAGTATGACTTCCAGTTGTAGAGCTTCAGAACTGTTTTTTAAAATGGCTCATAAAAATGTGTTTCCCAAGGAACTGTCTGACTGAGTCCCTGCCACCACTTGTCGCGGCAAATTTTGTACTACCACACACGCAAAGGCTGACCAGCCTTCTCCTCTGTTCTCAGACTTGAGGAATCTACCTAATTCCTTGCCTAAACTGAATTAGGTGTTTTAATAAGAACATTATTTACTGTCATGATTTTGAGCGTGGAAGAGTATTAAAGAAATGACATGCCTTTGCACATTTTTAGGCATGTCATTTTCTGACTAAATTCTCAAAAACTTAACAGACGCTCTAGACATGTCACTGGTAAGTAACCTTGTGGACCTTTCTCGAAGGAGCATGCTTCTACTCACGTTATTCAGGCCCTTAACTTGGACAGTGTCTTTTACCAGCATAGAAGACCAGCCAGACAGGCAGTTATTGTCTCATAACATTGGAATGTTTTCAGGCTATTCTAAACAATGGGTCAGCAGAGGGCATTAACCACTGTTATAAAGCTTGATGTTTCCCTCTGAATATTTCGGCTGAATGCTCAGTGTCTCCCTCAGCCAACATACCATCAGGGAAATGCTTGCTGCAAGGTGATGAGCACCTTCTCCAACTGTTGTATTGGTTTATAAACAATGTGTATCCTGTTTTTGTGACTTCGCCATATTGTAATGGTATTACAGCCCTGCTGGAGAGGGCTGTGACAGGTGTTATCTACCCTTACCCTCGTTATGTGCCTGAGGCAAAATGTGGGCCAATAATAACTGTTATAGGTCTCTCCGGCAGGGCGTAATTCCTCAAAAACACCTGCAATACAAGAGCCCTAACGTGTGATGTAATGTGTGAATGAGGGTTAGTGTCACACTATTGGAATTTATTATGAGCAATGCTCTGCTTTGTTGGCCTGTTCTCATGGCCTTAACTGTTTATGGAGGCCACTGTTGAACATAAGGGTCTGTGTATTTGGCTATACCAAAATGCATGATGTTGTGTATTAATATGTATTGGTGTACTCTAACTTTATTGTGTATACATTCATGTTGTCTTATCTTGCGCGTTCCCTCTTCAGAATACCTAGCAAGGTGGAGACAGTGCAAGAGATGAATGTTGTGTACATTTTTAAATTGAAGATAATATAGGGACATTATACTACACCCAACCTATCCTGGGATGAGGTATAAGGTTGTAAGATCAATAGCCTATGGTGAATCTGAAACCTGCATACGCCTAGCTCACTAAGTGACACTGCACCACTGGGACAGTGAGCCTCCCAGGCCTGCATGACAAGCACCCTGACATTCATTCCGGCATACTTTAGAAGCAACCTGGCATAGTTAGGCAACCACGTTTTGTTTTGAGAACAAATCCTAATGAAAGCCATACCTACACTGTCTTTTGGCAAAATCACTCTCTTGTCTGTTGAGTGCCATTGCCATAATGTCTGGCGAGGATCTTATATATACTGCACGATGGGGCAGATATCTGCACATGCTACCTGTTTGGGTAATTTCATCGCTGCCTGGTGGAGGACTATCCTGCCTGGCTTGATGCCTATATTGTCCAAAGAGGACCATTGCTATTGTTTCTCCTGAGGGTAATTCCTCCAGTGTCTAATAAGTCCTTTAAATAGTGTTTAAATGCTTGGGGTGGGTGTGTCGTATATTAGTTGTTTCCTATTGCACCTGATTTGGGTCATCCATACATTTTCAAACTGATGTCATAGGTATGTTCATTTTCTATAGTACCCGATGGGTCCAATCCTTAAGTGTTGAATGGGGGGTCATTGACGGTCCACTTTCTGTAATGCATAAAGGAAATACTTATTGGGTGGGGTGGTATAACTATATTTCTTGCTTGAGGGAATGTTTGTCGGGAAGACCAGGAAATATGGTAGTGGAGACTGCAGTGGGTTCGCCATGGACTCTGAGGAGTGTTCGAGTCTTGGGATATACTAATAACCCACCATGAACAAATGTGATTTCTATGCCTTTCCCTGGTAATAGGTGCTCATGTCTCATCAAGTTGGTGTAAATGATGGTTTGTCTGCTGCCTGAGATTTGTAGTGGTAGTATTTTTTAATACACAAATAATCACACCTCTGCTACACGATGGGAGTAGTCAAAGCGATACTTCATTAAGGGCATCCTAACTAAGCCTCCTTTGGGAGCCATCCACAATTAGCCCACGGTGTGCCTTAGAACCTCTGGGAACAATTGCCCAAAACATTTCCCAAATCATTTCCCAATGATCCAATATGGCTACGAATCCAGAACTCACTTTATCTGGTTGATCCTCCTGGAAATGTACTCATCCCCATAAACCTGCATTGTACATAGTCTCTGAAAGACAATGGTAGCATCTGCTCCAGACACACAGGTGGGTCTCTGAATGTATTTTAAATTACAAACACTTCTTTCAATGAATAAGGACTTAAAATAACCTCCTGAACACATGACCCATACCATAGGCTAGATTGAGTGTCTATCCTACCACTATGCAGGTTTGACCATGATCAAAATGCCTTAAGATTATACAAATATTAAATGCAGAACTATTATTACAGTAGTTTGGAAGTTCCCTGAACACCACCATGTATTTATTCACCTGCAGCCATGCTTTAACCAACCTGCAATTGTCTCCCTAAAAAATTGGCCTCTGTTTCTGGGCGCTGTCTTCATGAACATGAAATGCACACTCTGTCTCTCTTCCATGGGAAAGAAAGCAATCCTGCTCACAAAAAGATTGACACCGATAAGGTCAGATTGGAACCGTGTGATCATGACAACTTCCCTCCTGATTCATCCATGCACAAGAAGAATAAAACGGCACTTCCGGAATGGAGTAGGGGATTGAAGATAGAGAAAACATGGTCACATGGTCAAAATACGACATGACCCTTGTGCTGACAGGAAGGTGGGGATGTGCCAGTTAACAGGCTGGGATTCCAAGGGTACATAGAGGGGTAAACTTTCAGACATCAACATGAGATTGAGTAGAACTTGCTTACAAACACTACCAATCCATTTCTGCCAAGTGGTTTTTCGCAATAACCATTTTATGCAATCCGGTTTTTGAAAATGAAAGCAAATGCACATTTGCTGTCAGGTTTCAGCACTCCCGCAAAGTATCATTATGCTCAAGTTCTCCTCAGATTTTGACAACTTTGTGGCACATATAAAGTCATCTCTAGTTGTTTCTGCAGGAAAGGAGTTAGCTGAGAGAAGAGTACTTGATCCCAAAATCCGTATCTGATTGATAAGGTGGGTCTCAAGGGACTCAAGGGACTCATATTTCGATAATGCCATACGCAGTCTGTGTGCCATGGTGCTGGGAGCCCGGGTAACAAAAGGTCACGCACTATTGTGCGCCATGCTGTGTCCCAGGCTTCCGGCACGGCGGCACACAGAGCGCTCAAGGAGGAGAGGAGCAGGCAGCAAGGGGCCTGAGCCTGCATCAAGTGGTCCTAAGTGAAAATATCTTTTTAAAAAGATCTTTTCAATTAAAGACCGATTTAGAAAGACTGCTCCGTGACCGCATGGAGTGGTATTTCTAAATCCTACTGTGACACCCCTGCCGGACCCGGAAGCGCAGAAACAATGGGGGGATCGGGGGATGAAACCTTCTGAATATGTGAAAAAAAAAAAAGAAAAAAAGGAAACCGCATTTTAAAGGTCTCAAGGGAAAAAGACCTTCACAATGCAGGTTTTCCAATCAAAACAAAAGAAAATCGGTCAAAGTAAAACGGTCTTTTTCTCTTGAGGCCTTTAATAAAAGGTCTTTTCCCATAGAACCCATCAGGTAAGTGGGAGAGGGTGTGGGGGCAGCTGAGGGTTCGGAGGGGACCCCCGACATGGACCGGGAGAGGGACGTGCACAAAAGGTTGAACCTGCAGAATTGCGGCCTTTTGTGCTGCAATCGCGGGTGCGACCGCTTGTGCGCGACCCATATAGCGAGAACAGATAATGTTTATGGTAATAGTAAAATAACTCAATAAGCTCCTGCCAGTCGCAGGAGACCATTACATGCATATTCGTGTCATGCGTTTTGTTGAAAATCCATTTAATTGCCTACCACCTGTGCCTCATTAGACTTTACAGCCAACACACTTTATTTTTCTCATGACCTATTCTCCTCCCATTGCCAGTCTTGACAGCGCAGCCTCTACAATTTCTTTCAGACAATAGTTAACCATAATATTCTTAGATCTGACCTAAAATCTCCCAGATTATATTGTATTGCCTTTTAGTTGCTGCGAGAAGGCTGGATTTTTGATTCTTTTACCAAGGCCAGCATATTTAAGACACATTTAGGAAATGGCTAAGGCCTTCTTTTCTTGATGCAAAAGCACAATGAAAGTAACAACGTCAGTTCTCCCTAATACTCCACCTCCAGTTTATTTACTGTAAAGTGTGAACATTTAAGTAGAATTGGATGGCTTGGATTTTGTCTGAAAGGAATTTTATTTGTAGCAAATAAGTTTGATTTTTTTAAAGAATCCTTTCAGATGGCATGAAGGTCTATGATTGCTGTTTGCATGTAGAAGCCCAATCAGGTAGCATATCCTATTCTCAAGAACTAAAAGTTGTTTGATTGAAGGGGCAGACTGTTGGCTGATGAACCTATTACTCTCCCCCTATTCCATTTTTGGAAGCAAATACTTTGTATTGTATTTTATTTATATAGCGCGCCTAGCCCTAGGGCATCTGGGCACATTTCTTGAGGTTACATAGTTACAAAGTTACATAGACATTATTATGCATATTTTGACATTTACGTGGACAAATATACAATTGCATAGGAAATTTACATGATTACAAGTATTTACGTCATGAATCATAATACAGGCAAATGTACAAGCGAGGGTTAGTCTTCGTTCAGGATAAGCCAGGATTTCACAGACTTTCGGAATTTGAGATAGGAAGGAAGGTTTGTCTCTGAATACCAGGAGTATCTACTTCAAGTAGCTGATCCCAGAAGTGCCTGGCCTTGAATCTGTTTTTACTGGTTGATTTTCACATGCGTTTCATAACAAATACAGCCCTGGACCTAGTCATACGTTATCCTCCGAATCACACAACGTGACCTGAAACCGCACGCCACAGGCTGGAGGGAATTTGGGGACCTGCAAGATTGTGTGGTGCAATGTATTTTGTAACATTCAGTCTTTGGTGATCTTGCTTGGACGTAGACTTTACAGATGTAAAGGTGCCAGGATACATCTTTAGTCTAGAACTCAACACACATTTCTATGGCCTAGGAACTGAATTTGTAATGAAGTCTCAGGATACCGCTCAGTCGAACCTGCGCCAACTATAGAAAATGGTTTGGATAGGGCCTCATTATGAGTTTTCCGGTATCTCGCAGGTAATTCCAGTGGGATACCGCCAAACGGACCCTACCGTTACCGGCGCCTGATATCCCGGTATTACTGGGATATTCTAGGTGCCGGCAATGGCAGGAAATCCCCTTTTCCAGATTTACCAGCAGCCGAGGGCTGGAAGTAAATCTGTGCCCCCACCAGCAAACGTGTATTTCCTCGGGACAGTAGAAATGCTGGTGCCTGAATTACCAGCAATTTTACCCACATGTTTTCCATACTGGGGAAACTGTAATGAGGCCCATAGCATGGCAAGTATCAGTGCCTGAAAATATGATTTTCCTTCCATTGTGCACCAAGATTTCTACTCAGATTTAGCTACGGGTCTTGCTTACTGAAGTCCTGATGAGCCTCTTAGGGGTAAGGCTTTCGATGGCAATTTAAATTGGGCAGGGCGAAAGGTGACTGATCATTTGCCCATCCGTGCATTCCTCCAGATCAGCAAGCACCATGAACAAGACATGGGAGGGGCTAAGGAGCAGCTGTGTCACACTCCTCTTTTTGCCTTAAACCTTTGAGTCAACATGCTACCGTGTCTCACAGCTGTGGAGATGTCAGTATGCACTATAAGGATTAATTGAGATGCAAGTGTTTACCGCAAACACTGACCTGTGGGCCAACAGAAGATTTGGATTTACAAAGTTAAGCTCCTGTCCCTTATCTAGTAGTGGAAAGTATAGGTGCCAACTTCTTACCAAAACATACATCCCCACATGTTTTTTCAATACCATTGCATGGTGGATTCTGAAGTAGCTTGTCCTGGACCATGTGTGCCAGGTCTCTGCCCAATCCAGGATTCTGATTCCAATCCTCTATGTATACTTTGTTCACGCTATTTTCATAATGGCATAGGATAATAATAATCAGAAATTAACCTTTTCTGAATGGTTGAATATTATATTCTGCGATGACAGGAGGGTGGCACTCTTTCAGAGCAAGCAATTGCCTAATTGACTGAGGCCAACAGGGGGACCCTCACTCTGGATTTCCGATAAAGAAATCCAAAGCTTAAATTGACAGTACCAGACTTCCCATCTATACTTGTGTTGGCACACCAGACTAATTTGTCCACCATTGGCATGGAGGGAACTTCATTAGAGATTTTCAGTGAGTTTGTTTAAATGACAGGTTCATACAGAACTGTTTTATTCACTGAGTTGGAGTTATTGCCCAATTTTCCAGAACAAGGACAGATCTTTATCACCAGCCGCCTTAAATCACAACTCCCATTGGTTTACTGTCTAGCCCTACCGCTCTGCTTTTGATATTTGTTCATGTAGTCAACGTCCATCCGATGATTTACTTCCAGCTGCTTATTGTATCAAAGTTGGATTCTTCAAAAGGGTCATCCATCCACCGTAAACAATTGTTTATCACAAAATGAGGAAGGGCCCCACTTAACGTGATGAGGGGCCCCTGATATTCCCATCACACAGATACATTTAAAGGCCATGGGCAATATGTGTGCATCCTAAACAGTGGGAGGCTTGTTGCATGGCAGGGGGCCGGGGGTGTCCATTAAGCAACCCACAAACCATGGGTTCAAAGGATCAGGGAAAGGCCATCTAAAGATTAATCTATATACTCCAAAAATACAGTATAACTCACAGTTCTGTTCATAGTGTATCTAATGGGGGCAAACAGTAAGAGGGTTTAAACACAAGTGCAAAATAAGCTTGAAACTCAACACTGTTGATGGATTTTAAACTGAGCCTCATCCCAAATCTTCTCTTTTTAACTTGAACAATTTTAATCCATGGCTTTTGTTGGGATTACATTTCATGTTACTGGTTCAAATGTACTCTGATACAACATCCAATTAGGTCACAGTTCGAATGGAGGACAATCCCCAAACTCTTAGTAACCAGAATACAACCGATCTGCATGCAGACAAAGGCTATATCGGGAGAGCGCCCAGACATAAAATAGATATTAAAAGACAAAAAACATTGGGCTAAAAACTGAAATTTAAAAAAAAACAACCAAAAAGAGTTTTTAGGCCTTCCAAAACCCTAGACATGTTCTACATTTTGAAGAACAGAATATGTTTCTCCAGATCTCACGATGGGTGGAAAATAGCTCTGAGCTAAAACACATATTTTTTAATGTGCTTTGAGATTTCAAATAGGGTTTTCCAGCCACATATTGGGGATGTGGCCTTCGATGCATGCGTGTGTCAGTGGACCTGCATGGCAGCTGGGCAAATGATTTGTGATGATAAAAAGGAAGTCAGTTGTGGAGCAGAGCAGGCCTCCTGGGAGCCAGCAGAAGGATGTTCACTGGAAGCGAGATAGCCAGAGGCAGGAGAGATTTTAGTAAATACCAGGTCACAAGGTCATTTCATCACCAGTGAACTTGGTTTGGCTTCAATGACATGCTGATCTCTATTCCTTTCTTCTTCCCTTTCTTTACAGGTGAACATCATGTCCTCCAATGTTGTTAGAGTGAACAGGGTTGAAGTGACCAGCGATGGCTCAAAGCCGACCATGATCAACATCAACCTCAACCAGCCAGCACCCCCATCCTGCTTCCAGGATATGTTAAATCATCTGGGGACGTCAATGAAACCACTGGGGGACGGTGAGCACTCCTCCCCGAGGACCAACGTGCCATCATCTGTGAGCATTTTTGCACAAGCCAAGCATGGACTGGAGGTACATACTTCATTAACATCAGACTTGGAGTGGAAGAAGGGGATTGATGCAGCCAGAAGAGAACAGGGGTGATGGAAACATCGCAGATGGTATATTATGGAGCTGGGAAAGAGGGGCGGATCAGGCTATGAAAAGTGAACATTTAGTTAGTCATGATATTCGGGGTTGGGGAAGCCCATGTGACAGCTGCGGGAGTCAGGGGTGATTTGGGGGATTGAGCCAAAGATAAGTGAAAGTGAAACGATCTGACCAGGCCTGGTGATAGAATAGTGATGCAGCTAAAGCCGTAGGGTAAGTGGTGGCAGAAGGGTGCATGGGGAAATGTACTGGCTTTAGAAGGCTGATTGAGTCATGGGAAGCAGGGCATACCGAAGTCATGGAAGAGGACAAAATGGACTAGAAGATGCAAGGTGGGGGTGACGTGGCAGGCGATGGAGGGAAAATGGGTTATGATAGGAGAAAGAGTGATGGAGAAAATGGGGGCATGGGCTGATGGAGAGAGGTGGAGCGACAAAAATGGAGAATCAGCAATATACAAACAGACCACTAGAAGAATGTTAAACAGGCCGGGGATAGGGTAGAAGCGTTTGCAGAATAAATATTTAGAGAACCAAGAGACCATCCCGCCCAACAAAGGTACAAACTTACCTAAGCCTACCCAAACTAATACTACTAACAAACACAGGTCTCGATCATCAACCTCTACACCTACCACGAGTAAACATACCACTACTCCCATAAGAGGGGCTTTAATCAATGCGAGATCTATAGTAGCCCACACAACAGACATAGCAGACCTCATCCTAATGGAAGAACTAGACTTCTTAGCCCTCTCAGAGACCTGGCTTCATGCAGAAGCTGGCCCAGCCCTTGCGCTAGCCATCCCTGAGAATTTCTCCATCCTCCGAACAGACAGAATTGATTCTAGAGGTGGTGGCCTCGCTATAATCGCCAAAACCCACCTCAACCTTAAATCTGACAATACCGATCACTACTCATCCTGTGAATTGCTCCCAGCCAAACTCCCCACTACCAGCTCCCAAACCATCACCATCCACCTACTATACAGACCCCCAGGACCTCTAGGCTCCTTTGAGGAAGACCTTAACTCCATCCTCTCTAACAACTTAAAAAATACCTCTCACTGCCTCCTCTTAGGCGACTTTAACCTTGGATACAATGACCCTAAAGACACCCAAGTGTCAGCCATCAATCACTCACTATCAGAACTAGGCTTCACCCAAAGAGTGTCCACCCACACTCATAACAAAGGGAGAACTCTTGACTGGATAGCAGACCACAACTGCGCGGTCTCCATCACTGCCATCACCCCGCAATCTTGGTCTGACCACCACCTCCTCTCCTTCACACTCGAAGCGGCCAGCCTTATCGCCAACATCTCCCTAGCCTCAGCCATCCCAACTAGAAGCAAGAAAAACATTACTGCGTAAAAACTCATCCCTCTCATTCTACCTACACTGAACCAACTCCCTGCTAACTCCAACCCCCACCATCTGGTTGAAAGTTACAACAACAGCATGCGCCTAGCCCTAGATGCCATCGCACCACTAAAGCTGAGAAAACCCAAGCCAATAAAACACCTGAATACTTGGTTCACGGCCCACCTAAAAGCCCTCAGACTAGAGAAACGAAAAAAGGAACTAATTTGGAGACAAAATCCCACCGACTAAGCTGATCCTCAACAAAATAGTCTCTACCTACAAAAAAGAAATCCTCCTCGCCAAACAAGAATCCTACAATCTGAGAAACTGCATGCCAAATCCAGCACTAAAGAATTGTTCACCATCCTTAAAGTACTGGAGACTCCCATCCCGGTCCCAGACTCCTGCAAGAAAGACAAACAATGGTGCACCAGCATCCAAAATGCCCTTTCCAATAAAGTCACAGGCCTCCAAATCAAAATTAACAACAAGAAAGAGACCCTATCCAAGGCCAAACCTAACAACACCCCCACTCACACCATCCCTCAACACCCTTCCCCAACCCCCCCACTCGCTTCAGCTTCTCCAAAGTCGCCACGCTAGAAGTGGAAAAAATTATACTCGGCCTCAAACCTTCTAACTGCCAAGGCGACCTATGCCCACCTCAAATCATCAAAGACGCGGCCAGAGACCTATCTCCATTTATCACCAAACTCATCAACGCCTCCTTCTCTTCTGGCACCATCCCCAACAACCTCAAAGAATCCTGGGTCCTCCCCCTACTAAAAAAACCCACACTCGACCCAGCCGTACCCACTAACTACAGACCCATCACCAGCGTCCCCTTCCTACTAAAAATCCTCGACAAGACAACCTACCTTCAAATTCAAAAATTCCTTGAACAAAACCACCTCCTAGGAGTCCGTCAATCAGGTTTTAGACCCCAACACGGCACAGAAACCGCACTCATTGACCTCAAGGCCCAAATTGACACTCTGAGAGATAATGGGAAAACGGCCTTATTGCTCCTCTTCGACCTCTCGGCAGCCTTTGATCTTGTTGATCATAAAATCCTATGTAGCCACTTACACTCGGCGGCCCACTTTTCCCAAGAAGCTATAGGCTGGATCACATCATTCCTAAGCAACAGATCCATGCGCGTCTTCTCCACCACGGCCTCCGCTGACCCCATTCCCATCACATGCAGGGTCCCTCAGGGGTCATGTGTCTCCCCCACACTGTACAACGTGTTCACTAAGCCCCTGTTTGATGATCTCGACGGTTTGGGTATCACCTACACTAACTATGCTGATGATATCCAAATCCTCATCCCGTTGACGGGAGACTACAACACGGATTTGACCCTGGTGAACAAGGTGTACCTCATCATCCAGGCATGGATGACCTCCCATAGTCTATGCCTGAATGATGACAAGACCGAACCCATCATACTGGGTTCAGCCACGAACCTAAACAAACTGGACCTCAACTACTCCAGCTTCACCATTGACGGCAACCCTATAAAGGTAGCTAAGGAAGTGAAAACCCTTGGCATCTATCTCGATTCCACCCTCTCCTTCCATAAACAGGTCAGCTCCATGGCATCCACTACAGCCTACACATGCTAGCTTATACGCTCTGCCAAACCCTTCCTCTCCACCCAAAGTTGCATTACTCTAGCCAGAGCTCTCATACTATCTAAACTGGTCTATTGTAACTCCCTCTATGTAGGCGCCAACAAACAGATTACCAATAAAATCCAGATCCTACAGAACAATGCCCTCAGAGCAGCGCTTAACTTCCCTAAAAGGGAACACATCTCGAATACTAGGAGAACCCACAACTGGCTCACTACCTCGGACAAAATTCTGCTTAAGGTAGCCTCCCTCACTGACAAATGCCTTAACAACGCAGCTCCCCGTTATCTCTCAGACAGAATAACCAGATACATGCCCAACAGACTCACCAGAAATAGCAATGCTAACCTGCTCACTGTTCCCAGATGCAAGCGCATGAAAATGGGCGGCAACAGTTTCCAGGTAAAAGCAGCCCAACATTGGAACTCACTACCACCCTCCGTCAGAGCACCTCAAACCTACCACCTATTTAGGCATAACTACCTCCAGTGGCTTAAGAACAAAGACCAAGAATGACAGACAATAATGACACCCTGCAACCACTACACATTTGTTCAACTTGTAACTATATCGCAACGTTACTCTGTGTCCTTGTAACTGTTTCTGCTCACTGTAACTGCATCTACCCATAATAATGTAAATAATGTACAGGATTGTAACTAAGTTGAGAATATTCTTGTAATGCTTGCGCCCTCATACCTTCTGGTCCGGTGCGCCATATAAATAAATAAACAAACAAACAAACAAAACAAGTTCCACCATGAAATATTTTTGGGAGATCCAGGCTGAAAGGTAAGGAGTGCTAAGTAGGAGCAGGAAAGGCTGTGTTAGTTATAGATTTATTTTGGGGGATCGTGGATATTTGAAAACTGGGGAGAGATATGTCAGTATTCTTGTTCCTTTGACCGAACCTGTTTGTGATTTCTGCAGGTGGCTCGTATTATGATCGGTCTGGCATCCATCTCCCTTGGAGTTCTTCTCTGCCTTGTGCAAGCAAGCATGACCTTTGAGAAAGGTACAGGCTTTTGGACAGGATTTCTGGTGAGTCCAAAGTGGTTGGGTGGGGGATGGAAGTGTTGTCCGGAGGACGTACAAGTGGATAACCATGGAATGTCATAGTTTGAGGGTAATGTTTGCGGATCTTGCACCTTTGAAATAACAAGTTTCCAGTCTCTATGGCCACCCCAACCAATGTAACGTTATGGTTCAGCAGCAATGGACATCTTGCATATCTTGCATTCCTACCGAAGATGCTCGTCCCTGTGGTCCGTGTGAGCAGGGGACAACGCCTTTGTGACTTGGGAGATTCTGTGGGGATTCTGAACCTCGCTATTGTCATGAGGTAGTCAGGAAGAAGTAAAGAGTAGGAGAACTGAGTGTACCTTTATAGTTACTCATTTGCTCTGATTTTAATTATTCAGTGTGAGCGTTATCAGACATGCAGTGTCCAAATACCACTCATCCCAAGATTTGCTTGGCACTCTCCCAAGATGCTCTGTTTATTTCAGTGTGCGTAGTTGGTTCCTTTATTACCTCGCCAGGAAATACATCTGTTAATTAACTGGTTTGGAGTCAAATAAAAACACAGCTGTGCCCTGTGGTGAGTCGAGTGAACTCCCTTTTCTTGATATGCAGCGGGGACAGGACACTTAGCCTTGGGTTGGTCCAGCTGCTACCCAATGTGCCTCCCAGAAAGTAAGAGGATTGAGATTCCACAGGCTTGCCATTCTCAACCAAGTTGAGGTACTACACCCTCAGGGGTTTTGCAGATCTCTGCTCCGAAAACACTAAGGCAGGTGTGTCTCATTAGGGATATTTAATGAAACTCCGGCACAGAATGTTCATCCATCCTCGCATGATACCCCTCAAGTACTCTGAATGTATCTGTAGCACATGCTGTCAACGGTTCTTCAGTGTTGTCATCCCTTTCCAGGCAATTAGTGAACTCGGCCTAGCTAGACTGGAACAGCGTTTGGAAATAAAAGCAAGAAGTATGCACACCTGGAACAAATAACTTCCTGAACTTATCAAGCGAAGTGTTCAAACAACCATGGTCTCTACAGTTTGGCCGAAAAGCAACGAGGTGCCGTATGTCATGCCCCTGTGACTGAAGAAAGATTCAAGATGGTGCTGTCACTATGAGGCACATTTCATTTAAACGTGCAGGGTGTATAGGTGAGAGCAATCAAATAACTTGCCAGAGTCTGGGTGAAGGATTAGAATATCCATGATTCGAAGAAACAGAAACTGGGAAAGAATCCACACAATGGCTTCAGCTAATCGCATGGCTGAGGCAAGTAACAAAACACACGGGGAACTATAAAAGGGAAGAAGCTTTGGGGGAAGGTCTAAGCTTGGAAGGAAGCTGGCATGCTCTCAAACTGTCTCTGGATACATAGGACACTACGTGCAAAGATGTAGTCTAGGCTTTGTCAAACACAAAGCAGTTACTCTGAAGAAGACAAACATCGCTGCACATTTCTGAGCCAATCAGAGGGAGACCTGGGGTGCAGTGCTCTGAAGGAAGAAATAGCCTGACACTTCCTTTTTGCTAACTTTTATCTGCCATCAGGATTTTATCTATTCACCATCGGTCTTAGTACTGTACCTTTCATTCGTAATGCTCATTTACGTGGAGAAACAAGAAAAGGGCAGGCTCTAGACACAGTAGGAACCACTACACACTTTAACAGTTAGGCACTTTATAATCCATCTCATCAGCAAGAACTGACAACTCATTTATGTCACTTGTTAAGCATGAGTACAAGTACAATAAAAGATGTATCATTAGGCAGATGTGCAAGCACACATTTTACTTTGGCATGGCATGACATATGCCTTTTATTTTCTTAACCTGGGAGACCTTCTGCGATAATCATTTGTTATGAAAGCAATATAACAGCATTACGATTTCAGTTCTTTGTTATTCTCCTTCTCTTACTTGTCATTGGATGGGTTGTTAGATATGACCCCTTCTGCACTAAAGGGATGAACTCCCATTCAAAGTTTTGAATTAAGCTTAGTACATTAATCTTTTGGTACCTTAAAGATTAAGGAAGTGATGCCCTTCATGTCCAATCTGACTCCATAACAAATAACCTGTAGGAGCAGTCCTAATTAATTGTTGACCTACATGTACTCACCAGCCAAATGACTTATTTTCTTGCAATTGGGCCTTCCTCAATGCCCTCGATTCAGACCCCAATCTCACAGCACAGTTGTCAGCCAATTCTAGCAACTCCTTCCAGAACTGCAAGCCAGCATTGATACCCACTCAGCTATCAGTTTTGAGCGCTTTCTTGCCAGACCAGTGCCCCGAGGTTAAGCACTGCCTTCAACAAACTCTCTGTGCTGCTATCTGCCAGCTTCCAAAAAAAGCAAGCAGCCACACCGACCAGCAGCTTAGAGACCCAGCCTTTCCAGGTCACCCGAGTTCCAGGCCGAGAGCAAGAGCCCTTTCCCCTTTCTCTCCATTTCAAACCCGCCATTCATCTCCGCTTCTCCCATATATTTCTGTATGTTTTCTTTAGCTTTTCCCTTTTTTTTCCCCATGGTGTCGTCTGTCACCACCTCCTATATCAGCTCGTGTAATTTTCCAGCCCCTGGCTTTGGCGACCTTTGGACAAAATCCTGCTTAGCACAATATCCTGTGGCCAGAAGTACAATGTTGCATTTCAGTTCCTCCTTCTTTCCCCTCTACTTTTGCTTTTTGTATGACCAATGGGTGTTCTCTTCAAGGCCCATCTCACTTCTGTTTCATTGCCCTCTGCAATCTTTTCCTGGGAAGCACTGCTGTCCAGCTTTTTAATGTTGCTTGATTTTCTGTATCTAACTATGCTTGTGCACCTGCGGCTACCAACATTTTTGTGGCCTATGCAAATCTACCCCAATGTATTTAACCCCCAATTCTAACTATTAGTATCACATGTTAGACTACACACTGCACAAACCCTCAGCTCATGCATTCTCTCACAGCTCTATAAAGATAAGAAACCTCTAGCAGGAGGGTCACATGATATTGACAGCCTGAAAAGGACCCTAAATAGGGGGGCGGCTACACATTGTTCTGAATGTTGAAGAAAGTCAAGATCTGGGAGAGACCTCATTGAATGTGATAAACTGAAGGTTTGGCAGAGACTGACAGTGCGTCCTGAGAAACCCAAGCTCTGAGCGAGGACAAGAGTGATGCTTAGAAACCCATTTCTGCAATGAGTGTCGAGGGAAACTCAGTGCAAACTGGAGAAACCAGCGGCTGTGAAAAAGAACCCGATAAATTTGATACTTGAGAGAGGTCTGTGGAAATGAGATGAAAGCAGGAAGACCAAAAGGGTATCCAGAATGTGGGTAAACCCTGGAAGAGTGTGTCCAAAACAATTCATTTGTTTTGCTTTGTTACACTATAGCTGGAAATCTAGGATTAGGATTTGTGAACTCTTTTGTTGACCAAAATATTTGTGCTGAAACCTTAAAATAGCCAAGAGGCAAAATGACTTCTCAAGACTAGGATTTGGAATTTTCTGTTTGCCTTACCTTTTGGGCATTGCCTTGTAGAGTAGGGTGTCCCAGGGTGGACAATGGCCCTCATTACGAGGTTGGCGGAATGGGTTTACCGGCACCGGTAATGGTGCCGGTAAACCCATTCCGCCCAATTACGAGGTCTCCTTGCGGGACCCGCAAAGGGCACCTGGTAAAACCAGGCGTCCTGACCGTGTCCCGCGAGGAGACCAGGGAGCAAACAACGGGCCCGTTATTAACGGGCCCGTTATTAACGGGCCCGTTGTTAGCTCCTTTCCCATTCCCATTGAGCCCTATGGGGGCTCAAATGGGAATGTGGATGGACCAGGTCCGGGTTCCTCAGACGAGGAATTACTGGGTCCTCCAAGGTTGGGATGGCCCGGTAAGTCCTCATTTGAGCAACCAGGGCCCGGTATGCGGTAAGGAGGCAACCATGCCGCTAATTGCGGCATGGTTACCTCTAACCTCGTAATGAGGGCCAATGACTCTTAAATGTTAGATTTAGAACTTCATGGTTTGAAAACTTGTCTGTGAAGGTGTTGAAAACATGGATAAACCCCCACTTTGTGTTGACCACCTGTCCCTGAACTGTTTGCATTAGGAACCTCCTTTTTACTTGTAGACATTTCCCTAGGTCTTGTAGACATTTGGGGTAAAGCCGTCATTACAATATTTCCTAAACCACTGAAAGATCACTTTTAATGTGTGAATTTCCATCCATAGAGCGAAGTGTGGAAGTAAAACTGCTTATGAAAATATTTAAATGTCCACTACAAACAATAAAACATAGGTTATTTCAAAGTTAAACCAAACAAATATTAAACCCTTTCCTGTCAAGCAAGAAGAGGCCACAGAGACGATTTCTGATCACTTAAATTGGGAATAGCTTGCAGATGCGTTGACAACATTTAATTTCACCTCAATATTTTAATGCTGCTGCAAGAATAACTGTTAATAGGATCCTTTCATAAGATGATACCTTCCACAAAGCCCCCCATCAAAGGTTTCCTCTTTCCTCATTTAATGTTCACTGTGATATACCACAATTGGCTCAGTCCACGAGGAGTCATGCAGGAATAGGGGGGATTAGGTATGGACTATTTATTGAATGCATTTCATTTTATGGCTTTAGTTTCTAATCTGAAATGTGTTATCTTGGCTGAGTTTGGATATATTCCATATTTTCAACCTTAACAGAAGAAGGTGGTGTTTCTGATCTCATAAGCATGTCATCAAAGTATGTTTCAACAATGGAATTTTTGATGGTCTAAAGAGGCATTCACTTTTTTAAACTGAACAGATCACTCTGACATTCCCCAAGCTTCCCCCACACCTCTCCCTCCCTCTTAAATTACCTGCTGGACCAGAGCGTTGTGCTCCAGTACCGGCTCTTCCTCCTGTCTCGGTGCCTGCCATGGAAATAGAAAAGGGACTATTTGCCTTTATATTTACTATGGGGGCATCTTGGTTCTTTTTTTGTTTGCATAGGAGATTGGTCTCACAAAATATGCATGGAGCCTGGTTTTCCCATCTAAACAAAACTATTAGCCCCCCAGATGGAACCCCAAGCTGAGAATAGTGATCATTCCGTTGTCAGGGGCGTACTTGGCCTGGCTATGCTCAGGCCGGCGGGCCATTACCGACCATGTACACTGACCGACGTGGGGGTTATAGCCATAATATGACACTTTGTTGACAAATACAACAACATCCATCCATCAGTACGTCAATGGTCATGTGACATCCCATGAAGGACTACTTTCAAGACACCCACATACCTGTCCAACATCCTCATCCCATTGAAGGTCACATCATATGGTGACAAAATCTTATTTTTACCTTCAAAAACAAAAAAATAATAACATGTTGAACTTTTAACCTCTAACAATTCACTTGTAAATATACCTGGGAAATCAGTTGAGTTGCGCTGGCCAGTGGAGGCATAAGGTGTTCTTATATGCAAAAAAGGGTTAAAGAAATTACCCTTAAAATTGACATTCGACAGTCCTACATGGTATGATTCAACGTTGACGAAAACCAAATGGGAACTTATTTAAGTACCTTGGACAATATACTCACTTTAACAACAGCCAATAGGTTTTGTGGGAGATTAATCCGGTCATCAAATCTTATTTCCTTTTTTTGTGGAAACCTCCAAGCTCATTGGACCATGGAATTCTAAGAAACCCATCACCCTTGCCCTCTACACTGTAATGTCATCCTGCATGCATTTATGATGGAGTTACAGATTGTGCCATTGAGCCACAGCAAAGCAGGTGAGGGGTGGATCCTCAATAGTGCCTATTCAACTACAACAATTAAGTTACACATAGTTTCACTGTGCAAAGATTGTATATCAGTTGGGAAGAGTATGTGAACTTGGGGTATTCATTTAATGTATTCCATGTTTCAGCATGTGTTATTTGTGTGGTGTATATTGCAAATAGATACACATTGCAATTTGCACAGGTGCAACAGCTGGTTTTTGCAGACAAAAACATGTATAAGTCTTGCAAATAAGCTGCTTCCATGGGCATTAGAGTGCCTAACGCCCGGGCAGCCAGAGTGCCCATGCCACGTGAGTCGAATGCTGACATGGAAACCACTCCTGCTGCGGTGGGTAGGAATGGGCAGAAGTGAAGAAAATCCACACTGAAGTATATTATCAGCTGATTTTCTCGAGAATGAGACTCATGGAAGAAAACGAATAAAACGGATCTCCAATGGGCACCGTTTGAGAGTGACAGAAAAGCACAGGTAAGACACTAACTAAATTATCTTTTGCACGGTCGCATACTTCCACTGTAAAACGAAAGAGCTGATAGTTGGAAGGTTTATAATAAATCTTAACCTCTGGCTCTGCTCTGGGCAACACTCCAGACCAACTTTCTTCCCCTGCCAAGCCAATACAGTAAGGAGAAATACCATATGCAAATCAGACTTGGTCCCACCCCAAAAGGGGCAGTCCAGCCCAAACTGCTTCATCACATCCAAAAAAGCAGGGGTGAGGCGTGCACTCCAATTTCTGGCCAATATATTACCTGAACAAGTGTCCAAAAACAATTACCGGGTTAAATCCCAAAGTGTCCAAAATATTCACAGGATTAAATCCCAATAAAGTTCACAGGGTTAAATCCCTTCTTGCACTGTTGTACTCCTCCAAGCGCTTTCGTATCTGCAAAACTCATCAGGGAGGCTGAGCATCACATCCCTTCTGCACGAGATCACAACCAACCCCAGACATGTTTCAGATCTCATTGGACTTCATCAGTGAGGTGTAGCTCGGCTCTCTAGGCTGATCAGGAAAGGGACCCAATGTCTGGGCATATCTGTTTCACTCAAAGTCACTACAGCAAAATCAAAGGAAGAGATGGCTGGAAGGTTGAGAGTTCATCTTAACCTCTGGTATTGCTCTGGGAAACACTTCAGACCACGGTTCTTTGCCTGTCAAGTCATTATAGAAAGGGGAACGACCATATGCAAATCAGAATTGGCCCCACCCAAAAATTGGCAGTCCACCCAAATTGTTTGGTCAGGCTTGGTCGATCCTTCTGCATTAGACCACAAGCAACCTGAGACATGTTTCGGCCTCATTAGGTGTCATGAGTGAGGTGTAGCTCAGATCTCTCGGGCCCAGCAGGCATGTGACCCATGTCTGAGCATACCTGTCAGTCTGGATGACTACAGAAAAACAAAAGTGGTAATGGCTGAAAGGTTTAGAATTTTGTGTTGCTATGACACTTCGTCTACAATTCTGATTCATGGCACATGGCTGAGTTGGAACTGTGAATGACTGCATGTGTGCAATGTGTGCAATGAAGGGTGAAGAAAGCTATGGGCTGCCTAGGTTTACACACCCTTCATTACACATGTCGTGCTTATGAATTAAACAATGATGGTGCGCTGAAAGATCAGCGAGGATGGTTGCTCTTTCTCCCTGGATTTGCAAAGACTGCACCTAGCTTTTGCAGGTTAAAGAAGCCAGGCACAATACATGCCAATCAAATGATTGCAAGGGAATCTGAATGCCTATCCACGTGTGCATGAGGAATTTCTTTACCAATGCTGGTTTCCCCCAAACACACCTCACACATGCAGGAGCCTCATTCAGGGATCCCAGATATTTGCATGAACAATGCATGCTGTTCGGTATAGGTTTGGGCAGACAGAAGAGAACATCCACAGAAATATATTTTGATTATTTCCACATCTCTGAACTCAGCATGAGGCACTAAAATGGCATTATCCTCGGTCAAAGAAGATGTAGATGGTAACAGAGTAAAGCGCAGAATGCATGCATGATGAAACACAGTCTTTGCAAAGCAAGAGCCAAGGACTCACAGGACATGCAGAATATTCAATGGGCCCCGGGTTCTGTGTTGGATGTATTTCTCGTTGGATTGCATACACACTAGGTTACTGTCCACCATCTGCTCTGACATTCAGTTTCTCTTCTCTTACAGTTCCTTCTGTCTGGAATCCTGTCCATGGTCAGGGAGGAAACCCCATCACTCTTGTGGGTAAGTTACTGGTATCATATTGCTCAACCCCAGCCCCACGACTTGTCTTTTATATATTGTTTCCCCCTGTGTACCTGCACTGAAGGACGTCTCGGACTACTTGTATTCAGTTATTCTGGGGGTTGCTCTGATCACCTTGGGCGCCTTCCCTAATCTCTGTAGCTATTCATTTTTATTATAAGAGCTCTCCTTGTCATCATGTTCCCTTTTCCTCCTGCTGTCTGGCTGCATGTTAGACCGAGTCGTATAAAGATTACTTATTGGCCTTTGGCCTTGTCTCCCCCGCTGTCACTCACTGGATCATCCTTTGTTCTCTGTCAGATGCTGCATAGCGGTCTCTTGTACTGAGCAGGTTCTATGATCCTACCATATCCTCCCACCTCATCACCTGCTTTATCTGTGATTTTCCCAGGGCATATTTTAGTTGCCCTATTTCCTACCTGTTTAATTGTCGGAAAGGTGACTTTGGTGATCCTCCACCGCGTCCCTTCCTCTCATCTGTCTCTAAAAGATCAAGGATTAGACTGCAACATCCCACAATCATCAAATTCTCACATTATTCAATGTAATTTGCACCAGGTTGTCTGTTGCACTATATAATTAGGTATTAACATATTATTGCTAGTGATTGCAATTTTAATTACAAACTCCCCCATAATGAGTTTAACAATATCTTCAAGGAGCACAGCAGAGCAGTTTACCCAAAGCACAGCTATGTAAGTAGATTTGCTCTATATAAACTGTTGGATAAAATATAATGTGGGTCACCTTTGTCCAGTTGTGGCTTTATGTTTAACGGTGAGTTGTATCCTGGGACTTGTAGGCCCATATTTGTAATAGAAACATTACAACTAAAACTTCCAGCATGCACATGTCTGGGCCTAGATAACAGTTTGTCGCATGATTTTATGCCACTTTGCAAGTCAGGCTGTGATGTATGGGTGTGGTCGGTTTGTAACATCCGCCTAGGCTTCCATAGGTCACAACTAATATGATCGAATCTAGGATTATGGTTCGAATATTGGTTTAATTCCAGATCAGTTTTTGATTATGCATAGTGCAACTCAGTTTGTGATTTAGGTTTGCACGCTGTTTTTATTTCCAAGAGTAAGAGGATTGCGACTGTACGAGGCTCGTGCTTGCAGTTACGTCAGATTTAGGTCTGAGAACATTGGCATTGTACAGTTTCATTGTTGCGTAACAACTATAGTGTTGCAAATGTGCTATGGTTTTCCCTACGAATCTTAGTACAAACCATGTCTCGGGAGGATAGCTCAGGGGCAACATGCTCGCCTTTGAAACAAGACGACACGGAGCAACCCAGGTTTGATCCCTGTGTCCGGGCTTAGAAACCTCTGGGTATTAAGCGCATTATAAATAACCTATCATATCATAGCCCATGTGTGAAATAACGGTTTCTGGTGCACATACACCTGGGAACTAGCAGGAACAGCGTCTTAAAAGAGAACAGATAATAGTGAAAAAGGAAATGTAAACGTATGCAAATGAGCGAGTCTTGCTGTAGTGGTGTGGTGCAGTGGAGGGAACACCGATTTCAGAGATACCAAGTTGCAAATGGCTTATCTGAAGTCCAGAAAGATTAAAAGCAAGGTCAGATGAAGGGAGTTGGAGGTACTATTCGATGAAGTCATCAAGGTGGCGCCTCGATCTTTTGTGTCTCATGCCCAGCGTACATACTTATCCCTGAAGGCAGCAATGTGGGAGAAAATGCTCATGAACGTGGATGAGGTAGCACTACCAAAACGGGACCCAGCAGAATGCAAAACAAGCATTGACAATGCCAACAGTTTGAGATTTTGTTTAGGCATAGGAAAGGAACTTGTCAGGCACTGCAGTAGGGGTATTAAGTGGCTATTGATGGCAGCAGGTGCAAAACCTTGCAAGTGCCTGTGCATCTAATAGCAGTGCCCGGAAAATGCGTAATACTTATACACGATCCAATACAGTTGGCTTTGCCAATGCTCGTTTTTAACAAGACTTCAGTGAAGGACACGTATAGTGCTTATATATTCGAGTGGCTGAAGCCAGACCTGGTTAAGACCTGGTTAAGACAATTTTATTGCACAAGAAGTGTGTCTAGAACTCCAATTAAGTCATTCGCTCTTAGAAGGCTGCTTTGAAAAAACACTGGCTGGCACTTAGAGCTGAAATTGTGATGAAAAGGCTTAATAAAGCTAGGTCAAAGAGTTCCCAGCAGTATGTGTATTGGGCAAGTGATGGGCAGGAAGTGGGTGCACAGGTGTGCAAGAGAATGAGAAGGAAGGAGAATAGAGCAATGGAGGAAATGATAAAGAGCAGTGATAGAAGTGAACCAAACAAGTAGGTGAACTGTGGCTCTGGCAGTGGACAGAGTAGGAAGGACGATAGCAACGTGTTAGGCAGAATCACCTGCAGTACCCTTTGGGAACACTACAGGCAATTAGGACTACAAGTGTAAGCACAGTTTCACCTTTGGTACAAGCCTGTACTACACAGTAAAGTGGTAGTGATGGCTGAGTAGCCAGACATATCTCAAGAGTTTATGTGAGCAGTAGAACAAGCAGTAGAACAAGTTACACAAAGGACCAATAATACAGTGATTCAAATATACACTTACTCAAGGTTTCTTGGTAAAAGAATATACATTTATTTACACATTGACTTAGAAAACATTACACTAGCACAAGCAGCTCAATATCACACACTAATAAACCACAACAATCCAACCGGAAAGTAAATGTACAAGTTTAGCTCCAAAATGAAGTGGGAGCAAAATGGCACTTCAGATACGTAGAAAAGGGAGGAAAAGACAAGGTTATAGGAATAGACAGCCCAAATACATTCATAGGCAGGGCAAAGGGCTTCAGTTAAATACAACAAGCAATTCTTCTCAACAGGCCTGGGCCAAAGTCAATGGTTCAGTGTCTTTTGCATAGGATAGCAAAGTTCTGGTATATAACGGTTAAGTGTTTGCCACAGATTTTTAAAGGATTTGGCTAGGTGAAAAGTTTAACGAATGTTTAGAGAAGGACGAACGTTCGAAGTTGAGGAAAGTTCACGCACTCTCGATGGCCGAAAATATTTGCGGGCTGCGTTTGCACAGTACCTTTTTTAACGAAGAAAGCTGTAGCTGAGGCAGTTGTTCCTGGCAGGTCGAGCAGGTCTTGCAGTTCCTGAGCTTCAGTCATGGGGACAAGAAGGAGGACATCAGGAGGTTCCTGCACTGCCCAGGGATGAGGCCAAAAGCTGTAGCAAGACGTCGGTTTAAGGTGTGAGTGCCTTAAAGTCCACAAGCTGGTTTCCTTCCCACTGGCTATCCGGTCGGTTTTCAAGCAGCACTCTGCTGAAAATTGGACCATTCAGGGACGGTGTCCAAGTGGCTTACGAGTTGGTTGTTCCCACCAAACTCAAGGGAAAAAAGTTAACCTTGAAGGGCTTCTCTGTTGATTGGAGTTTCAGGCAATTAGGACCTGCAGCAGGGCTTCACCGGTCGTCCAGGAGTTGCAGCAGTCCTCTTACTTCAGCTCGTCTTCGGTTCTTTTGTTCCAGTGGTCGACTCTGCTTTCCAAGTCCCAGAGGCCTGCTTTTAAACAGTTTTTCCCCCATTCATTCAGCCTGTCTGTCACTCACCCAGCAGGGTGGCTGTCCTTGCCGGACAGTCAGCCAGCCAATCACACCAGAGTGCATTCAGGTCTCCTAGGAGACTAAGCACGGGGAGTTTCGGGCACCTCCCTCACATCCTGTCCACCCCAGACACTCTGGCACCAGAGGAGGGCTTCAGCACTGAAGCCCGCCAAAGGGCACGAACAAAGGGACCAAACCTGGTTTGCCACGCAGAGTTAAACACAAGAAGGACTTTTCCTAAAAGAAAGTTGACTGGAGTCTGTGTTTACAGATAGGACTCGGGCGCCATATTGAAAAACATGGCTGCCCTTGTTTTTAAGCTACCGTTGTTAACGGTCGCGAAAAATCATGGTAGTTGATCTAAACCACTGCCACCAGCCATTTACAATAGGAAAAGTTAACATTTTACTGTTATATGACTGTTTTGACTCAGGGGAAGCTAAGCAACCCCTCCAGCGCTCTATTGGAAGATAGTGTGTCCTCGGGCAGTAAATTTAAAAAGACTAGTAAAGCCAATTTAATTGACATGCTCTGGGAGATGGTAGTCAGTCCCAGAGAAGGTATTTAAACCTGGGGGAGTCTGAAAGACACCCCTGTGCCACTGCACCTAAGGTGCTGTGTGACACACAGAAAAAGATGATGCCACTGGAGTTGTTTTAAAACTCCATAACCAAAGAACACAAAAGTAAAATGCACACAAAATACATGGAAAAGTGGGAAAAAAAGGCTCACACTCTTCCCAGATAAAACATTTAATCCCAGAAATCCAGCAAAGTTGCTGGGGGTCTCAAAAGGTAAGGGAAATTAGCACATTCTTGAGAATTCTCCCTAACACAACGTGCAACACATTGATCAAGGGTTGCAGTTATTCTGGTGGACATTCAATTGAGTTGAAACAGATTTGAGATTAGCTGCAACTGAGATCTGTGGTTAAATGGAAAAGTTTGATTTAACTTCACAAAGAACACTTCTGGAATGGTGATAATGGTTACAAAAAGTAGTACAGGTGTTAACAGTAAAAAATAAAAGTAGCGGAACACCGCTCCTGACTGTTCTCACTCACTTCGACCACTGATAAGAGAGGATGCCATTGATGATGAGCAAGAGGAAATATTAGTGAGAAAGGTTGAGAAGGTAAGAAATAAAGCAAGTGGGAGAATGGGGTAGTGGGTGGGGGTAGAGAAAGAGAGAGAGGTTAGGGAGGAGGTTTGGGGGGAGGGAGGTGGTAGAGAGAAAGTTGGGGAAGGGTGGGGGTAGAGGGAGTGGGTAGAGAGAATGGGTGGGGGTAGGGTGGTTGGGGGTGTAGAGTGTGGTGGTAGGGTGGAGGTAGAGATTGGTGGCAGGTTGGATGGGGTAGAGACAGTGGTGGTTGGGTGTGGAAGAGAGAGTGGTGGTAGGGTGGGTGGGGGTAGAGAGAGTGGTGTTACGGTGGGTGGTGGTCGAGAGTGTGGAGGTAGGGTGGGTAGGTGGGGTTAGAGAAAGTGGTGGTAGGGTGGGTGGGTATTTGTAGAGAGAGTGGTGGTAGGGTGGATGGGTGGTGGTAGTGTGGGTGGGTGTAGAGAGAGTAGTGGTTGGGTGGGTGAGGGTAGATAAGATTTTGGTTAGGTGGGTGTAGAGAGAATTATGGCAGGGTGAGTGGGTGTAGATACAATGGTGGTTGGGTGGGTGGGGGTAAAGAAAATGGTGGTAGTGTGGTGGGTGGGCTTAGAGAGAGTGATGGTAGTGTGGGTTGGTGATGGTAGAGAGAGTGGTGGTAGTGTGGGTGGGTGATGGTAGAGAGAGTGGTGGTAGGGTGGGTGGATGAGGGTAGAGACTGGTGGATGAAGTAGAGAGAGAGGGGTAGAGAGTGGTGCTAGGGTGGGTGGGGGTAGAGAGAGTGGTGGTAGGATGGGTGGATGGGGGTAGAGACTGGTGGATGAGGTCAAGAGAGAGGGGTAGAGAGTGGTGCTAGGGTGGGTGGGGGTAGAAAGAGTGGTGGTAGGATGGGTGGATGGGGGTAGAGACTGGTGGATGAGGTAGAGAGAGAGGGGTAGAGAGTAGTTCTAGGGTGGGTGGGGGTAGAGAGAGTGGTGGTAGGATGGGTGGGTGTGGGTAGAGAGAGACTGGTGTTAGGGTGGGTGAGGATAGACAGAGTGGGGGAAGGGTTGGTGGGGGTAGAGAGAGTGTTGGTGTGTGGGTGTAGCGACAGCTTAGGGCATTGGAAGGAAAGGACTGCCTTGAGAACTAGCTGTGGCAACCAGCACGGGGAGAATACAGGCTTCAAAATAGGATTGCGCTGTATTCTGCAAGCCAGGGAGACATCCTCCTCGCCCCTTCCCGGAAAGACTAAAGCAAGCCCAAAGATGTTCTGTGGCGAAGGTGGGCGTTCGCGCGCACGTAATGGCGGCAGCCTGGCTTTGATAGCAGCAAGGGAAATGGCCCATGAATATGCACGAGAAGCAGCTCTGGTAAGACAGCACAGTCACGACGAAAAAAGCACATCACAGGCCTCCATAAACTTTATGCGCACGCCGGCGATGCCGGCAGCAGAGCCAGGCTGCAAATTGCTGCAGCTTTGTCTCGAAGCGAGAACACGCCACCTTAAACATAGTGCACAGGAGTTTAAGCCAAAAAAAGTATTGGTGGTACAAATAAGAAAAAAAGGTACACTGTAAAGTGCAGTCATTTTGCTCCCACTTTGGAGCTGCACAGCTTCCACAACAACAGCAGCAGGTCGCCAGATGTCAGTGAGAGGGTAAAAGGCATATTGGTGCTTCGGCGATATCATCGCCAAGCATCGGCAAGTGGCCATAGCAAGGCCACCATACACTGCTCCCTAGCTCACCTTTCTACCTTTTTTTTTTGAAACTTTATTTACAAAACTATAAATCACATACATTACAATACACTCCATAAGACATTTAAAGTACTTGAAACCATCAAAACACATTTTTTTTAAAACAACTAATTACATTGAAGCATATAACCACACATAGCCCCCAGCCTAATTCACCACATCCCCAGTCACCTCCCCCCAGCCCCTATTTACATAAGTACAACACCAAGTCTAGTATACCTGAAGAAATGTACCCCAAATTTTCTCAAATAAAACCAGTTTCCCTTCCCTTCTGTAAAGTGTCCTCTCCATAGCCGCCAAGTCATGCATTTCAGTCAACCACGTCTCAATATTCAGAGTCAATACCGACTTCCAGTTCCGCAAAACAATTTTCTTACCGATCATTGCCCCTCGGCACAACCACTTCTTCTGATTCTCCCTTTTTTAATATTTATATTACAATGTTCTAGCGATTAGGAGGCTTACGCTCCCAAAGCGCCAAAACCAAAAAGGAGGTGACATGGCCTCATTCAAAGAGTTTGCGTTTCTTGTTTGTGCATCGGGCGAAAATGAGCACATAGGTTGCTGTTCACCTGAGGATGTGTTTGAGTGTACTGGCATCTGTCTCACAGGTTGTCCTTCATCGTCCCTTTGTGATGTAGAACTGCTCGAGGCTGGGGGGGGGTCTCTCACCTTCCTTTCGAAAAATCGTCTTCTTCACGTAGAGGTATTTTCCTACGAGTAGAAATATTGGGGCAAAATACAGCGTGAATCCATAGTGGGGCATGCCTTCTCGCGTCTATGCAGAAGGACTCGAGCACCTCATTGTAGAGCCCAAAATTATAATTTTAAGTAGGCCAAATCTTCTTTCAACTCTATTCCTTAATTCAATATGCCCCCCGTTGTATTTTTCCCTGCTTTGCCTCCACGTGTGCGGAAAGGGGGTGACCAGCCATGGGTTCAGAGGATAAGCACCGTCAGGTGTTGAACATGAAGCTAAGGGAGGGATTAACTATGTGTAGATGCTTAGGCTGCTGTCAGAAAGGAGAATTGGCGAATACAGGCCAGGCGGCGGGCGGGTAGGGCGGGTGGGGGGCAAGACGGGTGGAGGGCGTGCACCAGGTGTTATGGGGACACATCCAAATTATGGGCCGAAGTTACAATCAAAATGAGTCCGTTGATTAAGTTTCTTGGGAGCTTCAAGAGGGTGTGGAATGTTGCCAATGGTAGACACTGCAGGACCATTTAATATAATAGCAAATATGGCTCTCGGCTAAGCTTTCAAACGTTAGTCCACATTTCCACTTTGGGATGTTATGTATGGGTCATATGACTACTTTTACCTACGAAGTGTACACGTGAATTGTACTGCAAAAATGACTTTGTACTGACTTTACACTGCAAAAATACACTTTGCACAGTTCCATCAATCAGGGTTTGTGTCGGCAGTGCAAAGTCACTTTTCAGCAGTGCAAAGTCACTTTGAACTGTGCAAATAAATTCATGAATCGGGACGTTAGACCCTAATACCCTGATTCATGGATCAGTGAAAAGTGTATTTTTGCAGTTCTACGCTTTGCACTGCTCCACCCTGATTCATGGAGCAGTGCAAAGTATATTTTTGCAGTTCTACGCTTTGCACTGCTCCACCCTGATTCATGGAGCAGTGCAAAGTGTATTTTCGCAGTGCAAAGTCACTTTGCACTATAAAAATACACACTGCATCTTGAATCAGGTTGTTTGTTGTCGGTGCAAAGTCACTTTGCACTGTGCTAAACCTTCCATGAATCAGGCCCTGAGCCTTCATCTTACAAATTCTGGGATGCTACCTGTTGTTGGCATGGCCCTTCTGTGAGTGGGTACAACACCATCACTGCATGAACACAGCACCCTGGCTCTAAATAAGACATATTTGTTGTTACACTGTAGTGTATTGTGAAATCAGAGCAACAACTTCCTCTTGCTCCCAGGTATTTTTTTAGGTATGTGTTGGTGGGTGCGGCAAATGGCATACATGTTTTAGCTCCTGAAATGCAGGTGGTTCAATAGAGCCCTGGTACTCGGTGAATGGGTGACATCGATGCTGCCCCTCCGCATGGTTGCTGAGCACTCTGTGCGCTACACTGTTTCAGCTCATGCTGGTTATCCCCTTCAGGCACCATGAAATAATGCCCGGGTGGAGAGAGTAATGGAAAGGAGGGCCTTCCTCTTGCTCCCTTTGGATTGTAAACACCTGGACCTGACATGCACCCTTATTGAACTCCGTACCTCATGGTCGTTACTGACATAGAAAGTTATATATGTCAAATTAAAATCCCAAAGGCCCTTGGCTCGCATTTGTGATCTATGTCTAATAGCTTTAAAAATGTAATTCCCTTCGATTTCACACAAATGAAAGAAATGATATTCTGTTATACACTGCCTAAATGTTCCCTACCCAAACTCCCTCCCCTAACCTCTCTCTCGGTCTCTCTCTCTCTCTCTCTCTCTCCCTATTTCCCTCTCCCTCTCCCTCCCCCCTCTTTCTCTCCCCCTTTCTCTCCCTCTCTCGCTTTCTCTCTCCCTCTCTCCCTCTCTCTCCCTCTCTCTCCCTCCCTCCCTCTCTCTCTTTCTCCCTCTCTCTTTCCCTCACTTTCCCTCTCTCTCTCGCCCTCCCTCCCTCTCTCTCTGTCTCCTTCTCTCTCTTTCCCTCACTCTCCTTCTCTCTCTCTCGCTCGCTCTGTCTCTCTCATGCACATTGTTGTATATTAGTTGTAAGGATGACAGGAGGCGTCTTAGTTATTGTGATGTCCTTTATTCAACATACAACATCAGTTGTCACATATAGATGTATATGTGGGGAAATCCAACTGGGCAACGTGCCTCTTAACTAATGTGTTGCAGCTGGGAGGCTGTCTTGTCTCTTGTTAGGCTGAGGGCCTAATTCTCGGAGGAGCTGGGAGGACACGTCTTCACGCGTCCTCTGCTGCTCCCGTAATGCGCGCCGAGCGCGCGGGGGCGGCCCTAGTGGCCGCGGCCGAGATCTTGCGAGAGTTGCGGCTCTCGCGATATCACTACACACCTCCCCGTGATAATGCAAAGGCAGTTCATTGCAATACATAGTCATTGTATCTCACCGGTCTTCTGTGTTCTCTTCTTGGCCGGTCACTTTTCTCGCTGTGGGCATCCTGATGTTCCAGTTCTCATTCTGCTGTGGGTGCATCCGGTTCCATCTCTGTTTCTTCCCTTTCTCTGTCATCATTCTCTGGCTCACGTTCTTCTTCTCGCTCGTAGTCCATTCCTCCTTCCGCTTCTGATCTCTCCAGGGTCCTTGCTCTCTCTTGTCTCTTCTGGAATAGAGCTACTCTTTCCAGGTTCCAAGTGCGCCCGTCTTCTGTGCGGACGTGGTTGGTTCCTCTGTGAATCACTTTTATGGGTCTGCTGAACCGAGAGCCCGTGTTTTGATCCTTTGTCAGTAGTCGTATTTTTATCCAATCTCCCTCTCTAACGTCTGACGCTTTTTTAGTCCTTCTTCTTCTGTCACTCCATGTTTTCATGCGTGCTTTGCTGTTTTCAATTCTCCACACCACCTCTGACATGTCTACTTCTTCATCTTCTCTTACTTTGGTCAACCATGGTGGTATAAGCGTTGAAGCTGCTCTCCTCCCTCTCAACATTCGAAACAGGGATATTTGAGTGATCCCGTTGGGAGTAAGCCTATGGGCCGCTATGGCCTCTTTAGTTGTTTTGAGTGGGTCCATTCCGGAAGCGGTTGCTAGCTGGATAGCACCTTTTATAAACCTGTTGGCTCTCTCTACCAGCCCATTGGCTTGGGGATGATACAAAGCTGCTTTCTTCTGGTGTATGTGGTGCTTTCTCAGGAATTGTTCCATGTCCCTTTAAATTAGTTGTACTCCATTTTCCGTTACTACTTCGTTGGGGAGTCCTTCCCTTTGAAAAATTTCGGTGAGGACTTCGATTACTGTCGCAGTGGTGATGTTTGGAACAAACTCAGCCTCAACCCACTTTGATAAGTAGTCCACTAGCACTATGCCATAGCGATGTTCGGGCGCCATCGTCTCCAAGGGTCCTATAAAGTCTATACCTACTTTTGACCACACTGCTTCTGGTACTTCTGTGGGAATCAGAGGCGCCTGTCTGACCTCTAAGCGCTTGTCACTGTTGAGGCATTCATGACATCTCTCTATCATGGTGCGAATCTCTTGATCCATGGACGGCCACCAGTAGGCTTCTCTCACTCTGCGACGGGTCATAGTGTTCCCTAGGTGGCCCGCATGGGCTCTGCAGAGAATGGTCTTCCTCATACCTACGGGTGGGATTATCTGGTCCGTTTTCAATATTATTCCATCGGTTTCTGATATCTCATCTGCCACCTTCCAATAGGGCCTCATGCCTTCTGGCATCGCTTTTTCATTCGGCCACCCTTCCTTGATCCACTCTCGTATTCTCGCCATGGTTGGGTCCTTTCCGTCTTCTTCCAACCAGTGCTTCTCACTGAGTTCCAAGTAGTCTGGTGCTTTGAGATCTGTGATGGATGCCACAATGCATTCCTCTTGTAGAAACGTGGTGGCCTTGTCTTTACCCTCTGGCAATCTTGACATGCAGTCTGCCTGCGAATTCTTCCATCCTGAGATGTGCTGTACCTCAAACGTATACTCCTGCAGTTTGGCTGCTATGCGTGCCAATCTGGGAGTTGACACTTTAGTGCCTCCTGGGCTGAGCATGTGGATGAGGGGTTTATGGTCGGTTACCAACCTAAATTTTGTTCCCCACACATATGTTCTGAAATGTTCTATCGCCCATGCACACGCTAACATTTCCTTTTCTATGGTGGAGTAGTTCTGTTCGGCCGAGGATAAAGCTTTCGAGGCAAAGGCTACCACATGTTCCGTGTCACCTTTCTTCTGCGTTAGGACAGCTCCTAATCCGTATGTACTGGCGTCTGTGGTCATGACTGTACCCCATTCGGGGTTAAATGGTTGTAGACACAGCGCTTACATTATGTGGCGTTTTATGCTTTCTACCGCTTTCTTTTGGGGTTCTTGCCACGAGTACTCTGACCCTTTTTTGAGGAGTTCGCGGAGGGGTGCTGAGGTTTCCGAGAACTTGGGGATAAATTTTGCATAGTACTCCGCCAGTCCAAGGAATGACCTTACTTCATCTTTGCTGGTGGGTTCTGGTGCTTTAATTATGACTTGCATTAAATTTTGTTTGGGACTTATCCCTTGCTCGGATATTTTGTACCCTAAGTACTCAACTTCTTTCGCTTTGAATACGCATTTCTCGTAGCATAACCTCACCCCCACTTCTTGCAGCTTAGTTAGGACTGTTCTCAATGTGGCATCGTGTGTCTGTTCCTCCCTTGCATAGACAAGGATGTCATCCTGAAAATAGGCCACATTTTTGACTTTCTGTGGTAGGACATCCATCATTCGTTGAAAAGCCGATGCAGCAGAAGATAAGCCGAATGGCATCTTGGTGAACTGATAGGTGCCAAACGGAGTGATGAATGCTGTGAGGGGTTTGGATTCCTTGTGCAATTGTATTTGATGGTACGCGTTTCTCATATCCAGTTTTGAGAATATTTTGGCTTCTTTCATCATAAGAATCAGTTCATTTATGCTCGGTAGCGGGTAACTGTCCGTAATGACCTCCAAGTTTAAACTGCGAAGGTAAATGCAAACCCTTAGCTCTTGTGAGTTGGGTTTCTTTATGAGCACGACTGGGCTCAGCCACTCCGAAGCTTCAATTTCTTCAATGACGCCATCCATCCTCATTTTGTCCAATTGACTCCCAAGTGTGTCTCTCGCGGTTGCTGGTACTGGTCTCACGCGATGTTTGACTGGGACCGCATTCCTTTTGAGCATTATTTTGTGGACGAACACTTTGATATGTCCCGGCTCCTCCGAGAAGAGTTTAGGATAATCACATTTGACTATTGGCACACTCCTCCCGCAGACAGAGAGTACCTGATCTTCTGTGCTGGGGTACAGTTTGATTTTCAATTTATCTTTGTCGTCCCATCCTAATACTGCCGGGCCTTCTTGGCTGAAATATACTCTGGTGGTGGTTTCTCTTCCTTTAAACTCCACCTTCCCATTGATATAGCCCAGTAGGTCAACTGACGCCCCTCCAAAAACCGTGGGTTTGTGCCGTGTGGTGAGCACTCAAACCTTTTCCGTCCCCAACATTTCTTTGCATGTACGTAGGGGTATTATGGTGAGGTCAGAACCTGAGTCCGCCATGACTTTTGTTTCCACCCCGTCGATTTTGATTATGCAATGGGGTTTTTCTCTTCTGGCCTGTGTACTGTTCACCATGATGACTGTGGGTCTCCCTTCATCTTCCGAGGACGAATCTCTCTCCGTGTTGCGATCCATGTTGATGTTTGCGACTTTCTTGTTTCTCCACCGACACACAATCGAGAAATGGCCAATACTTTTGCAGATAGAGCACTCTTTATCTCTGGCTGGGCACTCCCTGTCAAACGCCAAATGTTTCGTGCTTGTACACCTGTGGCATTTCAGTGGTTCTTTCTTGCTCCATTTTTCTTCTTTTGTGTTCGATACCTGTCTCTCTTTCTTCGGGCGAAACACCACTGCTTGTATTTCAGTGGAACTATGGCTTGCCGTGAGTTCTTTTCGTCACCCAGCTGTTTCTTCGACTGCTCTGGCAATCTCAATCGCTTTCTCTAGCAGCAGTTCCTTCTCCATAATGAATTTATCTTGCACTTTCCTGCTGTTGGTGTGAACCACCAGCATGTCGCAGATGAGGCTCTCGGCATTGTTACCAAAGCTGCACAGCGCTGCCAATTCCCGCAGCTTGGTAACGTAGTCGTCAACGGGTTCCGAGGCTTCTTGTTTGTGGCTATAGAAACGTATTCTGTGCAGAACCGTGTTCTCTTTACTGGCAAACCTTTTTACAATTCTTCTTACAGCTTCCTTGAAGACGTCATCGTCGTCACCAACCACCGGGCTCGGGGTGAGACTTTCAAACACCCTCTGTCCTTCTACACCTAGGGCGTTAAGTAACATTGCCCTGCGCCGTGCCGCAGAGAATCCTGCACCGCCCACAGCCTCTACGTACGTCGTAAATAAAGGTTGCCATTGCGGCCACGGGATGGCAGGTCTACCTGGAGTTTGTAGGAAGGGCGGTGGTGGTGTCGCGCCTTGCATGGTTCACGTGGGTTGTAGCAGTGATCCTCGTCTCCAATTTATGTTGTATAATAGTTGTAAGGATGACAGGAGGCGTCTTAGTTATTGTGATGTCCTTTATTCAACATACGACATCAGTTGTCACATATAGATGTATATGTGGGGAAATCCAACTGGGCAACGTGCCTCTTAACTAATGTGTTGCAGCTGGGAGGCTGTCTTGTCTCTTGTTAGGCTGAGGGCCTAATTCTCGGAGGAGCTGGGAGGACACGTCCTCACGCGTCCTCTGCTGCTCCCGTAATGCGCGCTGCGCGCGGGGGCGGCCCTAGTGGCCGCGGCCGAGATCTCGCGAGAGTTGCGGCTCTCGCGATATCTCTACACACATACCTAATGATATTTTGTTAGATCCCCATCTAATCCAAATTGCTCTATTCAAAAGCCACCCTAGCTTATCACCATGAAAATTTTTTCTCACACTGAACAACAGCCAACAGCCTCCTCCCTCTGTTAAAGTTTGCAAGTGAAAGTTGTGCAGAGAGAAGGGTTGATGCCGTGTTAGTCCAGCACAGTATGCCCAGCTCTTTGTGTGTTTTGTTTCATTCCTCATTTTATCACGTGACCCCCATCTGATGAAGAAATCCATGGAATTATGAAAGCTAAAGCATCTACCATCTCAGCATCATATTTTCAGTGAGTCCAATAAAAGGTAGCAAAACTTGGATTTTGTTTAATTTTAAAACTGGACTAATACATGCCAACCGGTTTCTTTGCACACCATAATATATACCGAAATGTGAGGAAAGCAAGTGCCAAATGAAGAGGAAAGACGCACAGCTGGACTGGGACATGTCTACTTTCTTCCTTTGCAAAAGAGATGTGCAGCTCTTTGCTTTCTTCCGTTGCTCATGTTATCTTATGACCACCACCTGATGAAGTTTTCAGGATTTTGAAAGCTTATACCTTTACTACTTCTGCATAATACTTTCAGTACCCCCAATTAAAGATATGAAAACTTGGATTTTGCTCAAGAAAAAGCTAGAAGACCTCCAGAAACAGGGTCCTGGTGTGATCAGCTTACTCTGACTCCTCGAACTCCTTTACCCAGACCTTAGCTTGGACATTGGGGTGGATCCTGAATGCAGTGAAAATGTGTGGGACTCGGCATCCAGCCAGATGTATTCATACGGGCGTTTAGAGATCTGTAGTACCCTCTCGAAGAACCCTGTAGTTGATTGTAAAGGACAGTAGACATAGTTATAGAGAGAATTCCTAACAGCTCACCTCCTATCATTTTCTAACACGACTGAGACAGGGTTGGTCATGTGTCAGACTTGTATTGCCGTGCATGGGCCTCTGAAAGTCTGCAGATTGACAGACTTGGGGCAGGGTTAAACACACGTCAAGCTTACCTGACCCACGAGTGACTATTCCTATAGGACACCGGCATGCCGGTCCCTCTCCAAGACTGAAACTGACTATTCCAAAATCTCACCAACCACAATGGTTGGGGCAGAAAAAGATGTAGCCATTTGTCAGGAATGTATGTCATATGATTGATGTGTGTACATTCCAATGTTTTTATTGCTTCTATAAGAATCTTGGGTTCTTGAATTGCTAGTTACCTGATAGGCTTCTACTTTCAATTCATCAATAAATACTATTAAGATAAAATATTGGTAAGACACACATTATTAAACATTGTTCAATACTACATCATTCCTTCTTTAAAACAGTATTTAATAAAAATGTAACTACATTAATACATCTAATGAATCCTATAAACGCTCTTATTAGGACTCTTAATAAAGTGATATATCTAATTAATCCCATAAACACTCCTGTTGGAGCTCATTATGTACTTGACATCTCACCTGCTTTTGTTTCAATGTCTCCTCCCAATTGATATGGATTTGGTCTCTCTATGCATGAAAATTTGATATGTGCTTGTTCTGCAAATAGTGCTTCAGACACTATAAGTAAATTCAAACTACAATCACTGACAAAGCTAACAGCTTCGGCTTTTGTGCTTTCATGGGCAAGCATTTTCCAAGCACTGCCATAATGGTATTACCTGGCCATGAAATGGCAACAGCTGACAAATGGTGATGGGCATTTGCCAGGCTCTGAATCATGCAACCAATTGCAATGTAATGCCAGTGCACAAACCAAAACCTTTGTTTCTTCCCGAGCTTGTTTTAACAAGCAATTCAGGTGAAGGACCAGATGCCAGGATACACATATCGCTTATAAATCAAGTGGCTTAAGGCGCACTTGATTGGGACATTATTATTTGACCAGCAGTTCATTTGCAACTTAAATCAAGCCATTAACTCTTGGAAGGTTGCTTAGAAATAACACTGGTAGTCCCTGTGCAGCATACAGTTTGATGTTTCTGCATGATATTGCTAGCTTAAAGAGATCCCATAAAGGTGTGTTTTGGGAGGGGTAAGTTGCAGGTGGGAATCACCATATGATATGATATTTATTAACCATAAAACATAGGGTTTAGCATGGCCATGGGCAGTCAATAAGTGGGCAAATAACCACAGAAACACCCACACGGCCAGGTCACTCTCATCACATCCCATTTCCCTCCTCGCTGTAAGCCATTGCTGCTTGCCATCACACGGTAGTGCAGCCAAACAATCACCCAGGGTCTAAATCTGCTTCTAGCATGGCAATCGTGACTCTTCTCAAAGCAAAGATTGTGGCTCACATATACATATTTTGCCCCTTAAGTGCGCCAGAACCAACACAAAAAAGCAGTTTCTCACACAACACACTGAAGACCGTTGAAATCTAACCAAAGGGTATTTGCTAGTGGAAGAGCATTCACAACTGTATTCATGACACCTTTGCAATATTTCACGGTTCAGTTACAGATCACTAGTCGCATCAGTGATGAGATGGCTGGTGGATGTATGTGCTGTATAGCAGCACACAGGTTCGGACTGGGGCAAAATATCATGTCGGGCGCTAAGGAAACCGTGACCCACAGTTGCAAATGGCAATTCAGTCCTTTTGTGACAGACTGTTTGAAAAGTACCCAAGGGGGAGTTTTTTGATAAAATGTGATGCTAATTGTGGCACTTAAAGAATATGTATTCAGCAAAAATGGTCCTAACTACTAGCCGCATGGTGAAGTAACTCATCAAATTGGCTCACATTGGCCAAAAAACTGGCCCACACTAACATTTAACATTTTTGGTTCGGGCATTGCCCTAGTGCCATATAAGCCAGTCCCAGCCTGGCAGTACAGCTGCTTCTTCACTATGTTCTGAGAGAAGAGTAAACAAACAGGCCGCGGGCCACACGAGGGGCACTTCCTAATGAACAACACAACTAAGCGGCGCCCTCGCGACACTCTACGCAGATGCCCGGGCAGCGCACGTGTAGAAGGGGCAAAGTGCCTCATTACGACCCAGGCGGTAAGTTACCGCCTGGGTCGTACCCTTACCACCATGGTGTAAACTATGTTTACACCATGGTGGATGGCGGATTTACTGCCCCATTCCAAGGTGAGTGGGGCGGTAAATCCCCAATTCCCATTTACCCTTCCCCATTCCCATTTTTGCCCCATAGGGCATAATGGGAGTGGGGAAGGCGTTAATTACGCCACCGTAAATTACGGTGGCGTAATTAACTCCATGGTCCCTTAGCGCCATGGATTTTAACACCTGCTAAAAGCAGGTGTTAAAAGCACCATGGCGCTAGGGGACCTCGTAATCAGGCGGTAAGGGTCGGCGCCGTTTACGGCGCCGTTAACCCCTTAACGCCTGACTCGTAATGAGGCCCGTATCGATCTTGTCCAAAATTAAAATTGGCACCCAGCGGCTGGGCATGTAAGCAGGCTTCACGCCCTTCAGGGGAAATACAGAGTTTAGATCGAAACAGAAAGGAATTTCAGAATGTCCTGCCTAAAAAGAAAACCGATGTCATCGCAGATTAACAGAAAATGCGGACATACAATAGCAGATCAGGTTTTGGGAGGTCTCGAGGAAGGGAATGGTGATCAAAAACCATTGAGTTCAACATTTTATAATATAAATTGATGCAAACATATAATTTCATATCTGCTAAATCACAAATGTATGCAAAATAGACTAAACAATTTAAAGTAACACAGGGTAAAGCAGCGCCCTGAGATAGCTTACAGTGGCAGATTTAAGGCAAATGGCCCCGTGGACAGCACCTGGTACAGGGCCCTAGGTGGGCGGATCATGGAGGCAGAACTTTGGGTGGGCGTAGTTAATTGTGGTCACAGGTGCACAATGGCAAACGTTGGGGACAAAAGCTATTTTTTATTAAGTTGTCTTTATTACAGTTACCTAAGGGTGTGACTAACTGGAAACAGGTGGGCCTCCTCAGCAGGCTTTGCTATCAATGCTAAATATTCTAAACCTAGAGAACATACGCGTCCTTGTAGCAGAAAAGTGATGTCATTCTGTTTGTGCGGGCGTTGCTGCAGCCATGCATTGCAAAACGGCAGAATGATGGTGTTAAGCTTTTGCTGCAAGGGTTGGAGAGTGAAAACCTCGGATCTGTATAGCGGTTGGTGTACTGTAGAGTATGGAATTACAGAGCCTTTTACAATATTCTCATCAGTCCGTTTACAACCTCTCTGCTCCTCCGCGTGTTAATTCACCCACTCACGGGCCGGCCCTTACATTTGCTCTGCCATCTCTCCCTCACTGGGAGCCGTGCGGAGGTGCTGGCTCTCGGCAGACAAAACATGATTCCCCCTGGCGGGAACACTCTACCTGGCATTACATCTAACGGCAGCAAATCAGAGCACCCCTAGGTGCTAGCAACCCATCCCTAGCACCCCTCCCTCCTTTCGCCTCCCCATTCCCCTCCTATGGACCAGGGAACTCGCCTCATCCAACACTGAGGGCGAGGAAAGGGGGCAGAAGGATGAATGGGTGGCATTCCAAAACCACCTGTAATAAACCCATTAAAGAGCCCTTCGTGCTCATACATACATAAATAAATAAATAGGCCGAAATGTGCCGCTCAAAGAACGCCGTTAATGTTCATGCCTTTCCCAAAAGGCTGATTCATCCCCTCCGCTTACCCTTTTCTCTCTCCCTCCCCCAACTCTTTTGCCCCTGAAGCAACTTGCATGCATGCTGGTCCTTACAGAAACCAAATACGAATATTGCAACGTGACATTGCAATAGCAGGGCTGGCAGAAATGTTGCCATTACAAACCGCAGAATGAATGTTCTTTTCCATTTTGCGCGGTGCATGAAATCAGCAATTTCATGCATTTTCCTCAAGGGATATTTATTGTTTCATGTTTTTTGCGTCAGGCAAAACCGTGTCAAAGGTCACTTTGACCCAAAGCAGCTAACACTGAGAACAATTTGCCCGTCTGCCGAAGTGTAATATTAGGTGAATGTTGGCGATTCTGCTTCTTTTGTGAATACTTTGCCCACCCCTGGCCTGGACCACAGTCTACTTAAGCTGGTAAAGCACGCTGGCACACAGCTGGTCCACACATGCATAAGGGCATCTGCGGAGCACCAACGGCCGACGCCTCGCAGGCCCCCCCGGGCTGGGACCTGGGCCCGCTGGTGGCAGGGGAGGGAGCAGAGGGGGAAGTGGATTGCCGCTCCTCTTTCCTGAAGCATCCGAAAGGGGGAGGACATGGGAGGGGGGCCGAGAAGGAGAAAAGGAGGTGGGGTGAAGGTGCCGACAACCTTTCCCAAGGCAAAGTTGCTATCCCGGTTTGTTAGGAGCTGGACTGATGTCACAGCAGAAAGGGCCCCGTGCTTTGTGGAAGGGGTGGGGCCTAGCACAGGGGCCCACTCGCCATTTGTCTGTCTGGCGACCGTTTAGTCTGCCTCTGATAGCTTAGGGGCAACATGCTTGCCTTAGAAGCAAGACGACACAGAGCAACACAGGTACGTTCCCTGGGTCCACGATTAGAAACCTCTGGGTATTAAGCACTTTACAAATAATATATCATACTCAAGTTGTGCCTCCATCTTGGTGGTGCAGTTTTCTCTATTTGGTGCATTCAAAAATGTGGATACAACTGGCACCAAATGCACTGAAATCCCTAACGTGCATTCTCAGTTACCTGGGGCTGTGTTTAGTGGTTGATGTAGTGGTTAAATTAGGGATAATTAAGCCAAGTTTGAAGCTCTTGCATTTGTTTTCAGCCGGGAATCCTATAGAATTCTCTTACCAAGGGGAACTCCAGATGTTGATCTAGTACAAGGAACCATTTACTTGTATGGCATAGGAACTTCCCAAATAGCCTATATCCAAAATGACTGGGATAGTTGGACAAACCTAAAAGGTTCTTCACAAATAGGTTTCCCCTGGTAACCACTGGGTTAGTGTTACCAGCTCAGCGGATCTTGGCACAATGAGTTGTAGCTGACACTGCCCGGGCATCATACACTTCATTCATTAGCTCAGTCATTTTTCCACCAAAGTGTGCTGCAAAGCCCTGACAACTCAATTTCTTCTTGCCAAAGGAAGGGGGTTCGGTAAAATGTGTTAATTACAATTTTCCTTCTAATACTTCTGCCCCATAGATAATGAAAATTGTCCACCATTTCAATTTTCTGGCTGATCAGGAATAGAAACAACTTCAGAGTTCGGTGAAGCGGGCAAGTCTGCAATTTAGTCTTACATATGCTTATTGTCAATCGCTTTGCTATACAAAGCTCAATAAATACATTGAGCTAACACTGTCACACCAAACGCCCAGAGGTTTCTTTGATATTAATACGCTGTAATTCTAGTAAATAGCGCTATCTTCTCATCCTGAGCCAACAACCTCTGCATTTGTACTAGATATAAGTTGAGCCATTTCTTTAAAGTACACAGAGAATAGTGAAGGTGCAGGACTCTGATTGCCTCTGGTCAATGGAAGCAGTTTCATCCTTTCCCCGCCAGGTCCCCGCTGAGCAACCGCAACATTGTTTAGATGTATCTGCTGTGTTCGTAGGCCCGTTTCCTGGGGTACAGACAACTCAACCAGTGCTTTCCAGAACTGACTGTGGACAATAGTATCAAATGCAGATGTAGGCCCTCATTACAAGTCAGGCAGTGGACCATGGTGCTATTAGCACCATGGTCTATGCCGGATTCCGCCATGGTGGATGGCGGAATTACCGCCCCATTCCAAGGTGAGTGGGGCGGTAATTCCCCATTCACCATTTGCCCTTCCCCATTCCCATTTTTGCCCCATAGGGCATAATGGGGATGGGGAAGGCGCTAATTACGGCACCGTAAATTACGGTGCCGTAATTAGCACCAAGGTCGCTTAGCGCCTTGGACTTTAACGCCTGCAAAAAGCAGGCGTTAAAGTTTGAATCAGGCGTTAAGGGTTAGCGGCGCCGACGGCGCCATTAAACCCTTAACGCCTGACTTGTAATGAGGGCCTTAGAGTCTATATAGATGCAATATAGACCCGGATTACCAAGGACCACGTATGTTTGGATTAGCACATTTAAAGAACAGATTCGATAAGGAGTGCTATCACCTCTCCTAAACCCTGCATGTAAATGAGTCAAAATACTATTTGCAATGTGCCCATTCTCTAATGTTGCCTGTCTACCTTCGCATATGTGTTTGCCAAAGAATGTAGTAACAGAATTGGGCAGCTACGGTACAGATCTCCTCTATCACCTTATTTTAATAAGTTAGCCCACTCTCCACACCCTTCCAGCTCTCTGGGACTATGAAACTCAAAGCCATATTTTTAAATAGCATTCTGAGGAACGGTATTCAGATGTCCTGCTCCTCTCTGAAAAGGGTAATTCATCGGCGTACTCTCCAAACTGAGCTCTAAGCTTCCAATATCCTCTTTTCTGTTAGACTGGAAGTTGTCCAAAACCATCTCCCGCTGCTTTTTGTTGGCTGACGTCCTCTTGGGCAGGCAGTATTACGTTTAAAGGGCTCACACAGCCCACGGGCATCGATGTGTTGTTATAAGAATTGTTTGCATATTTTAGTTGTGTAATTGTTTTTTTTTTTGTTGTCTTAGTTGCATATTCATAACACGCTTAAATACCCAGAGGTTTCTAAGCGCGGACCCAGGAATCGAACCTGTGTTGCTTCATGTCGTCTTGCTTCCAAGGCGAGCACGTTGCCACTGAGCTATCCTCCCAGTATTGTCGAATGGTTAAACCAATATGCCTCTGTTGTATTGCAATCTAGAGTAGCATTGTTCTTAATTCAGCCTTTTCGTACAATCTGCCAAAAGGCCAGCAGATTTTTGAGAGCCAGAGTTTCCTTTAGTAATTCCCAATTCTTCTTTCTTGGTTTTATCCAAGCTCGTATCGCATTTTTGTCGCCAAGAGTAAAGTACTGCATGTCCCATTAAACATTTGATCTTTTACCATTTGCGCTAGACCTCTTTTTACTGGTTTACTCTCTTTATCAAAGCACGTGTTCCTTTTCATGGTATGTTCTCTCATTACTTTACCAGTCTTTATCACATAGGGTTTTACCGAAGTCACAAGATTTTGAATACATTTTGAAAGCTAGGGAGCCAGTTTAAGAGCCTTGAACAAAAGACACAAGAAGATCACCTCTTCTGCATATACATTTCTTGATTTATATTGGCTCCACTCACTCTCTGAGAGTGTGCTTAAGTCGTCATAACTGCCTGCCTGTTATCGCATTGCTCGTTTTTCAGACCTCAGGGTATTAATATACACAAGGATAAGCAGCCATCCTTGCTATTTGATCTAAAGGCCACTTCAAACCTTTCAAGCAAATGCCAACCTGTGAGAAAACCAACATGTAGTCTATTTAACATGATTTGGTTATAGTACCAAACTTTGGTTTAGCTGAAATATCCGCTATGACTCTTTCAATACAAGCCACTTGTACTTCAAAGATGACATTAAAAGAGGAGCAGAATAAATTACAATATTATGATTTTTCCCCTAATCCAAGCAATGCTCGTGCTTCTGAAAGACTGGTGGGCTCTTAAAGGACTGATCACATCAGGGGGTTGCCTTCAAACATCTAGCTCAGAACAAGCAATATATCTTTGTATGCACAAGTCTAATCAAAACAAGGTGTCAAAACTGTGTGCCATGTCTCAGGAAAGGGGCTAATGTGAATTAGAAGGCCTCAGCGAGTAGAGCGCTCGCTTTGACATCCGTGCAGAGCTTGTCAACACAGGTTCGAATCCCGGCAGGGCCAAACTCAGCCTTTCATCCTTCCGAGGTCGATAAATGAGCACCACACACAGTGTGTAATAATAAGCAGCGCTCAGATACCTGAGGGTTCGTAGCGCTATATAAATGCGCAATTATTATTATTATTATTATTATTATTATTAATTATTCATGGTCTGAAATGTTATAATTAGAGTAGTTGACAACTGCAGCCATAATTTAAGCCTTAGGAATTGACCAGGCTGAAAAATGTCAGTATTTTGAATGCTGTGTGAACGCCTCTGAAATTACAATCCTACAACTCATTGGGTCAGATTTTCAATTGCACTGTTGCACCATGGCACTGCTGGTTCAGCACATCAGGATGGTAAAACGACCACTCTTTGGTGGGATAAGTGAAAATATGGTCCCCGGGTGATAGATACTTTGTAAATATTCACTTTAGCTGACACTCCCGATAGGAGGTGGCGGGGCTTCATCGTGGGCTGGTCATTCTGATGTTTTGCTTCTTGTGGTCAAACCGGGCAGGCCAAATGGCCATTTGTAAAGTGCCACCTGGCAGTGATATCGTTAGACTGGTGCTGACTTCTTTCCAGCCTGATTCCTGTGGTCCTACTTCTTCAGCAGTGCCACCAGGAACAAAAGGTGGTGTTATCCACCCTCCAGCCAAAAATGGGAGTCAGACGGTTCGATGTTACAATATCAATTGAACAAGCATTATTGGCGCCAGCAATGTTTTTTTCTCCAACTAAAAAGCCATCACAACATATTTTAGGACTGGTATGATTATATGATGAAACTTCAGTCCTAGAATATGTAGAGAGCAATCTGGGTAGAGAGAGGATGCAATCATTCTCCCAACAATGTTCTTTCCAGGTGATATCACTAGATTCCCAACTCATCTTTGAGGCCTTGACATTTGAAAAAAATAACTATAATTTTTTAGCATTGAAGTGGATAAAACCTACTCTTTGAGGATATCTTTCTGACCAGGAGGAAGTACTATCGAGTATGCATTTCCTCTGTCACTTCTGGATTGTATTAAGAAAAACCGCTGTCTTCGTAGATCACTAACAATTCATTTATGATGGTACAGGGAGCACAATGATCGATCTTTGTGTATTGGGTTCTCCCTACACTGGAATTCTGTGCAGTTGTTCATGCCACTCAGGGCAAACACACCTCTATTACGTTGCGCAGCCCAAACACAAGTAGGTGAGTACAAAGATAGATCAATGTCAAAAACAATGAACATTGTAACGAATCATGCTGTGCAAGAAAACCATCCTCAGCCAGCGGGCTTTATGGAAAAGGTTTTTTATAGTCCAATATAACACAGAACTGCCGACACGTGTTTCGACCCTAAATAACGGGTCCTTTTCAAGGCAAAACTGTTCATAATCTGAAAAGAAAATCACAAGAAAACATGTGCACATAGTACATTTAAGTCAAAAAACACAAAAATCACATTGGTGCCACTTAAACATGATCATAAAGTGGGGTGAGAAATCAAGCAAAAGGAGGTCCCACACAGGTCACTTCCTTGTACAAAGCATCTTTTTAGTGCAAGTCACTTCATCCGATAAATGCGGGAAAGCCAGGGCATGATGCAAGCCTATGCTCTTTCTCAAGGATGCACAATCTGCCGTGCTGGATGTATTCATAATGCACCCCTCAGTTATTATGACAGCCAACAAACAACCTTGGGTGAGTCATCCCAATAATTGTACGAATACATTGACTTGCACGATCTGAACGTACCATGCCTGAAGATTGTCCATCTTTCTTCTCTGTTGCATGGTGGAGCCTCAATGCACTTGGAAAAAGCTGCAGAATCGTCGACAGACCTATTTGCTGTTATCTACACTGTTAACTGTATTATATGCACTTACTCTGCCTGTGCAGACTTGTATCATTTGGAAATTCAAGGGCTCTGAATGACTGTTGTTTTTTCCCCTTGTTCCCTCCCTCCTTGAGTGCTTTGAAACACTTTCCTTGCATATAGGCGCTTTACAAATAAACATTACGATACCATACCATACATGCATTTCAAGAACTAAACTTACAATTCACATTCCTGAAATCATGACCAACAAAGGTCATCTCAAATTAATCTGACAATGCTAATCGTAAAACATAAAATAATAAACAATACAACAAAACAAAAACATATTTTTATAACAATTCATTCACTAGTAATCCTCAAAAAGTGGGAATGATTATAGCAATTCATTCAATTAATAATCCTCCATGGGATTGTAAGGGACCTACAATTCTCAATGCTGAGTTAATATCATCTCTCCCATTTTATACAACTCAATATGGCTATGAAATGAGGTCCTTATTAGCCAGATTGATTAGGTCCAATTAAGCAATATGCCCCGAGCCACGGGGGCATTACCGAGTCAGTTAATGCCCAGGGACCCATAGTTATAGGCCCGAGCGAATCAAGGGCCTTAACGAAGGCCCCGGACATTACCTGACTCGGTAATGCCCCCGCGGCGAGGGGCATATTGCTATTAGTACACCGGCTTGCAAGACCGGAGTACTAATAGCATTATTTTCTGTTCTGAAACGCTGCTGTGTTTCGGAACAGAAAAGAAGAAAAAAATGTCCAAGGAAAGGGAAAATAGAGTCCAGTTTCCCTTTCCATGGCAGCCATCGGGAGAGGACGCGATGCGAACACAAGTGTTCAAAGTGCGTTCGCTCCCGAAAAAGAAGAAATAAGAAGGTAAGTAGGGTTTGGAGGCTGGGGAGGGGATTGTGTGCAGGTGAGGGGGAAAAACCCTTACCTGACTCCCTGGCGGGGGACAATGGCGGCCTCCAGCCGTGTGGAGGCTCGGAGCGGGGATGGCCCTGCTTCGAGCTTCCTCATTGGCAGAGGGACTGCCATGCCCCCTGCTGGGAAGAATGGAGTGGAATCCCGGCCGAGGGCCAATCAGAATTGTTGCTACATTCTGGTTGACTTTCGCCGGGGTTCTAATATACATTATATCACTGATTATGCTGCTATTGTGGATTTAAGGGTAGGGACCTGGCACTCTCTGTACTATTACTAATCACTTCCTTTCCATCTGCAACAGATGTTGACTTGCGTTACAGGTTGGAGTTAAAAACCAAGATAGGTTAAACTGTACAGCACAGATTGAAGACAAATATGAACATTAGATTATGTCATCTGAGTGAATGTCTCGTCTATGGGGCACAGGTGTGGTGTTATGTTCCGATAATGTACCAGGTTCCATGATGTGTCCACTTGGCCCCAGCACAAGAGCCCAGTACCTTGGAACAGTAACGGTGACCATGCTGTCCTGTTGCCAGAAATATATGACCTTTCTACAAGAGCATGTATTCCTCTATCTTTTATCCTCTCCCATGTGTCTCCGCCTTCCTCCCTTGTACGCAGCTGTGGGCATCAAGACTTATGAACCTCGCCAGCTTCGCTGTGGCCATCGCAGGCATCGTAGTCATAGCGTGCGACTTTAACAGGTGGTCTTGGAACAATAGCTATGTATGGAGTACCTATCATTTGTGCGAACCTCAGCGGGGCCGTGCAACCCCTCCAGCCTATCACGATTACTACAGAGAGCAGCATTGCAAGGATGTAACCGGTGGACTCTTGGTATGATGGACTTAATTTCTTCTGCTAAGTAGACAAACAACCCTTTATAGCTAAACGTAAAGAAAAGCATGCACTCTCTGAACAATTACTGGAGTAAATCCAGAAAAGAAAGCTAAAACAAGCTCTCAGCAAGCAGGATGGTCCATACTTCTGACAATTCAGTAGCCTGGCAGAAGTCAGCACAACGTTCAGTACATTGAGAATGGAAACGGTGTACTAGGCAATGATGCTGGTTACTGAGGGATGTGATCATTCTGGATTGGCCAGAACAACTTTGGGTGGAGTAGCTGGCCACCATGCCATTATTAATTAATGGAGCTCTCTCATTTTAAATATTTGGGATGTATTTAGAGTTGGGCTTGATGGATTCTCATGTGTATGCGGCTGTTTATGATTCTTCTGAGCATTGCTGATTGACAGTGAGTCATTTGCTTGGGATTGTGGTTGCACTGTGTCATAAGGCATTTCTTTGTGTGCTATTTTTCATCTTTTTCAGGGACTCTTCAAGGGCGTTCGAGTCCTGCTGCTGCAGGTTGTCATTTCTGGGCTCATTACCACTCTGTGCAGTGTGGGCTGCGATTTGTGGGCCCGGTACTGCACATCCAAAGAGGTACGTACAGTTTTAAGGTGTACACATTAGCTAACTGATTTTTAAATCGTGGTTCAAGGAAAATAAAATTGATGTAGAGGATTACACGCGAGGAATAGACCGGTAGCAGTAAGAAGGCACAGACCACCTTATGCAGCCTTTCTCTTCGGTTTTGGAAATGGAATACGCCTGCATACTATAAAGATTAGTGACCACATATACACCTGCATGTTCCGATGCTGCCGAAAGGCTGACTGTGCAGTGCTTTCAAGCATCCGCAATTGCGAAGGAACATAGATCAGAAACAGGGTATATACCCTTGAGAATAGATCTAGTTTGGACTCACCTCATACGAAAATACAGCCTTGAAAAAGAGCAACGCTCGAAACACGTGTCGACTGGTCTCAAAACCAACTAAAATTATACAACCAAGCATTAAACGAAATGTTTTGGATATTGGTGCAGTGTGATTGTATCTCTGTATTTAAATTGTTCCGTATGGTGGAGTCCTAAGCAGAGGCTCTACAATTTGATGCAACCACCCGCAGCCCTAGTCAGCCCATATTTGTGATATTTTTGACCAAATATTTGCACGAGCGCTGGGTTTCCAGTTTCTTTCTGCTTCTTGGGGTTTTGCACTCACATATACACTGTGGCCCAATGTCCTGCTATCTCCCTGTCTTCATCCAACTCATGTTATAGATGTCTTCTATAGGTACTAAGGCAGAGGTCTGCAACCTGTGGCTCTCCAGATGTTTTGGACTGCGACTCCCACGATCCCTCACCATTGACTATACAGGCCTGGGCTGATGGGAGTTATAGTCCAAAACATCTAAAAAGCCAAGGGTTGCAGAGCCCTTTAGTAAGCTATCCTTCTCTGTAAGGCCTCCTCTATGCTTTAGGCAACTCGAGAATCCTGGGAAAATCAAACAATTGGCATATTTATTTATTTTTTGCATTTATAGCAGCACCCAGGACTGTCAGGTATCACGGTGCTAGTTACAGTAAGTGTGAAGAGAGACATTATGAAGTGCAAGACAACTGATAAAGGTAAGTACAAGGACAATATAGGTGTGGGTACACAATCTGGCAAAGCTGTGCCTCATGGTGCGGGGGCTACGTCAGGTGTATAGGAGAGATAAGATTGCAAGTACCCTGTGGGGCTGAGAGTGATGAGCCGGCGGTTACATGTAGGTTCAATACAAAATACAATGCAGGGCTGCGACAGTCAATCCGGAGATTACAGGCAGATTAAATAAAAATACAGCGCAGGGATGAGAGTGTCAATCCGGAGGTTACATGTAGGTTAGATACAAAATACAGCGCAGGGCTGCGAGAGTATATCCGGAGGTTACAGGCAGATTAAATAAAAATACAGCGCAGGGCTGAGAGTGTCAATCCGGAGGTTACATATAGGTTAGATACAAAATACAGTGCAGGGCTGTGAGAGTCAATCCGGAGGTTACAGGCAGGTTAAATAAAAATACAGCGCATGGCTGAAGGAGACAATCCGGAGGTTACAGGGGGGTTAGATACAAAATACAGTGCAGGGCTGAGATTGTCAATCCGGTGGCTACAGGTAGGTTAAATACAAAATACAGCGCAGGGCTGAGAGTGTCAATCCGGTGGCTACAGGTAGGTTTAATACAAAATACAGCACAGGGCTCAGCGTGTCAATCGTGTGGTTACAGGTAGGTTAGATACAAAATACAGCGCAGGGCTGAACGTGTAAATCCAGTGGTTACAGGTTGGTAAATGTAATGAGCCTCACATCATGGTATGGTGGTTATATCAAGGTACAACGGTACCCAGGCAATTTACCGAAAACATTACAGAGTAATAAATTTCACTGAGGACCATAATACCGAAAAACACGGAAAACATTAGATAAATATATAAAGGGCAGTGGGGTAATGTGGTTAAAATGGGTTGGGATGGGGTTGGGATGGCGTTATAAGGGTAAATAAATGGCAGGTTTGGAGGGGGGGTCCCCCAAATTAAAAAAAAAAAAATCTGTGTTTTTCGGTATTTTGTCAGTGATTAAATGTACCACTCTGTAATGTCCATTGGTAAAATCACATATAACCGGTACAACAAGCATAGGGACAATATCAGTAGGTGTGCACAGTCTGCAAGGGATCACTCGTCATGGTAAGGGACTGACATAGGAGGTGCAGGCAGGTAAAGGGAAGAGGTCAGGGGTATACACGGTAGATGAGGCCTCATCTCATGGAGCAGGGGTAGTAGTATAAGTGCAGGCAAGAAAAAATACCACATAGGTGCTGCACATAGTATAGTGGGATGTAGTCTGGGGTAGAGGGATACTTTGTGAGGAGAGTGAGTTACTCAGCACATAGTATAGCGTGATGTAGTCTGGGGTAGCGGGATACTCTGTGAGGAGAGTGAGTTACTCAGCACAGTATAGCGGAATGTAGTCTGGGGTAGCGGGATACTCTGTGAAGAGAGTGAGTTACTCAGCACATAGTATAGCGGGATGTAGTCTGGGGTAGCGGGATACTCTGTGACGAGAGTGAGTTACTCAGCACATAGTATAGCTGGATGTAGTCGGGGTAGCGGGATACTCTGTGAGGAGAGTGAGTTACTCAGCACATAGTATAGTGGGATGTAGTCTGGGGTAGCGGGATACTCTGACGAGAGTGAGTTACTCAGCACATAGTATAGTGGGATGTAGTCTGGGGTAGCGGGATACTCTGACGAGAGTGAGTTACTCAGCACATAGTATAGCAGATTTGTATTTTGGGGTAGTGGGATACTCTGTGAGGAGAGTGAGTTACTCACCACATAGTATAGCGGGATGTAGTCTGGGGTAGTGGGATACTCTGTGATGAGAGTGAGTTACTCAGCACATAGTATAGCGGGATGTAGTCTGGGGTAGCGGGATACTCTGTGAGGAGAGTGAGTTACTGAGCACATAGTATAGCAGGATGTAGTCTGGGGTAGCAGGATACTGTGTGAGGAGAGTGAGTTACTCAGCACATAGTATAGCGGGATGTAGTCTGGGGTAGCGGGATACTCTGTGAGGAGAGTGAGTTACTCAGCACATAGTATAGTGGGATGTAGTCTGGGGTAGCGGGATACTCTGACGAGAGTGAGTTACTCAGCACATAGTATAGCAGATTTGTTTTGGGGTAGCGGGATACTCCTTGAGGAGAGTGAGTTACTCAGCACATAGTATAGCGGGATGTAGTCTGGGGTAACGGGATACTCTGTAAGGAGAGTGAGTTACTCAGCACATAGTATAGTGGGATGTAGTCTGGGGTAGCGGGATACTCTGACGAGAGTGAGTTACTCAGCACATAGTATAGCGGGATGTAGTCTGGGGTAGTGGGATACTCTGTGAGGAGAGTGAGTTACTCACCACATAGTATAGCGGGATGTAGTCTGGGGTAGTGGGATACTCTGTGATGAGAATGAGTTACTCAGCACATAGTATAGCGGGATGTAGTCTGTGGTAGCGGGATACTCTGTGAAGAGAGTGAGTTACTGAGCACATAGTATAGCAGGATGTAGTCTGGGGTAGCGGGATACTCTGTGAGGAGAGTGAGTTACTCAGCACATAGTATAGCAGAATGTAGTCTGGGGTAGCGGGATACTCTGTGAAGAGATTGAGTTCCTCAGCACATAGTATAGCAGGATGTAGTCTGGGGTAGCGGGCTACTCTGTGAGGAGAGTGAGTTACTCAGCACATAGTATAGTGGGATGTAGTCTGAGGTAGTGGGATACTCTGTGAAGAGAGTGAGTTACTCAGCACATAGTATAGCAGGATGTAGTCTGGGGTAGCGGGATACTCTGTGACAAGAGTGAGTTACTCAGCACATAGTATAGCGGGATGTAGTCTGGGGTAGCGGGATACTCTGACGAGAGTTAGTTACTCAGCACATAGTATAGCGGATTTGTAGTCTGGGGTAGCGGGATACTCTGTGACGAGAGTGAGTTACTCAGCACATAGTATAGTGGGATGTAGTCTGGGGTAGCGGGATACTCTGACGAGAGTGAGTTACTCAGCACATAGTATAGCAGGTTTGTAGTTTGGGGTAGCGGGATACTCTGTGAGGAGAGTGAGTTACTCAGCACATAGTATAGCGGGATGTAGTCTGGGGTAGTGGGATACTCTGTGAGGAGAGTGAGTTACTCACCACATAGTATAGCGGGATGTAGTCTGGGGTAGTGGGATACTCTGTGATGAGAATGAGTTACTCAGCACATAGTATAGCGGGATGTAGTCTGTGGTAGCGGGATACTCTGTGAAGAGAGTGAGTTACTGAGCACATAGTATAGCAGGATGTAGTCTGGGGTAGCGGGATACTCTGTGAGGAGAGTGAGTTACTCAGCACATAGTATAGCAGAATGTAGTCTGGGGTAGCGGGATACTCTGTGAAGAGATTGAGTTACTCAGCACATAGTATAGCAGGATGTAGTCTGGGGTAGCGGGCTACTCTGAGGAGAGTGAGTTACTCAGCACATAGTATAGTGGGATGTAGTCTGAGGTAGTGGGATACTCTGTGAAGAGAGTGAGTTACTCAGCACATAGTATAGCAGGATGTAGTCTGGGGTAGCGGGATACTCTGTGAGGAGAGTGAGTTACTCAGCACATAGTATAGCAGAATGTAGTCTGGGGTAGCGGGATACTCTGTGAAGAGATTGAGTTACTCAGCACATAGTATAGCAGGATGTAGTCTGGGGTAGCGGGCTACTCTGAGGAGAGTGAGTTACTCAGCACATAGTATAGTGGGATGTAGTCTGAGGTAGTGGGATACTCTGTGAAGAGAGTGAGTTACTCAGCACATAGTATAGCAGGATGTAGTCTGGGGTAGCGGGATACTCTGTGGAGAGTGAGTTACTCAGCACATAGTATAGCGGGATGTAGTCTGGGGTAGCGGGATACTCTGACGAGAGTTAGTTACTCAGCACATAGTATAGCGGATTTGTAGTCTGGGGTAGCGGGATACTCTGTGACGAGAGTGAGTTACTCAGCACATAGTATAGCGGGATGTAGTCTGGTGTAGCGGGATACTCTGTGAGGAGAGAGTGAGTTAGTCAGCACATAGTATAGCGGATTTGTAGTCTGGGGTAGCGGGATACTCTGTGAGGAGAGTGAGTTACTCAGCACATAGTATAGTGGGATGTAGTCTGGGGTAGCGGGATACTCTGTGAGGAGAGAGAGTTACTCAGCACATAGTATAGCGGATTTGTAGTCTGGGGTAGCGGGATACTCTGTGAGGAGAGTGAGTTACTCAGCACATAGTATAGCGGATTTGTAGTCTGGGGTAGCGGGATACTCTGTGAGGAGAGTGAGTTACTCAGCACATAGTATAGCGGGATGTAGTCTGGTGTAGCGGGATACTCTGTGAGGAGAGAGAGTTACTCAGCACATAGTATAGCGGATTTGTAGTCTGGGGTAGCGGGATACTCTGTGAGGAGAGTTAGTTACTCAGCACATAGTATAGCGGATTTGTAGTCTGGGGTAGCGGGATACTCTGTGACGAGAGTGAGTTACTCAGCACATAGTATAGCGGGATGTAGTCTGGTGTAGCGGGATACTCTGTGAGGAGAGAGTGAGTTACTCAGCACATAGTATAGCGGGATGTAGTCTGGGGTAGCGGGATACTCTCTGAGGAGCGTAGTCTGGGGTAATGGGATACTCTGTGAGGAGCGTGAGTTAGAAGCGGGCTAGGGAGCATCAGGGATCGGGATCAGATAAGGTGTAAGGGCGTCATGTGGGATGTAAGAGGGGGCCTTGACGGCTGGGTGGGGAGTGAAGGGAAGAGGGCTAGCGGGTGAAGGGTGATGAGAGACAGTGGGTGAAGGGGGCCGAGGGGCTAGACAAAGTCGGATAAAGTCGTGACAGTGGGGAAAGTGAACAACCAGCACACACAGCGCGAACCAACAGGATCATGTCTGCATGACTGGGAAAGTGACGGTAGTGCATACAGAGCAGGGAGTAATAGTAACAGAAAGGTTGCGGAAACCTTTGTTGAACCTATTAGAGGAACAGCATTCACACATGGCAATTGAAGCCTCAATTCTGTGACCCCGTGTAAAGATGTCAGGACATCTCGGTTACGCTTTCACAGCGTAGAGACATTGATTTGATTGGTCATGATGAAAAACTGCAAGAAGGTTTGTAAACCCAGAGTGGACCGTGAGAATAGAGTATCATATGGGTTTAGGCGTGTAGAGATGAAGGGAAATAGCAGGGGGAGTGATGGGCAACCCCAAACCTGGACATCTTACAGATCTAGAAAGTGCACTTTAGGGAAAATACCAGTGAGATGAGATGGAAACCCAGAGCCTAGAGTTGAAGGTAATGTTAATGTTAAAGGTATTCATATAGCACACCGTCACCAACGGAGTTGGTCTCCAGGCGCTCAGGCGGATCTGTAAACAAAGAGATGGGGTTGGGTTTGTGGGTGAAGAGGGGTTAGGAAAGTGAGAGGTGGTGTCCTGTTGGCAGCTTCAGTTCGATTTTCACTGTGCGCTGAGCTTTGGTGTGAATTTAAGATCGAAGCAAGTCCTCGTGTGCAATTCCATTAAAGATAACAGGTGAGAAAGTCAGGGCATGACGCTATCCAGTGCAGGCAAGAAACACAGATGTGGATTTGAGAGATCAGTTAAATAACAGTAATGGGTAAGGGAAACCCAGAGTTTCCAGAAAGAACGTAGTAATGTTGCAAGTATTTACCAAAGTGTCAGGGAGGACAACTGGCAGCGAAATGAGATGGAATCTTACAAGTGACCCAGCACGATCCTGCGGAAGTGATGATTCCGAAGAAATAACCGCGAGAAGAATAACACCCAGCGGTGTCAGCGAGAGGGGAATGTCGCCGAGGTCGTGAGTACAGTCCAGGAGATCAGGCTTCGGGCAGATAACAGAGAGAAGATTTGCAGACTTACATGGGTTCCACTTAAGAGCGCGTCATCCAGCGCAGGTGCAGCCATTATTCTCTTGCTTCTGGAGACAGCATGGAGGCTTGCTAGTTGTCCCATCAAACAAGCAGCGTATTTAGTTCTACTTACAATGGATGAACCTGTCTTAGCATGACCTCAGAGAGCTAAGCTACACAGCGTTTCTAAGAGCCGAACACCCACATTCACATGCTCTTTTTTTAAGTGAATTTTATTGATTTTTCATCAAGTGTGACATAGTACATGTTAACTTCACAGTACGAGTCAATGGCATGCAGATATGACATTTATGAGGCGATTGTGAGAAAAAAAAATACAAAATTGAAATTTGTCGTATAAGACCCACCCTCCTCACATGCTCTTTCTTGAATATATTTTATCTAATCTGAACGGTTACCAAAAACCTTTACAAAAGCAGAACACACATGTAAACAACACATCACGAAATCCGACAGACATCAAGTAAAATAAAATATCACACATATGTTTTTAAAAGGACTTTCTCGTTGTGTTTTGGCATATCATGCATTTTTTCTTGGTACATATACAAAACAGACAATCTCTTTCTTTTTGGTCCTTTCCTTATTGCCACATGGTCATAGAGCCTTCAACCTTTGTTAGGCTTTAGACTTATTTTGCTGTCATTTTTTTCTCAGTTTTCCTCACTCGCCTGGTTGTTTCTTGCACAACCGATGTCCCATATCGGGCTCTGAATTTAAAAAAAAAAAAAAAGTATTCGCAAGATTTTTCAGAACGAGCCAGATTTGAAATGTCCAAGTGAACATGTTTGCGTAGATATTCCCAGAGCCAAATGTGCAGGGAAAGGGTGCCATGTTAGCCATGTGCCATGTGCCATGTTTGCCATAACTACTGATGAAAGAATCTATATTAACTCCAGACAATCTAGAACAGGGCATTCTAAAACACCTAGACATGAGTCAGAAAAAGCTGTAGCACTGTACCCTCCAGCTTCCTGGAATAATCCTTTGCCATACCTGCAGCAATTCAGACCCCCGTTGGCTCTTCGAAAGTCTTCCGGCTAATTCATGTGCTCGTCTGTGACTCTGGCTCAGAGACATTCGACTTCACTTATTCAAGTTAAGAGAGGTTTTTTAATAGGGCAGGAAGGTATCGATACTAATCTTGTCCCCAGTTCCAGAAGTTAAGAGGTTCAAATATTTCATGAGATTGTGGCCCGGTGACTCAGTGTAGGAAAACACAACCTGAGAACATAGTCATTTATTTTGTATAGAGAATTGTCATTCCAAATAGGGATTCCAATGATCCCTGTTTTGGAGAGGAGCCGGCAGTGAACCACACATGTGACCCCCTTGCTTTCTGTGTGTTGAATCTCAAGTTACCCCTCGATGATCGGGTGGTTTTAGAGCTGAAGTGATGCAGCGCTGAGAGAGAGTTGAGAGATGGGGGTGGCATGATTGGCTCCTCTCTCGGAGCAATGGCGACCCACCTGGGAGGAATCTCACACCTGATTGTCACCTTGGTGGGGGAAGCCTTAGTTTGGCAAAGGGATGGCTCCAGTGCCTTGAATCTCTGGAATTAAAGATTCCAAGGTTAGACTAAAGCCTGATAACTACAACTATGCGTGATGATGTAGATCTCGCTCAAAAATATAATGTTAAGAAGACAGAAATGTTCCCTCTGTGGTCTGTTGTGCACAGTCTCTCTGCTTTCGGACACCATAATGATTTTGATTCAACAAGACTTATTCAAAGAAGCACACCTGCAGCTAGACGAGCCCTCTGTGAGATACCTGCATTGTGCCGCCAGTAACACGTCCCATGCACTGTGTTTAAATCTCCACTGCTGACGCGTCTGGCACATGCAAGCAATGAGAACATAGTCTTATGTGCGCTTTAATGTTACTATCCATGAGAAGTATTGGGTAGGCATTCCTCCATAGAGGGCCTGACCCGTACATTAATCTTCTCTAACGTGCATAATACAATGGACCAGTGAATATTGCAGCTACATAGTGCTGGTGGCTTTTCCAGCAATGAAACGTACAGGGAGCCCTCACGCCTCAGATGCAGACAGCAAAAAAGTCAGGCCCTTTCATGCAGTAATGACAGATTGCAATTCATCTTACAGTTCTAGACTGGGCATGAGCCGTACTTCTTGGGACCAATGAAATAGACCTCAAAACTACAGCATCTTCTGATTCTATTGGATCTGTCTCCAAAGTTGAAACCCTCAGCAACTGAGACCTAACTGACACAATGCTCAAGGCACTGGCATTTTCGAGGGATGAAGTGCTTCAACCAGTCTTTACACTAGAATCACTCCTCTCAAGTATGATATATGGCATAGCATGATCGCCTGCTGGGCACTGCGAATTGTCCCCAGGTCACCCATTTTCTACCCCACATACATATTTTAATGAGAGCTCTACATTGCTGCATGCATTGTTTTATCAAATTCAGTGGTGCTAGCCGCTTCTGCAACCTGCCAAACCCGCAGGCAGGCAGAAGACTCGATCCCTGGCCTCCTGAATTCCAACTCACTGCATTGCCTTTTGCACCATTGCCCTGTCCAAAATCAAGGCAATCTGACGGGACTTCTAGAGGGTGAACATATCTACCAACAACATACTCCAAAATCAATAGAATGCGCATTTGAAACTAAATAAAGTAACGATTCCCAGAGCCCTTGGAAAACCAATGTTACTGAGATCAGGAGATAGTAATTAGGGATAATAAAGGGGATACACTGGTCCTATCCCAACTGTATAGGGGCAATGCCCTCCTCGAAGGTCTTCTGTCGTCCTCCCATGTGCCCCTGAGAAGTGTCCTGCACGCGGCTGCACGCCTCATCAAGATTCTACGCAGATATGACCACATCACCCGGACCCTAATCCACCTTCACATGCTCCCACTACACACAAATCACCTTCAAGTCTTGCTGCTTCATCTATAAGGCAGTCGCCCTCAAGTCACCCAGCTACCTCGCAGAGAAACACAGCATCTCTGGCAGACAACGCACCACCAGAAGCCAGGACACATGCAAACTTGAAATCTGCCGCTGCAAAAAGGAAAGGACTAGAAAACAAGCTGTCTCTTCCTACCCCCCAAGACTATGGAAGCTCCTCCCGATCAGCATTAGACTTGCCCCCACGCTCCTACAATTCAGAAAAGAACTCAATACCCACCTTTTCAAGGAGTCTCTCCTCCTCAACACCTAGTCCATAATCTCACCCCCATGTACCCCTACTCGCTAGATGCTGTCTACGCTTCTCCTCCCTGCCACCCTGTACAGCTCTTCCCCTCCTCTGTGCTCCTCTTTATCCTAGTCCGGCTGTATATCTGTTTGGTTGTTACCTCTGGAAAATGCTCCGTTATGCGTCTGTGCTGTTGTACACCGCTGTAAAGCTCTCTGTTGTGTATCTGTATTGGTGTATACCTCTGTAAAGCACGCTGTTGCTTCTCAAAGCTAGGTCCGTGCTCAATACCATAATAATAATAATAAAGAGACAGGAAGTGACATTGAATGCGTGCTGCTCAATGGAGTGGTGTGAAACTTGGTGGTACACATAGGCATTTTTATTTTCACCTTTTTCTAGAGTTCATAACTGGGAGGCCTAATCTTCGAAGAGATGCGGTTTTGGGGGGTGTAGTTGTGTTAATGAAATGCAAGAAAATCAGCCACATGCAAGGGTTTGGTGCCACGGGAGGGTCCCTCAGTCCTCTGTTCAGGACATGCCACCTTGCATAAGTGATCCTCTCTTCTTCATCTCAGTTCTCTGCTTTGCGTTTCAGGAAGAAGAGGAGGACAGTGTGGACAGCCTTGTCGAGCCCCTGCTGCCCTCCCTGCTGCCCCCTGCATATCAAGAGCGGCAGAATAAGTGCAGAGTTTCTTGAAATATCTTCCTGGACAAGCCAAAGAACGGAGAACCACTGACTTCCTCAGGACAAAAATGTTGTTTTCTGGAAAAAAAATGTGCACTCCCTATATATCTGCTCTTACTTTTCCTCAAATCTAACACTGTGCACCTCCTATTAACGCTGCTTTCCCTCTGTCTAATTCGCCCTCTTTGATGTTTTTCCCTGCTTTTATTTTGTTAGGTTACTCTTCCAAAATGTCTTCTTCCCGGACTCACCATTTTTTACCTGTACCTCTGATCATTTTGCATCTTTCCCTTGTTTTTTCTGTACTGACCTCTTTTCACCCTTTCTCACCTTTTGACACATCCTTTTCTCATTCCATTCTTCCTTGGTCCATTAATGGTGTCCTCTATCTAAAGGCATCCTTACTTTCCCTTCCCCATTCAGTTTTCAGGCTGTCTCACACCATGTACCTGACACTCATCTGCCCTCTACATATTTTTCACAAATGTCTTCCTTCTCTCCAACCCTGCTTCCATTCATGTATCTCTCTTAATTTAAAATGTATTCTCTCCTGTCTCACCTTTTTCATTCGGGTGTGCCAGGTTCGGGATCTGGGGGCCCAATTTCCTTGAGGAGTGGGTGTAGTAGTACCCTAAAGAAAATGCTAGTGCTGATCGATTCCTCAGACCTGCGATCCATCAAAAAATGTCTTCCCGAATTTGGAAAACTCAAGGTGCAGAAGCCTGGATTCAAACCCAGATTGTTTGGACCAGGTGCCAGACACTTATCCGCAAGACTACTTGAAAGCCTGATCAGGACAAAGTGATTTCCCCTAGATCACTCAATTTGTCCAGTTGGAAATGTACTATTCCCTTCCATTTGCTCATCCATTCCAAAATCACATGCTCTCTAGTTCCCCTTCAAAAGTCTTCTTCTATCCTCTTTTTTGTTTCCTTCCATAAGATCCCCCACTACTTAGATCATCCATTTACTACTGACTTCAGCTTCTATCCGCTCCATTCTCCATAAACAAAACATTTGCCAAAGCATGAAAAATAAAAACTGTATACTGCAGACCCTGAACAAGAGCCTGAGAGGTGAATCCCAATTAATGATGCCCTAGGATCAAACATTTAATACCTTTTTTTCAACACAATATTGTAATTGATCTATGAAGACACGGTACAGGGAAAAGGAGAAGACAGAAAAATAGTGTGGAAACATCAATCTACCTATTGTCCCTTCCCATCTGCTCTACCCCTTCTATTCTATCCACTCCTCCTTCATATTTCACCCCCAGTCACCTTCCAGCAGCTCGCCCTGACCTCCATTCCCACACCACCACTCCCACCTAGCCCCACCATGTCTTCTTGGCCTGGCTGGGGAGAATAGAGAATGTCGCCATCTCCTCTTCCTCTGAGGGATGAGCAATGAGGCCCCCGGTCGTTATTCCATCTCAGATGGTGTGCGCTCAACAAAGCCTCCCTGAACACTTTTGGCTACTCCGAGCAGGCCACAGAGGAGGTACTTTTGGTACCGCTATCTTGTTGTGAACGACATATACCCTCCTCATAGAGCACTGAAGCAAGTATTAGGACATTTTAAAGCACATGTTTTTTTGTTGCATTTTTGCAGCACCTTTTAATTGAGTTGAGGGTGCGAGGGAGAGCTAGAATGCAAGAGAGAGAGCAAAGGCAGGGGAAGTCGGTCAGGAAGCAGATGGTGCAGGTTGAGGGGTTTCTGGCCTCCTGGTATCGCTCCTAGTGGGGTGGAGTGGAAGGGTTCCTGCTCCCCTGACACATTCCTATACATCATTGTCTGATAGATACTGATTTTATAATGTGCAATTTTCGATCATGACTTCTTGTTTGGCATCTTTACTTTGATTTGCTATTGAATGTCACAATTTCATGAAAAAAATGTGGCCTTATATTTTCCAAAGAAAGATGTGGGTGTCTCCTGACTTCTGCACTGCGCATCCATGAAATCCAGTGTCAGGCATGTTTGAACAGCTTATACTGTGAACTGAATCACTTGTAGGTACACATAATTTTGGCAGATAAAACAGGGTGAGATGAAATGATTTGCCCAGGAGCATACAAATTCGTTAAGTGATAAGGCCAGAATTTGAGCCTAGCCTGAAATGTAGGTACTTGAGCATGCAGCTTCACAGCTGGCACAAATAGGTTTTGATGTTTGGTTTTTAATACCTAAAATAATACTACATTTCATACAGATTGCTTAATAAATGCACATGTCACATGATAAACCAACATGGCAATGTATACATCATTGTAGAAATGTGTTGATGAAAATGAGTAAGGCTTGAATTTTTTGCTTTGATTCCTAAATTGCACAGAGAGGAAAACTCATGTTTAGAGGGCTCTGGTCTATATTTGTTAAACGATCAGGGATCTGCTATCGGTCTATCGCTCCCACATGGACCAATGGTCTCTCAAAGTCAGTACTGGATTATGTCTTCACTGATGATTTGCTGTCTTTTAGATGTATCCACTTTGAAACTTATTTTACCACCCATAGTGACCACGCTATAGTGGAAACGGTCTTTCAGATCGAACTTACTCAGGGGCAAGTGCGGCCCAGGTTAGCAGTCTCTAAAGAGCTTAAAGGATAGTTCCGGGACTTTTTTTTTATTGTCCCTACGGGTCGGCCATGTGTTTGTAAGCATAAATCGGTAGATCGTAGGAAACTTTCCTATGGACCTTACCCGACTTTTCGCCCATTATCGCACTCGAAATCAGCCTCCATTTTGTGATAATCCTATCATTCCGCCGCATCGACCTGGCTCACCTGCCTTTGCGGCACTAAATCAAATCCCCCGCCCCTGAGCCTGACATCAGCAGACGCGTACTGCCCATTTCAAGCACGTCTCGTGTCAACAATCGCTGCGCCTCAGCTATTGACGTGTTGCCATGGAAATGGCAGGACGCCTCTTTCCCCAATAAGTATAAACAGACCGTTTCACAACACACAGCAGCAGATTTTCGATTCCATTCCTCTCTCTGTGTTACTTTGAGTATTCTGTGACTCGTTTCAGTGCTCTGGTCAGCTACCTTCGCCGCTTGTAGCCCGTGTGAACACCTGTACCATCTCTGTAAATTATTTTACTATCTTTACCGCACAATGGCCACAATAATGCCGTATATGTACGAGCCCGAGTACACCGAGGAAGAACTACTGGAAAGTCAAGCACGCGAAAACGATGGGGATTCGGACGGCAGTTGGGAGGACCAGTCAACGGATGAAGAGCCTGGACCATGTCGCATGGACGGCGTCTCCACCTGGTGCACGTGCAATCGGTGCGAGCTAATGCCAACTGAGGAGGAGAACTGCTGCTGCCGTGAAAATTCCGGGTGCTTGGCCTACATTTCGGAAAGCGAGCAAAGTCTGCAGGAAGGCGAGCAAAGTCCGCAATGCATCACCGAGCTGCCAGAGTTCAGGGAAGCCTGCCTCTCACGGACCGTGTTGAGGATGATGATGGTGCTTATGCACGAACTTCGCGGCACTGTTCGTCCGCGTAATCCGAGTAACGAGTAAGTATACTCTGTTTGTGATGTCAGTGATGCCACCACTATTTCATGGTCGTCTCCCACATATAAAATTACATTTACATATCATTCGAACGCATGTAAATTTGTTCCATATAGTGCATTTTCTAGATATAATTTTTTTCTAAGAAAAATGACATGTGTTACCTGAATCGACATTGATAAGAAAGTTTGGTCAGTTTAATACAGTTTTCATCTTTTTTTTCACAGGTGGTACAGGCTGGTGGCCTATCGTTGCTTCACTTGGTGGCTTCACGGGAGGCTCGGACACCGCGTTCGGAGAGTAATACCTGCCTGTGCGGTACTTGCCATTAGACAACATTTCCCCAGTGACAGTGGACAATACCGCGGATTTTCCCTCGATGTGCTGCAACCTCAACTTTACAATGTGTAATGTTTATTATTTATGTTTAATTAAAATCTAAAATAAAGCCCAACATATATTTTAACAATGGTTGTTTTGATTTTTTAAATGAATCTAGTGTATATTCTCCTGGGAGGGTGAGGTATTTATAAACTCACCCCCCTGCATTCCATGTAGTAGATCCTGCAGCCATCCTCTTACATTCAGTTAGATGGCCTCTCCTTGGTGAGGCCCTGCGGCAAACGGGTCTTGTCTGCACGACCACCGCCCCGATCCACCCCCCCCCGCCCTATCAAAGGCAGTTCGCACCGGGGTACTTGTGCTAGCAAGTGGAGCTGTCAGGGAGCGATAAAGGCCAAGAGGTGCCAAAGACCATGTACACTTCAAAGTGGTCTATAGAGCATGGGTTGTTGTTCCCATGTCTACCTCCAGACCCCGTGTCTCCTGCCAAGCATCCCCCCTCACGCTGGACGGCCCCCTGCAATCCACATAAGTGTGTCTCCATTCACGAGTCTTCCTGTGTCTTGTCTGCACGACCACCGCCCCGATCCACCCCCCCGCCCTATCAAAGGCAGTTCGCACCGGGGTACTTGTGCTGGCAAGTGGAGCTGTCAGGGAGCGATAAAGGTCATGGAATGGGGGTTCTGTGATGAGGTTTAATCATTTACTATCTAGCTATCTGAACTTGAATTCAGAAGCATGGAGATAATCTTGTTCTTACACTGGCGAACTTTGGGAAATTTGTAACAACATTGCTAACAGAAAGTGGACATCAGGGAGACAGACATGCCCATCATATTCATGCATATAATGAAGATGTAGTGGCCCATACAAATGAGGAAAATGATCAGATATTACAAAAAAAGCACCTTTGCTCTCTAAGTTGGATAGGGTAGTAGGGATTCGAAGGGCATGGCAATTGTATAAAAATTGGCTCTACCACACTAGAAACAAGCGTATGCAGGACGATGCAGAGGTGATGCTCTGTTTTCTCAAGCGATAAAGATGCTCGAGCTTTCTGGCAGATTATAAATGCGGTTGATAACACCCAACCAGAGTTTCAGCTGAATGGAGTGGATGAGGCAATGTGGGTTTCCCATTTTTCTAGAGTCTTTGCAGTGGTACCTGGGGATCAACGTGGAGTACTTAAATTATATGATAATGATTTAAAGATTGACGATTTTAGTAAAGAAAATGTTTGGGAATGTTTGTGCAAAATAAGTTCCTCTTGTGCCCCAGGGCCGAATGGTCTTTCAAATGTTCTATTCAGGGTGATCCCCATTTATGGTCGGAGGTCCTCTCCTCTCTTTTTAAGAATATTGTAAAGATGAGGGTTTATCCTTCTTCTTGGTCAACTGCGTACCTGGTCCCCATTTTCAAAAGGGGAGATAGGTCAAATCCCCTGAATTAAGGCCCAATCGTGATCCTAGATGCGGATAGTAAGGTGTTTTCATCTTTCCTGTGATCGTACCTGGAGTCGTGGCTGGTGGTTTCGGGGAAACTTGAGAAGTGGTAGACTGGTTAATGCGCAATATGGGCACATCCCTTAATGGAACTGTTGGGAACTGTCTTCAATCAATGGCATGGAACGGTACATATGAGAGCGTGTATGTGGCGTCTCTTGACCTTATGGCCGCCTTTGATGCGGTCGATAGAGGCCTGCTTTGGTGCAAACTAGCATCATGGGGAATACCGAGGGATTTTCTGAGATTGATAATGGCTTTGTACTCAGATACTATATTAAGGATACATCTGAGTCACTCGGTGTCCCTTTCTGATAGTAGTCCAGTGGGCAGGGGTGTACGACAATGGTGCATGTTAGCATCCCTGCTCTTTAACATGTACCTAGCAGACACAGGAGAACATATATCATCGTCAGGCTTAGTCTCTCCCAAATTGTTAGGGCTTAGACTTAAATCACCAGCTTATGCGGACGATTTTGTTTTGAACAACGTGACCACAATTGGCTTACAGAGACTAATTGATGCGTTTGTTAAATATGTGAAAGATCTGTCACTGATAGTTAACCCTGAAAATACTAAAATCATTCAGTTAACAAAGTCAAGGAAGATATTCAAGCACAGTTGGATCATTGAAGAAACAGAAATCCAGAAGGTCAACTCCCTAACATATCTGGAATTCATGGTGCATTCTGTTCCAAATAACTCTAGTATATCCTTCAAGTTTAAGTCCAGAGGCTCTGCTTTGGCAAACCAATTGACTAGAGTGGTTGCTAAATTCGGAAAATGTTCTCTTAAACCAGCAATTCGGTATTATGAAACAAATGTTGTCCCGAAATTGTTACATGGCGTTGAGGTGTACCCAATGAGGATTTTGGAAGTCTCTTCCATTGCCACTAATAAGGTATGAGTTGGGGACCGTTTCCCTTAAGACTAGAGCATACTGGAAGATTCTTTCATTAGCAAGAAAGCTTCTCTTTCCACCTGGGAACTCCCTATTTGTGGATCTAAATAAGATCTGTATACATCAGGGAGTAGTACACTTGAAGGAAATCTATACTTTGTGTGCAGATATTTTGTAGGACATTGGAAGCACAACCGAGGTACCCTGTAACAATCCCTTGAAAACAAAATCTAGACTGTTTCGTTGGGACTGGATTAAAACACAGGAATCCCTACGTACGTATAGCTCCCTTCAATATCTGCATGGTGAACACAAAGATCTGGGTATGTTAGCGCCATTTCTTAGTATTTACCTGGATAGAGATGCTCGGTTGAGCTTCCTGCATTTTTTATGGAATAGAATATGGACTAAGAGTCTTCTTGTTCGATTTGGTTTAATTCCGCTGGATAAAGCAAGTTGTAGATTTTGTACAAATGGCATGGAGACACTCCGACACAGGGTCCTAGATTGTAGTGCTCTCTCTTATTTACATGTCAAATATTTTAGGAAATATTATGAATTCCATGAAATGAACTGGGCTGAGGGAAATTCTTTTATATGGTCCCTTTTACTTGTGGGCTGTACTACTTCCTCTGTGGTTATGATTACAAGTTTTATCAGAGCACTGGATTTAGATTATTTGTGCATTTGAGATGTTATAGTAGTCTCTGTTTTTTTTTCTTCTTTTTAAGAATATTGTTACGATTTTCTACTGTTTTTAAGATTTCAGATGTGTATGTATAAAGTGTATTTATGTATTTTTCTTGAACATTAATTAAAGGTTAATCTGTTTCAACCAATGATTTAATTAAATAAAAACAAGAAAAAAAACTCTTGCTTGCACTTTTTTTGCAAAAGGGCCCATCCAAGCAATTTTTATTGTTTCCAGTAACTACTGGAAAAGCAAATAGTACAGCACATGCAAAATCACATTTACTCTTCAATTTTCGACTATGTGTGTGGAAAAGTGTAAATCCCTCCCACAATTATTGATTGTGGGAGCCATCTACCATGGATTCCTTCAGAATCTGCCTGCTTTTACCAGGCATAAAAGTTAGGCAGATTCCCTAGGACTGGATGGGTTTTCCACTAGCATAGAAATAGATGCTGGTGGAAAACCAATCTGATTTGGTGTGCGGCTCTGTAAGAGCAGGCAAACATGTTAAATCCGCAGTACTCTCCAACTTGACCTGCTAAATCATACAAAATCCTGCAGCACATAAACAGTAAACGCAGTTAGCTCAATTTTTTCCTCTCTGCTTGACTTGGAAAATGATCATGTATAATTGTAGCTATACTTTCCCTGTCCTCAGTGGAATCCTTCAAGCTCCATTATTACAAAAAATCTCATACAGGCACAAAGAGAAATGAAATTCATGACAAGGCCTCATTACGACCCAGGCGGTAAGTTACCGCCTGGGTCGTACCTTTACCACCATGGCGTAAACTACGTTTACGCCATGGTGGTTGGCGGACTTACCGCCCCATTCCGAGGTGAGTGGGGCGGTAAGTCCCCATTTACCCTTCCCCATTCCCATTTTTGCCCCATAGGGCATAATGGGAGTGGGGAAGGCGTTAATTACGCGACCGTAAATTACGGTGGTGTAATTAACGACAAGGTCCCTTAGCGCCATGGATTTTAACACCTGCTAAAAGCAGGTGTTAAAACCTTCATGGCGCTAAGGGACCTCGGAATCAGGCGGTAAGGGTCGGCGCTGTTTACGCCGCCGTAAACCCCTTACCGCATGGGTCCTAATGAGGCCCAAGGTCAGTATTTCACACAGTTTGTGCTGTACCCCCCTAATTTCTAATCACCCTCCAATCACACTTAAATAGCTTATTAAAAGCGTATATATTTTTAAGAAAATATCGCAGCAATGGTCACTGCAAGTGACCTTTTCCCATCTCTGATCAGTACCTGTGGTAAACCTGCTGCTGAGACACATTCTAAAAGATCGCATATTTCAAAGATCAGGCGTCAAAACAACTGGCTGTCCACCCAAAACAAAATCCACTTAAAAGTAGCGTCCCTGGTTCACAAAGCCCTGAACAATGCTGCACCGAGCTATCTCTGTAACAAATTCACAAAAAGAAACCACACATGCCCTGCCAGAACCTCAAATGCCAACAGCCTCATCATTCCAAGATTCAGGCAATCCAAGGCGGGGGGCAGCAGCTTCCAGGTTCAAGCGGCCCAATTATGGAACTCACTTGCAAACTCTCTACGGGAGGAGCAGCCCTTTCTGAAATTCAGAACCAACTACATCAACCTGCTGAGGTCTGCCAATGATTATCCTATTGGTGCACGCCTATATTCACTCAACCCTAGCACATACACATCACTATCCTGTTCTCCTTTGATCCTATGGACCGCCTCACTCTGCCCACCTGGCCGATGAGCTAACGTCCATCTAGTGCCTGTATATATACTGTCTTTATTGTATTTTGTATTCATTTTGCATGTATGTTGTATGTAAATTGCAATTGCCACCTATCTGTGATATATTGTATTTTGTACATAGTATGCAACTATTGACCTTACCCTGTAACTTAAGCTTCGCATTTTCTGTACTGCTGCGCCCGGCTACCTTCAGGTCTGGTGCGCATTACAAGTGATTAAAACAAACAAAAAAACATTAACAAATTAAGGCGCCCCTGGGAGGCCCTGTGCAGCCTTCACTGTTTGTCCTTGAAGGGAGATCAGGGGTGCCCCATGCGCATTTGTCCCATGCCCAACTGTTAAATCCACCTGTGATTGCACTATGCAGGAAATATTTAAATACTGCTTTTTAGTTTTAAAAGATGTGCACCTTTTATGCTTTGCCAACAACACTATAGGAAACGCTCTTCCCTTGTGTTATTTTTCAGGTGTTGATCATTAATCTTCTGAGATGCAAATGTTTATTGGGGGATGGTAAAAATCCTCCTTTACCACTCCTCCCCATCACTGGTGTGAACCTACAGTAAATAATTTCTGTTTCCAACTCTGCCTAAACACCCAGCACCCAGACGTCACATCATACTTTGCAAACAAGACCCACAATACACATGATATATTCTGTTTGCATGCAAACTCTGTTAATAGAGTTACTCAATCAGTATGAGGTTATCAAGAAAGTACTTATCAGTTTGCATCATTAACTTTTCTGGCAGGTCAGGTTTGGTTTGCACAAAAGGATACATTTTATTCTAGTCTGAACTCCACTTGTACGTACACATGAGAAGAGCAGACAGTGGTCCATCCTTACCATCCTAGTCTTAACATTTTCAGGTAGGGCCATGCTGGACCAACTCCGAGAGGTGCTGCTTGATTCTCTATCTGTAGCAAGCAAGCTGCCCACATCTGGGCATATGCACTCTCATTTAGAGAGACCAACTGAAACCAATACCCATAAGCAAAGCCAACAGTTTGAGCTTGTCAGTGGGCCTCGGGAAGGCATTTGCCAGCCACTGCCATTAGGGTACCATCTGACCATGATATGAGAACAGCCAGAAAATGGTGCATGTTCCAGGCCTATGGTCATTGTCTGGCAAATGCCTTTCTAATACCAATACTCAAACCAAAACTGTTGGATTTGTGATTTCTTGTTTTAGACAGGACTCCAGTGTGAGGAAAACACATTGCTTATAAATCAACTGGTTGAAGACACACATTGCTAAGAAATGTTTATTAACAATCAAAATCACTTTATTTCAGCAATATAGCCATAAAAGCATAAAGACCTACATGCAACTATTAACAGCGAGACATATCTCAGAAACATGAATACAAATTCCATGGATACTAGATTACAAAATCTGTCCATAAATACCAATTCAGCAGGATATCAAATATGCAGAAATTATCAGTACAAAAACCACAAAAAAACAACAGCTTAAATATGCTAAAAATCTTTTCCATCCCATTCAGTTTCTTTGACTTTCACACAGTCATATGTGGCTGGCCCATTTGTTATTATGAGCCAAACAGGCGCAGGACATGCATCAGATAGAAATAATAGATAACACAGATGCCCTTCTAGCAAAAGCTTTTCTTAGAAATAACAAAAGCGACCAGCTCACATACGGGCTCTCTGCTCAGAGGAGATATAGCAAAGCAGGTCGACATTGTGCTAAGTGTCTATCTTTAAGAGCTTTTCTTGCTCAAATGTCATTAAAAACTGGACAGAAGAGCACAAAATACAGAGTTTTTTCCTCTGCCACGCAACCAAATGGGCACTCTTTGCCCTCCCTCCCCCCTAACCAGCGGAACAACGTAGATCTTTTAGGGAGGCAATTAAATTGTGCTTGAGGCAAGAGGTTTCTCTCTGCAGGATTATCTGCCCAAAATAGGTAATTTTGAACTGCATCAGATAATTGCCAGATTTCTGTTAGTGCCCTTCTGTATTTCCCTATGTTCTCTCTAGGCTCTAGAGATGGATAACACTTGATGCTTGAACTGTGTCGCAGTGGCTTTAGTGATGAGCATAGGGTAAGTCAGATGGTGTTCAGCATTCAATTTACCAACCACTTCCTCACTTGTAACAGATATGGAACTTTCTTACTTCCCCCTCTGGTTAACAAATATTTAAGAAAAACATGCCTAGCCTACTATGGACACCATCGTTTGGGGCTGATTGAGGAAGGGCGAGACTCAGTTTTAAAAAGAAATTCTCGAAAAACGTGGATGCTTTGTGTGTTACTGTAGCCCCATAACGATGCTCCATATTTTTCAGCTGCTTTCGCTTTGCTTGTATACATCGTCTTCATCAGGTCTGGAGACTTGGTACTGGGCATTGACATAAATCTCCTAACCCCCAAAGTGTTTGCTTAAACCTGACCCCTTGTTTCTCAATAAGAGCCACAGGTTTCAGATTGGGAGTAAGACGTATCCCCAGATAGTCAAAGGACAACACTCTCGGGATTATTTCACCATTCGTAAGTATTGGCGCCATCTTCGGGCTCTTCCTGCACAGATGACACGACACGACAGCCGATTTGGCTGCATTAACTTTCAAGTCTAATGTTGTCATAAAGTCTGAGCACTCCGTGACAAGGTCCTGCAAGGTTTGGCGTGCGAGCAATCAGGACCGTGTCATCGGCATATGCCAAGACCGGGTATGACTTCCCATTCACTTTCCCATTCATTTTCGGCACATCCGTGCTAGCCCTTCATCAATGCCCCCCTTAGCCCATTGGTGTACAAAGAGAACAAATCAGGTGCCTTTACACATCCTTGGCGTACTCCCGCCTTGACCTGGAAATAAGGAATGCAATGGCCAAAGGAGTCACTTCTCACACAGGCCTGGGTATTTTTGTGAAAATCAGTCAGAAAATCTATTATCCCCACCGGACAGCCCAGCGACCCGAGCACAGCACTCAACCTTTTCATATTTACCTTATCAAAGGCTGTTCTCTGGTCCATAAAGGCAACATATATATTTTTATTACAATAGGAGCTCATTAGACGAGGCAATTAAGTCATTAAACACTGAAATTAGTGCTTAGATAAAACACTGACAGGCTCTATAGAGCACAACGTATGATGTTACCTTTGATAGAGCTTGCTCAAGAGGTTCTCAAGAGGGTTCCTTTCTGCGGCGAGGGAAAGGGAGTTGGTGGGAATGCCATAGGGATTAAAATGGCAATGGGTGGGCATATCACCAAATAGGTGATGAGATGTGAGTTCCTCCTCAGATCCCATCGCCATCCTATCTGTGTTCCAGTCCCAGAGTTTTGGCTCACACTGAATAGACAACACTTAAAAAGGATGGATGTAAGTCTCGGAATCAGTCATAACCACTGGCATTGCCCTGTTCAGCCTTCCATACCATTGTTCACAAATCAGTCTTGGCGCTGCAACTAATGTGAGAAGCCCTGACCAAACTGCTAGACCACAAGGCCTAAACATGTCTGCACTGACTTGTATTCCAGTGCAGACGGGCAATGGTCTCTCACATGAGATTGAACTGCACCATTTGGTGGCAGAACCAAGACTCATTTGATATTGGCTTGACCCTTCTGTAATGACAGAGCCATACTAAAGAATGATGGCATGAAAGGCTGCTCAGAGCGATAATAGTGGTAATGTTTAATTCAAAGCCTTGCACTTATCACTTAGATTTTACAACACTCTCCCCTCCACAAATAAATCTGTATTACTACCAATCTTATTATTTCACTTATAATGAAGTAGTTAAGGCAGAAAAACATATACCTTGAATGTGATGTGTAAGGGTCTTCAGTTGATTGGTGCATCTGCTGCAGAAATATGTGTGCAAGCAACATCACCTGTCATTTTTTGTTTGATTCAGTTGACCATTTTATGAAGCATGATGTGAACCACAGTTATATTGCCACAAAAATAAGTATACATTCAATTACAGAAATCAACTTGTGATTTTAGGTTTCAGAAAATATCTACCTTGCAACTGAGCGGTTGGGAATGTAAGGAAGATTAACAGTGCAGTTAATAAAAGCAACATCTAGGATCTTGCTAGATAGTTGTAAGCAGCCTGCTTGAGCAGCAGTGTTCTACCTCACTTATAGGTATGAATGGCCCTCCACCTCCCTGGTCATTTGTGGGGCATAAATCATTGTGCAAAGTAAACAAATACACCCTTGCTGGGCCTCCTGCATTGCAACCACTCGGAATGCTAATGCCTCTGAAGTTACTGTCACACATGTAGAATGAAATCCCCTCTGCCTGCCCCGTCCCAACCCCTCCCACAACCTGTCTGTGGAGATTGAAATCACTGACATGGGCCTCATTCAGAGTAGGGTGGTAAGGGATACTGGGCACTGTTAAGGAGACCGGTGCCGGTAATCCCTTACCGCCCTACTACAAGGTCCCTTAACGGGTTCCTCCTTTAATGCCTTGTCTGACCAGGCATAATGGTCGGGACCCGTTAAGGGACTTCAGAGCTAATAACGGTACCACAAATTGCGGTACCGTTATTAGCTACTTCCACATTCCCATTGAGCCCTATGGGGGCTCAAATGGGAATGGGGAATGGCTTTTTCAATGGGATTTACCGGTCCCGCAAAGGTTGGACTACACCAGTAAGTCCCCATTGAACGAGACCGGTACGGTACCGTTATTGGAGGCAGTCATGGCGCAAATAGCACCATGACTACCTCCAATCTCGGAATCAGGCCCGTGGTCTCCCTTCTCGGGTGGACAAGGCGGAGTTCTTGAGTGGGCCAGTCTCTCTTTCTCTCTCTCTTTCTCGCCCTCTCTCTCTTACTCTCTTCCTATCTCTCTCTTTCTGCACCCCATCTCCCTCACCACATCTTTATTTTCCCATTATAATTGTCACTCACATCTGGATGGTTCCCCTTTTCTCCCTCGTCTTCTCTATCTTTCTTTGTTTCCGCTCTTTTATGTCCTACATCTCTCTTCCACACCTTATCCATGTGTGTATCTCTTCCCTTGGGTATCACCCTTAATCTTCCTGGCCTTCATGTTATGTTCCGTTCTCTCCATCTGTTACATCCCTGTCGATTTCTTTCCTTACTGCTTCCTACCACTTCTCCCTACCACTGTCCCATCGCCTTTGAACCTCCGCCACCCAGTCATGAGCATTCATTGACATGACGGGCCATGCCCCCTCTCCCCCCGTGCCACGTGCATACCAAGAAAGAGGGGAGACCTTTCCACTTTACATACTGCAAGCAAAGTTATTATCAAGCAATCAAATCCAGTTGATTGCACGCAATATGTATATACAATGTTTTTAAAATCTTATGAATAAACTCATTCAAATTACACTATGCAAAATAGCTCAAATCCACAATTTAGAGTACAAGAGAACATACATGTTTGGTAGTCTTGCATATCATGACGGTATCTCTTTGGGGACCGGGATAGACAGGTCTGCCTCTCTCTACTGACAAGCTTTTACCAAAAGCTGCAATGTTGCAAGCACCATTGTAGCATTTTCCATCAGCTTAATTAACTATAGGTCCTGAGTAACTTTGTGGGCACTACTAGAACTGAAAATCGGAAAAAGACCAGCTAGCTCTAGGACCAAAACACGAAAAAGTGGATGGTCGCTTCCACAACTTTTCTGCCACAAGTAAAAAACAGCACATATCAACTTTTATTTGTTCCCAGAGACCCACCAGAGGGTAAACAGTAGCGCATGAAAACAAAATCAAGTGAGGGGACTCTTGAGAGCCTCGCCACTTAGCTACAGATAGAGTTCCAGGGTCCATGGGGCTGATTTTTTAAAAAATAAAGCCCTTTATTCTATTTGCCAATAGTGGGACTGGAACTGCCCACTTTCGTCAAAAATATTTCCGTGAAATGCCGCCTCCACCGAACAGCGGCCTGTCTGGAAACAGCGCATGTGCTTTCTGCACATACGTTAGGAGGGGACCAGGAAGCGGCAGCAGACGCGAATACGAGGTACAGAGGGGGGGTCGGGGCTAGGTATGGGTGTCTGTGTGAGCTAGGGGGTCATGCAAGTTGAGGGAGGGAGGAACAGAACTGGACTGAGAGCGGACAAGGAGCGCTAAGGTTGCATGGATGTCCCGCAAAGAACACACGGTAAGGGGTGGAGAGGGGAGGGGAGATGATGGGCGTTAGGGGCTCGTCCCCAGCATAGAAGGAGGGTAGGAAGGTGGCACGCAGAGCCTGTAATGCTGACACAGGTCTTGGGGAAAAGCGCTTAGGTGAAAGCGGCCTGCGGTGGAACATCATAGATCCATGAGACTTATTCAAGGGATGATATGATAGGTTATTTATAACGTGCTTAATACCGAGAGGTTTCCAAGCGTGGAGCCGGGGAGCAAACCTGTGGTGCTCTGTGACGTCTTGCTTCCAAGGTGAGCAGGTTGGCCCTGAGCTATCCTCCCGAGATGGGAGGGTCTATCATGCCAAGTGTACCAAGATTCAGCAAGAATAAGTGATAAAACAATCAATGCTAGTGACTCCGCAGGGTAGGGTCCTGCTGTAAAATGAAACCTGAAACAAACCAAATTACCCAATTCGTCTCTTTACATATACAACTTGGTTTGTACTTTCGGTTCCCGATCAGCCACTCAGGAACTTATTTTCATCTCTCACATGTGGCCCGATACACATATATTACCTGGCTATCTGCACCGTAAGTGCCTGCTGTGGCACCCTCCGGCTGGTAGCCTTTCACTGCCGTTTTGGGCAGATCAGCTGTCAAATTTTCTGAAAGCCCATGGCGCACTGGGGAACTCAGTGGCAACCTTACTGCTCTGGGCAACACAGCACTCTGTGTGTGTAAATCACAACTGCATGTAGTGAAAGTCATGTATGGCCTCCCAGGGCTTATCATACAATGAAAACTCCTGGCCAATCTAGCCCCCAGCCCAAGATCATTGCTTTAGATTCCACTGAGTTCACTACAAGACTACTGTTATTCCAGAAGGCCTCCAGCCTCAACAGTCACCACTTCAGGGCCACCTCTGTCCCGACCTGCAGGACGGTGTTATCATAAACAGTAACGAAGGAAGGGCAGGTAAGCACTCCCATTATTTCCATGTCCACTTATGCTATACGCTGGCACATAATTGGATTGTTCATACATGTATTAGTCATAAAGGGGGATAACTCATATCTCAGTCTTTCCCCTTTCTTTGTGTGATACCAATAACTTAATTTCTGTTTCATGGCCAAGCATCGCTGCTGCATCCTTGTTTTCACAGGGAAGCTGACTTCCAACCTCGAGTGATGACTGGATCGGCTAACCTTTAAGAACCTTCCATAATGAGGGTTTGTCAGTAGTGCCAAAGCTTGGCGAAAGTGTTAGGGAAAATTCTCATAAATGTGCTAATTCCCTCTACCTTAGAGCCCTCCAGCTCTTTTGCTAAACTTTGGGGCTTTGAACTTTTTAATTCTGTTTGTTTTCTGTGTTTATTTCTTTGGTTATGGAGTTTTAAGATAACTCCATAGGCGTAATCTTTTCATGTGTGTCACACAGGACCTTCAGTGCAGTGACACAGGGATTTCATTTTGACTTCCCAAAAGGTTTAACTACCTTCTCTGGGGTAAACTACTGTTTCCCAGCCAGAGAATGTAAAGTGAAATAGACTTTACTAGTCTTTCCAAATTCATGGACCCAGCACAACCCATTTTACAATGGAGTGCTGGAGGGGTTACATAGTATCCCCTGTGTCTAAATACTCATGTAGCAGTCAAATGCTACCCTTTCCTATTTAAAAGGTTGGTGGCAGTGGTTTTACAATGACCTACCATGATTTTTCCCGGCCACGAGCAGCTGTAGTTAAAAATCCCAGGAGCCATGTTTTTCAAGATGGCGCCTTAAGCCCCCTTGTTTAAACAGGTCCCAGTCTTTTTTTTTCACCATTTCCTTTTGGAAAGGCCCTTCGAGTGTTTGTCTCTGCGCGCCAAACCAGGTTTGGTCCCTTTGTTTGTGTGCCTTTGGTGGGCTTCAGGAATGAAGACCGCCTCTGGCGTCTGAGTGTCTTGGGTGGGCACGAAGTGAGGGAGGTGCCCGAAACTCCTTGTGCTTAGTCTCCTAGGAGACCCAAATGCACTCTGGCGTGATTGGCTGGCTGCCTGTCCAGCAAGGACAGCCACCCTGCTGGGTGAGTGACAGCCAGGCTGGAATGAAAGGGAGAAAACTGTTTAAAAGGCAGAGTCGACCACTGGAACAAAAGAACCGAAGTCGAGCTGGAAGAGGACGTCTGCTGCAACTCCTGGACCGTTGGTTTGCCCGGTGAAGCCCTGCTGCAGGTCCGAATTGCCAAACTCTTTTCGACAGAGAAGCTCCTTCAAGGACGGCTACTTCCTTTGAGTTGGTGGGACCAATCAACTCATAAGCCACATGGATACCATTCTCAAGGCTGGTTCGGATTAACCAGGGAAAGCGACACCAGCTTGTGTGCTTGAATCTACAGCTACTGGAATACATCTTGTTTGCTTTATTGACGATCCCCTGCAGTGCAGGAGTCCTCCGATGTCCTCCCTCTTGTCCCCACGGCAGAGGCTCAGGAACAGTGAGATCTGCAGGACCTGCCAGGAACCAACGACTTCAGCAGCATTTGTTTCTTCATACTAAAGGTACTGTGCCAACCCGATTGAGAGAACGCCATTCTCATGGTGAAAGTTTGTGAAACTTTCCCAACTTGCAGGCCTAATCAGTTTGTGACCCAATATATGATTCTTTTTCACCTAAACTACTTCTAGAAAATGTTGCAAAGCCTTTACCGTTTGATACCAGAAGTGCTCTTTCCTTTCCAGAACACTAGCCCATTGACTTTGGCCTAGGCCTATTGACTTGAATTGAACTCTTCTGCTGAACTGAAACTAAAACACTGTCTAACAAGTATATGTGATCTATTCTACTTACCTACTTCTGAGTAACTGAACTGCTATTTTGCTCCTACTTCAGGGGAGCTCAAACTGTCTCAAAATCTTTTGTATTGAAGTGTATTGGTATATAATATTTAGTTGCCTCCTTCTAGAGAAATGTTTTCTAAATGATTGTGTAATAAATTAATAAGTGTTTTACCAAGAAACCTTGAGTATAAGTGTCTACTTGAACCTCTGTGATTGAAAGACCTCTGTGTAACCTCTTGTACTGCTCTCATTCACTCTTGAGATACACCAGGCTGCTCAGCTCGCTACCAAAAACTGTGTGGTACAGACTTATAGCAAAGGTTGCTTTGACTTGCACCTGTAGTCCTAATTGTATGTGGTGGTCCCAGAGAGTACTGCATGCAATTCTGCCGAACAGAAAGTCAATGACCATCCAACACGTCCAACCCCTGAAATAAACCCAGCTTGCATACCCCTTCCTAAACAAAGAGGCTGTCAGCGATTACCATCAAATTACCTTCAACTCTCCGGCACCACCCTCTGGCCAAAATTCAATTCTGAACCCGGGGTGTTGGTGGAGAAGACTGGGCAGGGGGCCATGTGTGATTTCTGGGCTACCAATATTTCCAGGTACATTGAGCCTTCCCGCTCTGTCCGCAATTCCCTGCAAAGTCATGTGACTGTATATGTGAGTAGGAATAGTCCTCCAGCCAGCTTTAGCGATGGAATGATCAGAGTAGCACATATATGTACCACCACCTGAAGACACAATACTCTGAAAAACACTAGAGTCTATCACAGGAGCTGCTTCATTGAGATACGCATAAGCCAATGTTCTAATCTCTTCCCCCTCGGATTGAATATTATTAAAATGAGACCTAATTACTGTGGTTCTCAAAACTGCACTTGGTCTGCATTGGCCAGTTTGTGGGTCACTGTCTCCTTCCCTCCCCTGCATGCCTAATTATAACAACCCTTGCACCTTGGCCCAACATAACTCCAACTAGAGCAATAGCATGCCCCAGGGTAACTTGGCCAAAGCCCTCAAAGTAGTGTGCACACTTAACAGAATCCTATACTCGCAGAATACCCTGCCACCCTCCTTCTGGGGTAAACGACGGCCATAGCACTGCCATGTTTACATCATAATGTTTGTATTACAGGTTGAACTACTTTTCCCTTAAACCCTCTCATTGAGGTGAAATGAAGCCAGGTGCGGCTTATGCTCTGACTGACCCCGCCTAATCATCCGCTTATCCACCGCTGTGGATCACCATGGAAACTAGCTGGGGGATACGGACTTTGGCCAATCCTGGGCCGCTGGGAATTATTTGTCCTTTACTGCATATACGGTTTTGCAGGGGGTTGGGGGGTGTAAAAACCCTACTATAAAAGATGTGCTATCGGAAAGGAAGATGGAGTTTACAAGGTGTCTGGAACATATTTTGTATAATGAAATGCCTTTGTCGTGCGCAGTCAGCCAGCAGGACCGTAAAGATTCTTTAATGATCTCGATGGACATTGGCAGCATGCAAGTAACGTTTCATACACGTGGTGGGGCGCCCTTGATAAGCATACATGAACACATGTGGATTTCACTGAACACAGCTGGAATGGCAAGGATGTGTATCTTCATCTTAAACGGTTCGTATGGATTTGACTGTAATAGAGGTAGTGCAAGATAGGACCAATTCTACGATTGTAAAGACTATTCAACGCTTTCTGGGATTCACACAGTTTATAAAAGATTCACCGATCTTGACTCTATACAGATGTCCACTTTGACACAATTACCAGTAAATTATTTGGTATTTAAATAGGGGCAAAAGAAGATTTGGTATTCCAGAAATTGTAACTGGCATTGTTCTTTACACTGAGACAACAGCAAACAGATTGCTAAAAGGTGAATTGGGATTCCGCTGTGACCTTTGCTGCAGTTAGAATTCATATACAGTCTGATGCAACAATGCATCCCGCTGCCCTAATGCCGGAGAACATTGAATCGTGGCAAATGCAGTGATACAGTGCTCTTTAAACAGCTACAGGAATGAAAACAGTTATGTAATCACTTTCACTCCGGAAGGAGGCTCAGCCAATCAAGTGGCTGGGAACGCAAGTGACCACCTGCATTTCCCCAGCCACAAGCACCTCTTCCCCGGGTTCCGCCATTGTTTTGTCACAACCCGCACCGCAGGAACCCTAATCCTCCGCAATCACCCTCCATACTCTAATGCCTTACCTGTTGGCTTGGGGCTTCCTCCTCTGGCTGCCACACCCCCTTGCCAGTTGCCACCCGCGGCGGTGCGCCCATAGAGATAGAAAAGGGAACCATCTTTGTTTTTAATTTGATGGGCGCTAGGGAATGCGCAATGCACGCGGATGCCATCCCCATCAACAAACAATACTTTCCCACTATTCGCACCCTGGGGGGAGCCCTGGGGTGCAAATAGCTGTCACCCCTATGGTCGCATACGTACATGGCCAGTAACGGCCCTGAGCCCTTGCAGAGGCCCTGCCCTCCCAAGGGCCTGCCGGAGACTTGGCCTGGAGGCCTGGAGGGCCGTTTCTGCCTCTGTACACCCCTGAACGTAGGCAAGATAGCTGTGTTAGGAAACTCATCTGGATGTTTCGGAAGTACCTTTTGATTTTGAGTGTTTCTGATCAACAGAATGCATTTTATTTTATGAATATGAAGCATGCAAGTGAAAGCCAAGCAAGGGTGTGCCTGTGATGAAGGCGGCGCCAGTGGAGGGGCAGGTTCTGGTGGCAGATGTGTACCAGCAGCAAAAGACAAACCACAAGCAAAATCATTTCTGAAGTCAATCAGGGAACTGCCAGACGGGCATCAGGCGGGAGCCAGTTTATTATAGAAGAAGGCGTGTTTCTTTAGACTGAGTAAGGTATCATGATATGTTGAGTGGCCACTTTCCTGCTGTACGGAATCACTTGAGTTGATGTCACAGTGGTTCCGAGGAGGGTCTGCATTAAGAAAAGAGGCCTAGTATTATGTAAGATTAAGTAGAATTGGAGTGCAAGCAAGGCTTGCTCCATAGAAGCATTTCAAGATGTTCCTGACACTATCACAACATTGGCATACATTGTTCTTCAACAGTGGCGGTTGGTGACTTTGATAGGTGGTGGGGCGTACATTTATCGGGCGAATTTGTGAGCAAGTGAGCTTGGCGAGCGAGCCCACACCACATCAAGGGGAGTGCGGGGGGAGGGGGGTTAGGGGTCCTCCCTGTGAACATTTTTTAAAAATGGTTTCCAAAATGTGCAATTTACTGTCCAAACCCACATAAATATGACATAAAAAGCATTAGGTTTTACATACTAATGGTGGTACGTTATTCTTATGTGCGCAAGTGTGATGGTGCATTTTACAGCAGCTTGTATTGAGAATAGCTGGTACGATGTTGTTTGCATAAAGTAATTCATTATATAGATAACTAGTAATGATGGAAAAATATCATTTTGTCATATTGTTACTGGCAGTCTTATGCGTTCATCCTCTTACTTAGGTGGGATTTTAGGCATTTTCTGAAAGGGGAGAAAGTAATCTAAAATATTACTTGTTTATCACTCAACTAATGCATCGTTTGTCCTACCTCTAATGGCTGTCTGCCTCGCCGATTCGACATTGCTTCAGTTGCCCAAAGTGGACAGTAGGCCAAGATGGAAAATTCCTGCGTGGCTGTTAAGAAAGGCTCTGATCTTCTTGACTCGCAGTGTGAGGCACCCCCAAGCAAAGGGGCCAAAAAAAACCTTGATGGCCGAATCAAAGGCTATGTAAATAGATCTGGATGCTGGGCAGTGCTGACAAGAAGCAAAGCTGCTGCACTCGGTGTGGGGCATAAGGGTCTCCGTCCTAAAATCTTGTACTTGTGAAGCATTTAGTAAGTGCTTTCGTGTTACAGCTCTGAGGGGTTTAAAAGCTGTGTTGCATGCGCAAGGGGTGTGGGGGCAACACGAGCAGCTTTCACTGAATGCCAGGAGATATCTTGCTAAATGTGCAGCTGTTGGCAGTGAGCCCTGCCGAAGAGTTATTGTTGAGGCTGTGCAGGGTCCATTCTGTGGTTGATGGTATTCCTTCCCATGACCTTGTGGGCTGCAAACATTGTGGAGGACCCCATGAACATAGCTCTGACCTGGATGTTCAGGGCTGGAACAGGTCATTAGGAAGACGTCACCACCCCCTACCACGCACGATTTTCTTTTATTTTTATTTCACAGGAGGGCGGGTCTTGACTCGCGTTTATTGAAGCAGATAGTTGAGACTATAGTAGCTCTAGTTAGCCACTTGACCTGAACTGGCCGGAACCCCGAACCGCACCAGGTTTACCAACCTCTACATTAAATAAATAATGACAGCCTTTCCCAGACCTGGTATTTATTTGATCTTTGCAATCAATTTTAATGTACCCACTACCATCGTTTTGGCAAGACCATTGAATCTTTTGGCTTTCTGGTGTTCATTTGTTTTTCCGATGGAGCTGGCACCGTTTTGGGGGTACTTCCGGGTTCATAGAGTGGCAAGGGGTTATCTGCATCTCATTCAACCACCAGCTCCATCTACGATAAAATGTACTGCCATAAGAATAGAATGGGGTCCGGGGAAGGTCACCTAAAGGGGGAGAGACAACAATAAAAGTAAAACAAAAGAAAACCAAGTGAGCAAATACACAAAAGAAGAGGGTAATAGGAAGAACGAATGGGGTTTGCCGGAACTCCGAATTTAAAAATAGATGGAGCAAGAGTAGCAGTTTCCTAAAAAAAAGGTTTGCCACGAGTGGCTCTTTTAGCCAGTATGTCAAAGGGAGATTTGTCAGGATAACATACAACCTTCCTTCATCCAACCAACCCAGTCTTAAATGTTTTCCTTTCTAGTTGTCACTAACAACAAATGCTATGTACATATATGTCATGCAAGGTGGTCACCAGGATTCCCTCCTCCTTAGACATGCCAACTTCACGATACAAACTTCATGAACTCAGGTAGAGCAAAAGCATGTTATCACCTGCTTCCAACTAACTCTGGGATTTCACCTCCCATGTAGAAACTGGAAATACATGGTGTGCATGTTTGCCCTGAAAGGTGGTTACTAGGAGTCTCTCCTTCCTATTTTCACAAATATGGCATGTATAATCTCCTACCTCCAAGCAACTCTTAGATGTTCTTCTCCCTCGTAGTCACTTAACACAAACATCACATGCCTGTATCTCATGCAAGGTGGCCACTGGGATTTGCTCCTCCCTCGTCACAACCAGTTAGACACACGGAATGGAATCTCCTGCCAACAGTAAACAATTATGAGAGAGGCACTGGCCTAACAAAATGGAGCCAACCCTGGGACATCTATAATTCAACATACACATATGGGGCTTATTCTGAAGTATCCCTTTATACTGTCATTTAAACTTAATTCCCTTCATTCAGAAAACTACATGCAGTCATCTATTTTTTTATTTATTTATTGTTGCATTTTTTAAGCGCACTAAACCCTCGAGCATCAAGGCGCTGGTTACAGGTTTCACGTATTTTTTTGCAAAATTGTTTTTCATTCTCTTATGTACACCAGTGCACAATTGTTATGATACTACAATATGCATCTAAGAATAGACACAAATTCCGTCATGCGCCACTTGCACACAATCATCATACACATGAATAGATACATAAATAGTGTGGCTGGTAATGTGTATAACCCTGTCAATGAGGGCTAATGACCCCTCTCAACATGGGGTAGGTGGTCTACCAAGGAGGAGTTGAGAAGAATCCGTGCCTCTGGTATGCCTGGAGTCATGTATGCACAATGGTGCCGCTTTCTTTCACCTGATGCATATAAGATTCTGTCCTGGCCTGCTCTATTTCGGTCCCCTTGCAGGTGGTTTTCAAGACACTATAGCTGCCAGAAGGCACCCCTGGGATGGATAAAGGTTCCAGGCAGGCAGCAATGTGCAGAGAAAAACTACCAGTACCACAATGCACCTGGGCCCATCAGACAAGACCCGGCCTGGAGCAGGAGTAAGTAACAATCTGCTCAAATAGAAATAGACTAGGCTTCCCTATTCAGGAGCCACATAGGAAACCCAACACCTTTTCCACAAACCATAGTGTGGCTACAGGGGAACAATGTAGCTGCAGCAGGGACTGCAAGAGACAACCCAAGAATTCGGGAGACATAAGAACACTCTACAAAAACCCCTTTGGACCACTTGAGTGAAAGGGAGACACAAACAACTACAGAGATGGCGTTGACCCAGGGTAGGTCTGGGGCATAGCATTGTCTCGGGTGCCAATGAAAAAGTGACCAACAGTTGCAAATAGCAATTCATTCCTTTCGGGACATACTATTTGAGTAGTACCCAAGGGGAAGGTTTTTTTAAATATAAAATGTGATGCAAATTGTGCATTTTAAAGAATATGTATTCAGTAACACTGGTCAAAACTACTAGCCGCATGGTGAATTCACTAATTAAACTGGCGCACGGGGGCCAAAAAAAGTGGCTCACTTTGACCAAATAAACTAGCGCACACTAGCATTTTGTGTTTTTGGTTCAGGAATTGCCCTGTTGCCCTATATGCAAGTCCAAGTCTGCGTAGACCACATGTCAAGGAGGGAGGCTGAAAAGGAAATGGGGATAAAGGTCGTTATCAAGAGAGAGGCACAGCTACACCCTACTGATGAGGTTCAACCAGACCGAAACGTGTCTGGGGTTGCTGTTGGTACTCTTGTTCAGAGGAGAATTGCCTAGCATTTTGGTGCTGGACTGCCCCAGGGCAGGACAATGACTGATATGTTTGGGATATTTCTTCTCTGTGAAGGATAGTGAGATAAAGACTCTGGGTAAGGCTCTTGTAACCAGGACTCATGTCTGGCATAGAGTCTCCCAGGAGCCCCCTTGTTATTTGCATATTTCAAGTAACTTTGGGTCTCACCCTAAATTACTATGGGAATCCAGATGTGGACCCCTTGCTCACTATTCTTAGAGAGGCACAGCTACACCTTACTGATGAGGTTCAACCAGACCTAAACATGTGTCTGGGGTTGCTGTTGTTACTCTTGTTCAGAGGAGAATTGCCTAGCATTTCGGTGCTGGACTGCCCCAGGGCAGGACAAAGACTGATATGTTTGGGATATTTCTTCTCTGTGAAAGATAGTGAGCTAAAGACTCTGGATAAGGCTCTTGCACCAGGCCTCATGTCTGGCAGAGAGTCTCCCAGGACCCCCCTTCGTATTTGCATATTTCAAGTAACTTGGGGTTTCACCCTAAGTTACTAGGGGAATCCAGACGTGGGCCCCTTGCTCACTATTCCTAGAGAGGCACAGCTGCACCTTACTGATGAGGTTCAACCAGACCGAAACACGTGTCTGGGGTTGCTGTTGGTACTCTTGTTCGAGGAGAATTGCTTAGCATTTCGGTGCTGGACTTCCCCAGTGCAGGACAAAGACTGATATATTTGGGATATTTCTTCTCTGTGAAAGATAGTCAGATAAAGACTCTGGGTAAGGCTCTTGTAACCAGGACTCATGTCTGGCAGAGAGTCTCCCAGGACCCCCCTTGTTATTTCCTTATTAAGACCTCCAGGGGATGGCCTGATCCACAATGGGATAGCTCAGACACAGATTGGGCCAGGGAAACAGCTGACCCGGTTTGCCAATGGGAGCAATTGTACGCTTCTAGGCAAGATGGGGAGGACTATAAAAAGCCAGCAGAATCAGTTGACATTGAAAGATGTTTGGATAAGTTTGACAGAGCTGGAAGAAGACCAAGAGAACAGAGAGGAGGGTGTAGCAGGAAGAGAAGGACTTTGAAGATTGGAGAGAGTGACGGTAGGACATTGGAACTGAGGGAATGGTGCCAATTTGGTAGTTTGTCTGTAAGACGTGAAAGAGTGATTGAAGGTAATTTTTTAAGAGAGAGCAGGAGGGGGTTGAGAGTAGGAGTGAAAGATATAGAGGGAAGCGAGGTGCAGAAGGGTAGTGGAGAGTAGACACAGAGGTACTGTTGGGAGTAGTGAGACTCTTAGGGAAGAGGGTACCATTAGGAGCGAGCTGGAGAGTAGAGCCAGGAAGAGGAAGATAGAGATAAGACCAGGAGTCAGAGAGTAGAAATAGTAGAGATCAGGAAGGAGTTGGAGGGTGGAGATAGGAGAAGGGAGACAGAGCAGTAAAATCAGGAGATGGAGTGTGATGAGAAAGAGAGAGAGAGAGAGAGAGAGAGAGAGAGAGAGAGGGGGGGGGGGAAACAGACATACAGACACAGACAAATGGAGAACAAGGCTATTAGGACAATCAGATTACCACGCTACGTCAATATGGCTGTCCCTGTTGGAGTCAAAAAGATAAGGCTGCCATGCACAGAGAAAGACCAGGCAGTTTGGGTAGCCTGGCTCTAGCGAATTGGAACTGCAATAAGACCTGTTGGAGAAGGTAGACTGGGATAGGGAGGTGGGAGACATGTGAAAGTGTGAGGGAAAGGTTCACGCAGACCCCACATTATAAGCCAAATTATCTGTATTAAAAAAAGAATTGGGAAAAAAGTCTAAACATATTGGATTTTGCCTTGTGACTATTTGAGAACCTTGTCACAACAGTCACATCAAAATGTACTTAAATATCAAACAGTTACATCAACACAATAAGAATCCACTGTCCTTAACAAATCAATATTTTCACATTGCAAATGAGTACTCGAACCAACCCTGGGATTGTATCCCCTCTAGTAGTTACTGAAAGCAAATGTCACATGCATGAATGTCATACAAGGTGGTAACTTGGATTCTCGTCTCCCTACTCACAACAGGATAGTATGCGCACTGCACACTCATTTACAGCCACAGAATGCATTCTCTTCCCTCCAGAGAACTTTGCGATACTCTGCCTAGCAGTCACTGACAATGAATATTACACAGGGTTATACCCAGTGCTGGTCATTGGGCGGCTCTCGCCGGATCCGAGATCTGGCACCAGAGGTGTAGCCGGATCTCGGGATCCGGCCAGAGTCAGCCCCCAAACCCATGCTCTGCGCTGAGTTACTTACTTAAAAAAAGAGAGCGCCTGTGACTGCGGGGGGCGGAGGAGCTCCTTGGCGAGCCGGCGATCTAATCTCCCCCATACTCTTTGTGCACTGTGCTCTGTTGCCACAGGGCAGATTAAATCTCTGAGCCCCCACTTTGGTGGGCTCGGAGTCTAATCTGCCCCACGGTGCAAGCGGACTGGTCACACTGAACAGAGCATTTTTGTTATTTTGGACTCCCACCTCGGGTGCTTTACTTTTCATTGTGCACCCGTTTCCTTTTTCTCTGGTGTTTATTCTTAGTTGGTTATACTTACCAACTAAGAACAAACACCAGAGAGATACACGGAGCCAGCGCACATTCAAATCTGACCTCTATAAAATGCAGTACATCAGATACGTTACATATTATGTGATGTGCTGCATTTTTTAGAGGCCAGATTTTAATGTGTGCTGAATCCGGTGACCCTGTGTAATTTGTCTTGTTTTGGTTAGTGCATGGAGTAAAAGTGGGGTTTGTGAGTGATGCTGTGGGCAAATGTTATGCGTCTGCATACTGGCGGCCAGGGTTGGACTGGGGCATAAAATTGTCTCAGCTCCAATGCAAAAGTGGCCCACAGTTGCACATGGACATTCATTCCTTTTGTGCCAGAATGTTTGATATTGCTGTTTTAAACTATTATTTTGGACATTTCCTTTGATCAGAGGTCAACTGCCAGCTCCGCCCCTCTAAAGCCCGCCCCCCCAACTCCACCCTCATCCTGGCCCTTGTGGGATCCCCCACCAACTTTTTTTGCAATTCCACCACTGGATACCATGAGGTTGGCCCCTGGGATTCTCTCATCTAAACTCTAGACTAGATGGTGCATATATTGGACACTCAGGTACAAACACTATAGGAAATGTTCTGCCTAGTTGCAATTGCATATGCAATATGTGGGTATGGCACTGCGTGCATTAAATAAAAACATGTGTATGCTAGGAAGCCATTGTAAAGCTTGAGACATACTAAGGCAACATTGGTGACTGTGCCAGTTCAATCTTTACAACATATTTTGTTGTGTCACATTGTATGCCGGCCCCAATGTATACTAGCCAGCAAACCTGAGAGGCTGCGCTGAAATCTCTAGATGGTCCTGACACTACATGGAGTCTGCAAAACACACTTTTACCCTGTGCCAGGAACATGCAAACACACCATGCTTTCCAATTGTGTGCCTTTGAATCTTTCACTTTCAGATATTTCTAAAAGAAAGAACCTTCATTTTGCCAAATCACTGCGGTCTGCTTTCAAACTGACTGTGCCTAACTTTGAGAACACATGACAGTCAGCAGTTAGATGTGTTTAATTTTGTAAACTGTAACTGCCAGCTAGAAATGTTGACTCTTTTCACTGAAAACTGCTGTGTTTTGCCTGCTCCCAGCACTTGTATGGTGCTTTAGATTAGGAAACCACCACAGACTTGCATTTCTTGCAAACTATCCATTCACCTGTGAGGTGCATTTAAAGGCTTCAAACAGAAGTCCCTTTCATGTGAATAGAAATAGTTTAAACACAGAAACAAAAACAGTTTGGCTTTTGTTTTTGTTTGAAGAGCCACCTGTCATTACCAATGGATAAGCAGTATTTTAATTTACAAAAGAAGGAAGAATCAAAGATCCCTGTCACATGGAAAACCAGATTTTTAAACATTGAAAATAAAAACGGCCTGCACATGTGTTTGCAAATAAAAACAGTTTTAAAATAAAAAGGAAAAGTGAAAAAATATCACTGCTCACTGAAAAATGTCAGGAAAACAAAATATGATGTGCGGGTTGACCAAAAGCAATCTATATTATGTTTCACTAAAAAACTCCAGTGACATTTAAAGCGCCTCTTTGTCTTCATGGAAAATGTCAGCCCAAGGCAGACCTTTTTGCTGGCAGTGGGCAAAACTTCACAAGGACATCTCCCACTTACAGCCTGGAAGTCACATCTCCCATCAATGACCAACTGCAATAACAAGGTCCTGCTAAAGGTGTCGAAATGTAGTGTTTTCCAGACCTGCTGGCTCTGAAAGCAAAGGTTACCCTTGGCTGGAGCATGACTAATATGTGTGAAAAGGGGGGCACTCACTTCAAAGAGCAAGCTTCAAACACAAAGGAAACTGTGGGCACAGACTGACCCAGTGAAAACAAATGACCAGAAGCAGGAGCAGGGCCATTTGTCCCACATGAAGATTCACAATTAATTGAAAAGGACTATTATCATTTAGGGCTTATTCCCAGCCATCATACGGCAGATGGATTTCATCTATGTACCATTTGTATTGTAATTTCCAGGCAATTTTGGGTACATGAAACTCATCCACGTGCGACTCATGGAACTGTAATGGCTATCTAAGTTGTGTTTCTGGTTAATCTGAACAGGTTCCAAATGTAAGATTTGGAGAGTGGGTGGAAAATGAAATTAGGGATATGCTTAATAACTTACATATGCATGACTCATTGTACGTTTTATGGAAATGGCAGAAATGTGTCACATGGCCGTGCTACATCGTACAGATTTGGTGGTCGGTTTATCTAATTCCCCATGATTAGCCGAAACAAAAAATATGTTTAGTCTGGCAGTCGCTAGTAAAATTATGACGTTGTGATACATAACTAGTGTTTGCCAAAAAGTTGAAAGGAGAACAAAGGATGATGACAAATGGGAAGTGCCATGTGTTGCTACAGACCCCGAAAACAATCCTGAATTGGAGGCTGGGTTTGGGAGGGTAACTGTCCAATCCTAGTGGCAGGGATTATTGCACGGTACTTCGCCAAGATTGTAAAATTGGTGGTGTCATCGCTGCTATATAAGGCGGAACTGCACTAGGACAGACAAAAAAAGACACACAGAAAAAGGAGAAAGACAGGAACAGACAGACAAGAGACAGACCATCAGGAAGGCTGCTGAAACTGACCATCTAACAGCTGTAAGGAGACACCAGAGGAGATTGCTAAGAGTGAATCTGAATGGAGCTGTCTATTCTTAGGAAGGCCTCAAAGCTGACTTGGTCCTATGGTGGAGTGCGGGAGGCCATCTTTGAGATTGGAGTGACCAGACCCATGCCATATCGTTCCAGAGTGTCCTGAGATGCAGCAGGCTTTCCTGAACCTTAAACAGAGGCTTGCTATGTAAGTAGAACTAAAACCTGGGAAACCAAAAGGTGGGGGAGTCTGCTTGCCTTGAACCCTTTCCCTTTATAATGAGTGGGGAGCAAAGCTGTGTAGATTGTTAGCCTATTTAACCAAAAATATTAATTTAATTTATTCCCCATTTGGCAGAACAATTCAAAATTAACAAAGCTCACTTCCCAGTGTGTGCTGAAAACTATAGCCTATAAATTAATTGGCTAATCCTTGTTGTCCAGCTGACCCCGACTTCTTTAAGGAAGAGGGGTGTCTTTGTTCTTAAATCAACCTTTTTATCCAGCTTCCCCAACACGGGCCTTTCAGTAAGGGGGGTCTGAAATCCCAAATTCCCCAAAGCATTCCAATTTTTCTGTATGACTTCCCAACCTAGACCAAAGCAAAGGGGGTCTGAAAAACAAAGCAACAAATCACCCTGGGTTTATTTTAAAGCAAAAGTGTGGGTGAAATGATAATTGCCATATGTATTTTTACCAATCTTGAAATCCTACTGCTACTCTTTTAAGCCTGCAGGAAAATCAAAATTGCAAAACATTACACAATAGCCTTTATTATTGATTAGTGTAATTATTTCATGAAGTGTAATTTGCAGAAAGTCAAGAATTGTGATTGTGTTCTTTTTAACTCACTTTTGTGATTTATTTATGCTGAAGAGAAATTGATTGTGTTATGCCATGGATAAAGTGGTTTTTGATATTTTCATACTAATTTCTTCTACTTTAAATAAATACAAATATATTTCCCATACACCGGCCTGGTTCTTGGCTCATTGTTAGTTCAGGGGGAGAGGGATCAATGGGGATTGATATGTGTCTGAGATAGGGCTAAAAAAGTATCTGGTAAACAGTTTGTTGCGTAACCACTTAAGTGGGGAGGGAAGGAACTCCCTGTGTTGAGGGTAGGTTCTCAATATGTACACACCCAATGAAGTTTGAACTGATAATGAATATTATTCATGTTCAGAATGAAATTTTCACTGGGTATTTCTTTTCCAATCATTTCACTCTGCACCATCTGATGACAAAGTTCAGGAGACTTTGAAAGCTAATGCATTGTTCATTCTTCCATTTCTGCATTAGTCCAACAAAAGGTTTTTACCCTGCATTTTGTGTGACACAAAGTGGAGGCATCTAGACTGGTGTAAAAGCACCAATCGCCATTGGGATGTGAAGACTCATTAAACTACAGTCTTCCGAATCTGGGTTAACCTCAGTGCCAACCTAGAGAAGCAGTCTATCCTCTGGCATAGCAAAGATATCAAAAGACTGGGGGACCTCTATGACACAGACAGTCAAGGCTTTTCAAGATATTGTCAATTTAGGGACTTTTTAGACAAGCAAAAAATACTAACATGAGGGCCAAAATGGGACTCTCTTCTTGCAAGATTTATGAGGATGTTGCATCGGATGATAGGGGCTGAAGGCTGCTATTTTGGGATGCATACAGGTGTCAAATATGACGGAAATCTGCACCTTAGATCCAAATGGGAAAGGTAAGCAGATGTCCGGTGTTAGTCTCCAAGCGGGAAGGTGTGTTGTAGGGGTGGTGGAAACATGAGAGGGATGTCAAGTCGAGGCAAATGCTCTACAATAGGGTAAACAGTGTAAATTGGAACACATAAAACTAAAAGCGAGAAACATCAGCCAAAGAAGATGGTTAAGCATTTCGGAGGAAAAGAGGTGCGTCTGCTTTCGACACCTTTGGCATCACTGACCGGGCACTGGATTGCCTGATCTCTTTCCTCACTAACCGCCCTTCCTAGCTGCAATTGGGCCCTTTCTGCTTCTCCACCACCCTTTCTACCTGTGGTGTCCCCCAAGGCTCTATCCCATTGCCTTGACTCTTCAATATCTATCACACCCCTCTTGCTCACCTGATCTCCTCTTTCTATCCTCATTTCCAGTGCTATGCGGATGACACACAGCTTTACTTCAAACTTCCCACTACTTCTGTCTTGTCCCTCAGCAAGGCGCAGGCACAACATGTAGGCAATGCCTGGACTGTAAGGGTTGCTGGCTGGCGTAGGTTGCAGTTTGCAAACATTAACAGCCAAACAACAGTAATGGCCTTCACCAAGATGGCCCCCAGAGTAGGATGCTCAGCTGAAACCAAGATGCCCCCTGGCAAATCCATGCTATGAAACTCCTTGGTAGTCTAGTGGTGCTGGGTGCAGCATAGGGCTATATAAACCCTGCCCTGGGCCACACCCAGTGCTTAGTGGTTTCTCTCGCTGTGATATGCAGGCAGCGTAACAGTTGCCTTCCTGCTACTGAAGTCCACGTGCACCGGCTCCAGCTTACCTTTTTGGAATCCAACGGTCCTCTTCATACTCACCGCCACTGCGCCTGTACTCTCCTGGACATTCCAAGGCCTCCATTTCCATTGCAGTGCCACCGCAGCTCCTGAAAGGAGAAAGAACATTGCAGGTTAGATCGGAGCGCAGCGCTCTGCCTCTGCTCCACCCCCACCAGGTCAGCTCACCTGTTAACTGCAATACAGCCTTCCGGACTTCCATTTAAGTGCTTCACATTGCGCAGGGGGGCACCTGCTGTGATATCGCGACCTGGTATACTACGTTGCAGCAACTCCTCAGGATCTGAAAGGCAGAGAAAGAGACACAGTTAAACGCATGTTTGCCAGAAGAACAACCCATCATTTACAACGCGTGCAGCACACAAACAACGTACTTGTCTACTAATAACGCTGAAGAAACAGTTAAGGTTGCCAAGATCTACTGTAAAGTGCAGAAAAGACATTAAGACAGCAAAGACACAGTGACATACTGCAAAGCGCAGAAGAGGCATTGAGACAGTAAAGGCACCTACCTACAGGCATCATGTGCAGCTGATCTTGGCCACCAATCCCAGTGAAGAAACTGGAGAAACAGAGCCTGATTTACATCCTCATCACAGAGTGTCAGTAAGGTGAGCAGGAGGTTGCACTGCCAGTTAGCACGTCCCGGGGAGGTAATACGGAGATGGTGGGAGAAGAGTAGCTACACAGTTGTTTACCCCATTATATTGTCCATGCTTAGTTTCATCCATAGGGTCCAGTATCCATGTCAGCAACCCAAGTACCCTACCAAATGACTCTCGACCATAGTGTCTGCTGGGCAACAAGTTTGTCAGTGCAACAGAGGGGGGAGAGTGGTTTGAAATCAGCAGCACAGACTCAAGTACCACACTTCGGCGATTTGGACCAGGCTCTCCTGTAGGGCAGTGGAGGTAAGCGTTACAGAACGCTAAACCCACGTGCACTGCCCTGCCCGAGTGTCATGCATCGGAAGTCGACCATTTAGCCACATTGTTAGGGGAGTTACGGGCAGAGGTAAATGCTGCCCGCTCAGAAACCAATGCCACGAGAAAGGAATTAGTAGTCAAGAGGGAGAAAATAGAAGAACCAGCAAAGTGCTTGACTAGGACACAAGCCGGACAGACCCCCTTACCTGGCCCACTCGATGGTGCTACAGCAGCATCACCAAATGTCGGGCGCGATGCAGTGCCAAAACGAGGCTCTGTTTACCTCGTTGCTTAGCGATCATCTCCATTAAGTTCCACTCTAATTCGCCGGCAGGCAGAAGAGCCGGCCGCAAAGAAGGCCTGAAAAAGACTCTGTTTGCCCACATTTCTTCAGAGCATCAGCACCACAATGTGGAGAGGGCAGGAGCCCCCACCACTGCAGCCGCTTCGCCGGAGCCACCTCTCTCATCAGGAATGAAGTGCCTGTGCTTCACCTTGACCTGGCTCCCAGCTGCAGCCCATGTATACCAGCCATTGTGCCCCAGCTACAAGATCAGAGATATGCTGAGATTCTGATCAAACCGTCCTCCAACCCACCCAGCGAAGACCTCCAGCTAACTATAGTGTCTGTGTGCATTTTTCGCAATGAGCGGCCCGAATCCAAAATGTCGGGCGCGACGCAGTGCCAAAATGAGGCTCTGTTTACCTCGTTGCTTAGCAACCATCTCCTTTAAGTTCCACTGTTATCCGCCGGCAGGCGGACCAGCCAGCCGCGAAGAAGGCCTGCAAAAGGCCCTGTTTGCCCCTGTTCGCCACTGGGCATCACAGGCCGTCACGGTCTACCTGCTACTTCGTGACTATCACAGCAAACCTATCCCATCACTGCCTATTACTGTTAAATCGATCCACTGGGCTCCAGTCCACAGCACATGAGTACCATTGCCACTGCACCAGTATTATCCCAAGAAATATCAGCCACTAATACTCTGTATGCATTTTGAAACCTATGCGTGTCCAGCGCGACCCATGAACCTCACTCCTGGACTATACTCTCTCGCCACTACTACTGTTTCATGCCCTGTGGCATCGTAAGTTATTTACTTCAACACGGTAATCTCCCATTGCTGGGCTTAATCGTACAATTTGTGATCCCTCATTGTGGCCCCTCTGTGTCCCTGGCACTGTCTCGCCCATTCTACTCCAGCAAACTCAGTCAGCCTATCGTGCCTGGAAAGCCATTGACCCGATCACAACTACTTATAGTAATCTAATATGCAAGCTCATTCCACCTAGCCATCAACGGCGTATTGCCCCGAGGTTTTGCATCTTAATTTACCGCAATCCCATGATAATGCTTATTCGCACCATTGTATGTAACCTATCATCTGGCTTGTCTTGGGTATATGATCCATTTACACCTGTGTGCCTAAGTTATCCTACACCATTTGCCGCCTTAGGCCGCAAAACACTTCCTAGCACCACTATAGGCCTTGCTTTTATGAACAAAATGCCATGTATCATTTTTTTTCACTGATCATTACTTGTTCCTAACTGATTCATACTGTGTGATCCTGCCTGCTGCCTTAATGTCTATGCACCCTGTTTAGCCTGCTGCCTCATTATCGGTATAGCCTATGTACCCTGTTAGGCCTGCTGCCCTAAATGTCTATGTACTCTGTTAGGCCTGCTGCCTCATTGTTGGTATAGTCTATGTACCGTGCTAGGCCTACTGCCTCATTGTTGGTGTTAAGACGGATTTCTGAACTCTGTCCTGGAGGGGCTGAGGTTCAGAAGGCCAGCCTACTTTCTTGGAACAGGGTAACCTCTGGACAAGTCAAACCAATCAGGGTAGCGATCGCGGCGGTCAAGACTAGGTCTCAAGAGGGGTGAGGGTGACTGAAAGCCCGCAATGAGCACACAAAGCAAGGACACTTACAAATTACTCCAAGCAGGTGTTATATTAAAAATATATACACATTTATTACAAGGCCTTTGTAACATTGACCGTAGCGAGAAATGACAATAAAACTCAAGTAAACCAACACATACCAAACCAATACAATATATATACAAATACAAACGAGTCTAACGAGTTAGACACACGAAATGTGTAGGCCACCTAGATGGGGAGGAAAACAGGCAGTGCGAATAATAATTAGACCCAGTCCGCCTTCAGAGGCACCTAACTAAAAGGAAGTCCAAGCCCTACGAAGAGTGGAGCCTTGTGCTCAAAAGTACCTGCACACGCTGGTGCCAATGGGCAAAAAGGGGAGTCTCTTCGAGGGAATCAGGCAGTTTAGTTCGGTGAACAAATGAAGATGAACAGAGCTCCGTGACTCAAGCGCAGCCTCCACTGTGGGCAGAGGCAGAGCGCGAGTACAGAAAGGCGTGCTGTTAGACACAGCGGGGAAAAGCTATGGGCTCCTGCAGGAGGGCGACCAGTTCCTAGCGATGCTACTCACCGGTCCCCGATGCAAGCAGACCCAGGCTTCTCCGCGTCAGTTTCAGTGCTGGCATGCTCAGATACGAGCAGGGGACGTCTTGGCGTCGTGTAGATCCTGCAGCAGCAGAAGTTGAATTGAGGATGTCCCAAACGCAGTGAACCCGCACAGTTTGTTACCACAGCAGGGCAACGGAGCGGCCGGGTGTATTTCAGCCAAATGTACACTACTCACTTCAGACCTGGGAATGCCAAGTGTACGAATCGTGTGAGAGTGACAAGGACTCGTAATACAACACAACCTGACGGCGGTTACAGAGCAAGACTCCTGGGTAGGCTGGTCAGTCTGCTGGATGGCCCAGAGACACTTCCGAAGGCTTACATGCAGGAGATGGTGAAGATGCCGAGAATATTTGTTCCCACTATTCCAAGGGTCGAAGTACCAGTACAGGCCTTCTCGTTCGATCCGAGGTAGAAAGGGTTTCACAAAGCGACAGCAGTGCAGAGGAGCAGTCATTCAGCGGGTCACCAGTGATTCCTTGGTTCAGCCTCGTGGTTGCAGGATACTTGGCTCCTGTATTCCTTTTTTCGTGAGAACTCAAGAGATCGACATGGTAGTGGCGTTTCCAGCCCCCTCTTATTCACGGTTCCCTTTGCGCCAAAACGGAGGGGACCCAATGGGAGATCCGCTCATAAAACACTCACACCATATGTGGACCTATTACGGACCACGGGGTCCCAGGCATTCACAGCACCCTAGACTCTCTGGCGCCCAGGATGTGTATTGGGACCAGACATCCCAGCCCCCATCCTGGAGGCACACTCAAGGCCTGTAGAAGTCCGCGAAAGCATCTGTGTTTCGTGGGAAAGTACATGCCCAAATAAGGAAGGCCCTGGGTCGGCTCGACCTGGGGGAGGTGAAGGGGGCAAGACGGTCAGCGGACAGGACAAAGAGCCTCGTGGTCTGGCCATTTTGGGAGCCAGGCCACCATTTTGGGCTAAGCGCGAGAAACGCGCTTAAAACGCCAAAAGGAGCTCAAAAACACAAGAAACGATCGCGTCCACCAATCCCGTCCGTGATTCACTTGCACCGTTCATTTACAATCCAAAGAGAGTATCTAGGGCCTGTAGAAGACCAGAAACCCAAGAGAGCAGTAACTTAGCTTACAGTGCGCTCTTGTGCCATGTTGCGCGAAAGCTGCAACATGATAAAGAAACTAGGGAAAACAACGTTTCCCAGTACTGACTGTCTTAAGGGCATGTCAGGGTCCCTTAAGGGATAATCAGGGTCCCTGAGGACAGGGGCCTGGCACAAGGATTCTTTTAAGCCGTTGAAGGCCTTCTCACACTCGTCGGTCCAAGTTACCTTCTTGGGTTTCTTCGGAGTAGTGAGGGCAGTCAGAGGGGCAGCAATGGTGCCATAGTCTGCCATGAAATTGTGGTAATACCCCATGAGTCCTAAGAAGGCTCTCACTTGGGTCTGTGTAGTGGGGGTAGGCCAGTCTTGTACTGCTTGTACTTTACTGGGAAGAGGCTGTATCCTCCCTCCACCTACTTCATGTCCAAGGTAAACCACTGAGCCTTGTCCAATCTGGCATTTACTAGCCTTTATGGTCAAGTGTGCTTTCTGAAGAGCCTGGAGCACAATCCTGAGGTGTTTCACATGGTCTTCCCAGGTGGCAATGAAAACTGCTATATCATCCAGATATGCAAGACAGAATTTGTCCAACCCATTCAACACATGATTCACAAGCCTATGGAAAGTGGCAGGTGCATTTTTCAACCCGAACGGCATTACCCTGATCCCCATAAGAATAGAGCGAAAGCCCAGAGGAGTGCGGCAGAAGGCTGCACTTCTCTGGCAAAGTCTAGATCATGGTGTAAACAACAGCAAAAAGTTTAGGGGTTGCCACATGAAAGGAAAATTACCCACAATTAAGAAATCTTTCCTAACACTCGCCCCTCCCAGACTATGGACAGGGGGAACTAATCCACCCCTGGATGAGTCTCGTGTTCAGATCGGTTAAACACTCTGGACAACCCATCAGCATTGCTATGTTGGACACCTGGCCTATGCTCAATAGTGAAGTCAAAGCCTTGTAGACTTATGGACCACCTAAGCAACTTTGGATTCTCTCCCTTCATGTTCATTAGCCACTTTAAGGGCTTATGGTCAGTTTGCACAGTGAAGTGGGTCCCATAGAGGTAGGGCCTCAGCTTCCGTAGGGCCCACACAACAGAGAAACATTTTTTCTCCACTGTGGACCATCTGAGCTCTCTGTCCTTAAACTGGCGACTAATAAAACCAATAGGGTGTTCCTTACCCTTCTCATCTACTTGCGATAGTACAGCTCCTATCCCAGTGTCAGAGGCGTCCATCTGCACAATAAAAGGTCTTTGATAATCAGGGTCCCTGAGGACAGGGGCCTGGCACAAGGATTCTTTTAAGCCGTTGAAGGCCTTCTCACACTCCTCGGTCCAAGTTAGCTTCTTGGGTTTCTTCGGAGTAGTGAGGGCAGTCAGAGGGGCAGCTATGGTGCCATAGTCTGCCATGAAATTGTGGTAATACCCCAGGAGTCCTAAGAAGGCTCTCACTTGGGTCTGTGTAGTGGGGGTAGGCCAGTCTTGTACTGCTTGTACTTTACTGGGAAGAGGCTGTATCCTCCCTCCACCTACTTCATGTCCAAGGTAAACCACTGAGCCTTGTCCAATCTGGCATTTACTAGCCTTTATGGTCAAGTGTGCTTTCTGAAGAGCCTGGAGCACAATCCCGAGGTGTTTCACATGGTCTTCCCAGGTGGCACTGAAAACTGCTATATCATCCAGATATGCAAGACAGAATTTGTCCAACCCATTCAACACATGATTCACAAGCCTATGGAAAGTGGCAGGTGCATTTTTCAACCCGAACGGCATTACCCTGATTTGGTAAAGGCCGTCTGGAGTAGAAAACGCTGTCTTCTCCTTGGCATGTTCTGCTAAAGCTATTTGCCAATAGCCAGCAGTGAGGTCAAATGTGCTGAGGTACTTGGAGGCACCGAAGGTATCCACCAGCTCATCTGTTCGAGGCAAGGGGTGTGCATCTGTCTTAGTGACAGCATTCATAGCCCTGTAATCCACGCAGAACCGCAAGTCAGAAGTGCCTGCCTTTGGAACCAAAACTACAGGGCTGGACCAAGGACTACTAGAGGGTTCAATCACCCCAAGGTCTAACATCTTGTTGACCTCGGTCTTAATGTAAGACCGTACTTTGTCTGACATCCTGTATCCCCTACTTTTGGTAGGTACACTGTCTCCTGTGTCTATGTTATGTTTGCACCAAGGTGTCAAACCAGGTGACTGTGAAAACAGGGGGGAAAACTGCCTAATCAAACTTTTCACCTCAGCCTGCTGATCAGAAGTCAGGTGAGGGGCCACTCGGACACCCTCAAAGGAGCTATCTGAAGGACGGCTTTGGAACAGGTCGGGGAGAGGTTCAGACTCCTCTTCCTCAACATCTGAAGCCAGTAGCAGTGCTGCGATTTCGACTCTTGGGACGAAAGCCTTCAGCCTATTTACGTGGAACAATTTTGGAGCCTGTCCAGGCCTTCCAAGGTCCACTAAATAGTTAACCTCACACAGGGGCTCCACCACTGTGTAAGGGCCTGACCATTTGTCCTGTAAAGCTCGAGGCCTTATGGGATTCATGATCATGACTTGCTGACCAGGTGTAAAGTTGATGAGGGAAGCTTTCTGGTCGTACCAATGTTTCACCAGCGATTGTCCTGCCTTCAATTTATCACTAGCCAAGCCCATCAGGAGTACCATCCGTTTTCTGAGCCCCAGCACATAATCTACTACGTTGGTAGTAACAGGGGGAGTGGGCATCTCCCATCCCTCTTTGACTATGGCTAAGGGTCCCCGTACAGGATGACCGAACAGAAGTTCGAAGGGGCTGAAGCCAACACCCTCCTGTGGTACCTCTTGGTAGGCAAACAGTAAGCATGGTAAAAGAAGATCCCATTTCCTTCTCTGAGGTTCTTCCAGAGCCCCAATGATGCTTTTTAACATTCTGTTGAAACGTTCCACCAGACCATTGGTCTGGGGGTGGTATGCAGAAGAGAACTTGTAGTTGACCCCACATTCTTTCCACATAGCCTGCATATACTTTGACATAAAGTTGCTGCCTCTGTCAGACACAACCTCTTTAGGGAAGCCGACCCTAGTAAAGATGCCAAGTAACGCTTTTGCAACTGTCTTGGCAGTTACAGTTTTCAATGGGATGGCCTCAGGATATCTGGTAGCATAGTCGACTAGCACCAAGATAAACCTATTGCCTGAGGATGTCTGCGGGTCAAGGGGACCAACGATGTCGATCCCTACCCTTTCGAATGGTATTCCTACAACTGGGAGTGGTACCAATGGAGCTTGGATTGTTGAGCCACTCTTACCAGATAACTGGCAGGAGGCACAACTCCTGCAGTGACTTTCTACTTGCACCCCTATCTTGGGCCAGTAGAAGTGCATGGATAACCTTTGCTTGGTTCTCTTAATACCAAGGTGAGGTGACCAGCAAGGGGTACTTCATGCACCAACTGCAGGAGGAAGGGTCTTACAGCAAGGGGAACCATCAACCTCCTATGGTCTCCTTCTGTAGACTCTGTGGGCTCACTATACAGGAGTCCACCTTCCCAATAAATCCGATGCGTCCCAGGAGGTTCACCCTCAAGCTGGGAGCAGGCCTGTCTCCTTAGGCCTTCCAGAGATGGGCACTCACGTTGGCCTTTACTGAATTCTTCCCTGTCAGGACCACCTTCTACTAACAATTCTTTTAGTTCCGGATGGTCGTTGGGGTCAAATACTTCAGGCATCGCCACCTCCTCGTCAGGCTCGGGCGATTGACCAACTTCCTCCACTGCAGTGGTAGGCGAGTTCGGGGCAATGCTCTCTTTCCCTCGTCTTGACTTGCTTACTCTTTCCGCCTTGGGTTTCCCCTTTGGCTGGGGCGGCGTGTTGTTCTTGGCCAATGCTGCCCGTGTTTGAGACTGGTGCAGGGTCTGTCGGCAATGTCTCCTACGAGCCCTAAAGCTCTGAGATCATTGCCTAACAAGACCTTTCCTGGGACGTTTCTCTGAATGGTCACTGGAATCCTGACTGCTGTACCATTTAAAGTAAGATTTACAGGTATTACTGGAAACATGCGAGGTGGGCCGTCAGCCCACTTAGTGGGCATCAGAGTAGCTCTGGCAACTTCCTCTGAGTCTACCAAGGTAGAATCCACTATAGTTCGACTGCACCCACTATCCCTAAGAGGTGGAGTATCCACTCCATTGATCAGCACACTGTCTTTAAAGTAGTGCTTGGTATCTGGAATCCTAGCTTAAGCCTCTGCAACTTTAGGCTCCCAGGAACCCAGGGAAACTAAAACTACCTCAGCTTCTATCCCGCTGGGGAAGGAGTCTGAGTTGAAGGATGCTCCTGTAATCTCTTCTTCCTTGTAGGAGGAGAAGGCCAGATTAGCGGAGTGAACCCCCAAAGGTTTAACCTTACACCGGGGATCCCCCTTCACGTGGTCAGTTGCTCCACAAGCAAAACAAGATCCATTGGGTCTGTTAACATAGGGAGGCTTATTGTAACCAGAGTTCTGTTTCGGAGGCTGACCTCCACTACCCTGTGAGTTCTCTTGTGTCTTACCCTTATTTGTCTTTTTGTGGCCTTTTTGAGAAGAAGATTTATCAGATTCTCCACCCTCCTTATCTTTGGACTTTTTCCCTTCCTCCTGCTTACCAGGATGAGTTTTGTCCTTATGGGACACTCAATGAGACACCCATAAATCGGCGGCAATGGCAAGCTTTTTAGGATCTATCTCCTTCGAATCGGCCAAATGCTGCTTAAGCTCCGGGGAAGAAGATGCAAAAATATGTTCCAGCATGACAAGACTTATCATGCCTTCAAAGGTAGAAACCTTATAACCTTCGACCCAGCCAGTCAAGTTTTTGAAGGATTTGGTTACATAAGATACCCAAGTACCACCTTCTTTTTTCTTATACTCTCTGAATCTTTTTAAATATTGGGCAGGAGTCTTTCCAAACTTTAAAATGAGAGTTTGCTTTAACATTGCGAAATCCACTCACTCAGCCTTCGACATTTCCATAATGGCACTGCAGCCAGAATGGGGCAGTCTGCTGAGTAACCAGGCAATCTTATCAGCATTGTCAACTTGTTGAACTTCCCATGCATACTCAAATGTATTCAGCCAGTCCATAATGTCATTCCTTTCCTCATACACACTGAGCAGATCTTTCGGAAACCGTGGATGAGAGGAGGCCCCAGACCCTTGTCCAGGACCCTTGGATCCATTTGCAACCTGAAGCTTGGCCAGTTCCAACTGGTGATCCCTGTCTTTCTGGTTTTCGGCCTGTTCGATTCTTACTTTGGTTATGTTGAACTCAAGCTCCTTCTGCCTAAACCGCAGCTCTTGCTTCTTGAATTCAAGCAATACCCATCGACACTGGCAGAGGAAACATTAGACATCTCATCCTCCCTTTCCTCGTGGTCGCAGTGGATCAGTGCAGCGGCAGAACAGTCGGTTCTACCACCTCGTTCCGCACTGTCCTCAGAAGTTATAGCGTCAAGCTGCGCTTCTTGCCACGCCACGATTCTTTGGATCATGTCCAATTTGGTGCCTTGAGAGGAGACACCTCTCTCCGCACACATCTTTTTCAATGTTTCGGATTTAGAAGCATTTAAAGGCAACAAGGTATGTGTTTCCATACTGTTAGATAGGACTATGACCTTTTAAAAGTTATACTACGACAATTCACTACGTGTCCTGGTAGGAATAACTTGAAATGCCTTCGCTCGTGCGCAACACTGGATACCTTCAGTCGTATCCCACCGCTGTACACCAATTTGTTAAGACGGATTTCTGAACTCTGTCCTGGAGGGGCAGAGGTTCAGAAGGCCAGCCTAGTTTCTTGGAACAGGGTAACCTCTGGACAAGCCAGACCAATCAGGGTAGCGATCGCGGCGGTCAAGACTAGGTCTCAAGAGGGGTGAGGGTGACTGAAAGCCCGCAATGAGCACACAAAGTAAGGACACTTACAAATTACTCCAAGCAGGTGTTATATTCAAAATATATACACATTTATTACAAGGCCTTTGTAACATTGACCGTAGCGAGAAATCACAATAAAACTCAAGTAAACCAACACATACCAAACCAATACAATATATATACAAATACAAACGAGTCTAACGAGTTAGACGCACGAAATGTGTAGACCACCTAGATGGGGAGGAAAACAGGCAGTGCGAATAATAATTAGACCCAGTCCGCCTTCAGAGGCACCTAACTAAAAGGAAGTCCAAGCCCTACGAAGAGTGGAGCCTTGTGCTCAAAAGTACCTGCACACGCTAGTGCCAACGGGCAAAAAGGGGAGTCTCTTCGAGGGAATCAGGCAGTTTAGTTCGGTGAACAATTGAAGATGAACAGAGCTCCGCGACTCAAGCGCAGCCTCCACTGTGGGCAGAAGCAGAGCGCGAGTACGGAAAGGTGTGCTGTTAGATGCAGCGGGGAAAAACTATGGGCTCCTGCAGGAGGGCGACCAGTTCCTAGCGCTGCTACTCACCGGTCCCCGATGCAAGCAGACCCAGGCTTCTCCGCGTCAGTTTCAGTGCTGGCAGGTTCAGATACGAGCAGGGGACGTCTCAGCGTCATGTAGATTCTGCAGCAGCAGAAGTTGAGTTGAGGATGTCCTAAACTCAGTGAACCCGCACAGTTTGTTACCACAGCAGGGCAACAGAGCGGCCGGGTGTATTTCAGCCAAATGTACACTACTCACTTCAGACCTGGGAATGGCAAGTGTACGAATCGTGTGAGAGTGACAAGGACTCGTAATACAACACAACCTGATGGCGGTTACAGAGCAAGACTCCTGGGTAGGCTGGTCAGTCTGCTGGATGGCCCAGAGACACTTCCGAAGGCTTACGTGCAGGAGATGGTGAAGATGCCGAGAATAGTTGTTCCCACTATTCCAAGGGTCGAAGTACCAGTACAGGCCTTCTCGTTCGATCCGAGGTAGAAAGGGTTTCACAAAGCGACAGCAGTGTAGAGGAGCAGTCCTTCAGCGGGTCACCAGCGATTCCTCGGTTCAGCCTCGTGGTTGCAGGATACTTGGCTCCTGTATTCCTTTGTTCGTGAGAACTCACGAGATCGACATGGTAGTGGCGTTTCCAGCCCCCTCTTATCCACGGTTCCCTTCACGCCAAAATGGAGGGGACCCAATGGGAGATGCGCTCATAAAACACTCACACCATATGTGGACCTACCACAGACCACGCGGGTCCCAGGTATTCACACCACCCCAGACTCTCTGGCGCCCAGAATGTGTATTGGGACCAGACATCCCAGCCCCCATCCTGGAGGCACACACAAGGCCTGTAGAAGCCCGCGAAAGCATCTGTGTTTCGCGGGAAAGTACATGCCCAAATAAGGAAGGCCCTGGGTCGGCTCGACCTGCGGGAGGTGAAGGGGGCAAGACGGTCAGCGGACAGGACAAAGAGCCTCGTGGTCTGGCCATTTTGGGAGCCAGGCCACCATTTTGGGCTAAGCGCGAGAAACGCGCTTAAAACGCCAAAAGGAGCTCAAAAACACAAGAAACGATTGCTGCCACCAATCCCATCCGTGATTCACTTGCACCGTTCATTTACAATCCAAAGAGAGTATCTAGGGCCTGTAGAAGACTAGAGACCCAAGAGAGCAGTAACTTAGCTTACAGTGCCCTCTTGTACCATGTTGCGCGAAAGCTGCAACATGATAAAGAAACTGCGGAAAACAACGTTTCCCGGTGCTGACTGTCTTAAGGGCATGTCAGTTTCCCCATAAGAATAGAGAGAAAGCCCAGAGGAGTGCGGCAGAAGGCTGCACTTCTCTGGCAAAGTCTAGATCATGGTGGAAACAACAGCAAAAAGTTTAGGGGTTGCCACATGGAAGGAAAATTACCCACAATTAAGAAAGCTTTCCTAACACTTGGTATAGTCTATGTACCCTGTTAGGCCTGCTGCCTCATTGATGGAATAGCCTATGCACATTGCTATTAGACTTACCGCTTTAATTTTGGAATAGCCCATGCACACTATTAGGCCTGCTGCTTTATTGTTGGAATAGCCTATGTACCTGTTATGCCTGCTGCCTTAATGGCTATATACCCTGCTAGGCCTGCTGCCTTATTGCTGAAATAGCATACGCACCCTGCTATCAGACCTGTTCCCCCAACCTTGAATAACCTATGCACTACGTTAGGCCTGCTGCATTAATCTTGGAACAACCTCTGCACCTTGTTGGTAGGCCTGCGCTCTGTGGTTGGAATAACCTATGCACCCTCTTGTTAGACCTGTTATCCCACCTTAGACATCCAATCTAATTTAGGCCTAACCACATCGTTCTTCACTGAACTCAGCCATCCTTAAATATCATGCACGCTGTGTTTCTATCATTGGTAAGCGTACTTATTATGCTAAACCAGCCCCTATCGATCACACACAGTGCTCGATCCCTGCACCACCAACGTCCAACAATGCACTTCATTCTGAAGGAAATTAAGGCAACGCCATTCTTACCTGGCCTAAAACTTAATGCTTTGGACTCAACCATCAGGCCCACACACTTCCTACCAAAACTAAACTTAAACTTCAACTATCAAAAATTTGATACTTTGAGTAGGGAGTTTCAACCCTCAACATTAACCTTCAGGCATATAAATAGATCCTAATTCAAGTCATGGCCACTAAGTCATCCTTGCCTGACGCCGACCAGAAACCTCAGACTTGGAGACAGACTCCAATCATTATTTCATGACAGGAGAACCTATACCAATACTGAAGCCTCAAGCCATCCCTGTGTGGCTCCAAACAGAAATGAGAGACTCGGAGCCAGACTCCTAAATTCATCAAACACACCCAACGTTAATCTGTCACCAGCTATCCCCATAAAGAATACCATTGTACCCAAGAAAGCCTCAACTAAAAATACAACCAACCATAATAAGTCACAGAAACAACACAAACTAAGCACCACCCCATCTCAAGTCAACACACAGACTATTAAGGGCGGGATAATCAATGCCAGATCGCTGGTAGCGCATGCAACAGACATTGCTGATCTAATCACTGCCGACAACCTAGACTTCCTGACCATCACAGAACCCTGGCTGCATGATCAAACAGGACTGTCAATCCTACTTGCTGTGCCAGACAATTACACAATTGTAAGAGAGGAGAGAGCAGATGCCAGAGGTGGCGGAATCGCAATTATAGCCAAATCAAACCTAGACCTTAGACTAGCCACCTCGCATAAATGCTCATCCTGAGAACAACTGACTCCAAAAATACCAACTGACAACTCCCACACCATAACAATCCAACTAGTATACAGACCCCCCGGACCTATAGACACCTTTGAGGGCGACCTGATGCTACTAATGACAGACAATGTCAAAACATCATCCCAAATCTTAATACTGGGTGATTTTAATCTGGGACTGAATGACCCTAATGATCCTCAAGCACTAATAATTGCGAAAGCAATGACAGAACAAGTCTTTAAACTAAAAGGCACTCAACCTACCCACAAAAAAGGCAGGACCCTTGATTGGGTAGCTGACCTTAACTGTAACACCTTAATCAATGCCACCACTCCCCAATCTTGGACAGAACACTATCTCCTGTCATTCACCCTCCCAATAAACCCTCAAAATACTAAACTAAACCTAACAGTACCTCCATGCCAGACAAGAAACAAATGTAATATCACGGTGGAGGACATCCTGCCACTTGTGATCCCTACGCTAAACACATCAGAGGATATCACTGACCCTAACAAACTAGTAGAGATATACAACTCCTCTATGACCAAAGCTCTGAATATCATTGCCCCCCTCAAATTGCACAAAGGTAAACCAAGAGCGCATTTGAACTCTTGGTTCAACCCTGAATTAAAAAATCTGCGGGCAGAGAAAACAAATCTAGAATCCATCTGGAAAATCAGCCCTACCGCAGAGAACAAAACGAATCTAAGGAATATATCTGCTAAATACAAGGAAGAAATACTGAGTACTAAACGGGAATCATACAATATTAGCATCAATCAGGCCAGCTCCAGCACCAAAGTGCTATTTGTGATCCTTAAAGAGATGGAGACACCTATTACCCCAGTGGATACACGCGTAAAGGACCAGCTCTGGTGCACGAACTTTCAGAATGCTCTCACCAACAAAATAGCCACTCTGCAATCTAAAATGTCTGAAAAACGTAAAAATGTACAAAACATCCACCACGACACAAAACCGAATACCAATCCACCTCAGGAATTTAAATGTTCTAAAATCTCTGCCTTGGAGGTTAGAAATATCATTGCCTCCCTCAAACCCACAAGTTGCCAAGGCGATCGCTGCCTGGCACAAATACTCAAGGATGCTGATAGAGATCTAGCACCCTTCATATCTAAACTAATCAATGCCTCATTTACATCGGGCATAGTACCTAGTAACCTAAAGGAATCATGGGTTTTACCACTACTTAAAAAACAATCTCTGGATCCAAGTATCCCGACAAATGATAGGCCAATTACGACTGTCCCTTTCTTATTAAAGATTCTGGACAGAGTAGCCTATCTACAGATCCTAGAATATCTAGAGATTAACCACCTCCTAGGGACTCCCCAATCGGGATGTAGACCACAACATGGGACCGAAACGGCACTCATTGACCTAAAGTCTCAGATTGATGAACTGAAAGACAATGGGACAATGGCCCTACTACTATTATTGGACCTATCGGCGGCATACGACCTGGTTAACCATAAGGTACTATGCTACCACCTTGCCTCTGCAGCCCACTTCTCCCAGAATGCCATTACTTGGATACAATATTTTCTAAATAATAGGGCTATGAGAGTGTTCTCCCCCTCAGCAGCAGCTTACCCTATTCCCATCACATGTGGAATCCCACAAGGCTCCTGTGTATCAACCATTATGTAAAATATCTTCACTAAGCCCCTATTCGAGATCCTCCTTCAGTTGTCGGGTACTAATGAGGATGATCTAGCATTAGTGAACAAAATATAACTCATCATTCAGGCATGGATGGCCACACACGGCCTCTGCCTGAATGATGACAAAACGGAATTGCTGATTGTAGGTTCCACAGCTAACCTAAAAAAAATGAACTCAAACTACACCTCCTTCAACATTGACAGAATCAAGATCCCAGTGGCCAAAGAGGTAATAACTCTAGGTTTTTATTGAGACATAACACTAAGGGCCTCATTACGAATCAGGCGTTAAGGGGTTAACGGCGCCGTAAACGGCGCCGACCCTTAACGCCTGATTACAAGGTCCGTTAGCGCCATGGTGATATTAACGCCTGGTTTTTGCAGGCATTAAAATCCATGGCGCTAAGGGACCATGGTGCTAATTACGCCACCGTAATTTACGGTGGCGTAATTAGCGCCTTCCCCACTCCCATTATGCCCTATGGGGCAAAAATGGGAATGGGGAAGGGTAAAATGGGAAATGGGGATTTACTGCCCCACTCACCTTGGAATGGGGCGGTAAATCCGCCATCCACCATGGTGTAAACATAGTTTACACCATGGTGGTAAGGGTACGACCCAGGCGGTAACTTACCGCATGGGTCGTAATGAGGCCCTAAATCTACATAAACAGGTGAATGTTACGGCCTCAGCCACGGCATACACTGGAAAACTAATCAGGGCATGCAAACCCCTAGTCTCTAAGGAAAGTTGCATTACACTTGCCAGAGCATTACAACTGTACAAGCTGAATTATTGCAATGGACTTCATTTGGGAGACTATAAGTACTTGCTCAACAAATTACAAACTTTGCAAAACAATGCTCTCAGATAAGCTCTGAGCATCCAAAAAGAGCTCACATATCTGAAACAAGTAGACAGTACAAATGGCTATCAATCAAAGACAAGATTCAACTTAAAACTATGTCCCTCACCTACAAAGCACTGAATCACGCGGCCCCCCCTGTACTTAACAGAACAGTTTAAGTTAAATCCATCTACACGAGCCACTAGGTCAACCAATACTCTCGGCTTAATAGTCCCTAGATACAAACTGCAAAAATCTGGTGGGATCAGCTTCCCAGTAATGGATGCCCAGCTATGGAACTCGCTCCCACTACCCTTATAAAAATCTAAATCATTTGCTAACTTCAGAAGTAACTCCATCAAATGGCTAACCGAGTAGTATTATCACTCCACCTCTGAACCTCCTATCCGAAACATTTCACTGCAAAACTTGAACAACGTAGTATCTTTAGTATTATTTTTACTGTAACAATGTAATTATGTAATTATGATTTTGTTCTCTTGTATATCCGCTTTATATATCTTCTGTATGTCTGTAGCCTATGCAACCTTTGAAAGCACCCAGATACCCCCGGGTTAAGGCACGGTATAGAAATAAAACAAACAAACAAACAAACCTCAAATACAAGTAACTAGCCCTGTCACTGTCCCTTTAGCCTCTCCAGAACTGTTCTTGGGAGACCCACAAAAATATGCCATCTCTATGAATCGGTGCCGGCTTCACTTCCTGTGTAGGCCGGGGGCATCCCGTACTGACCAAACCAAGGTCGCCTTAGTTCTTTCATATCTAGGGGGACACGCTGCTAGTTGGTCAGTACCACTGGTTAACAGGGATGACCCTATTTTGTATAACTTTGTGGGTTTCCAACAAGAACTGGATAAGCTGTTTGCCATAGAACACAGGGCCAAGCATTAGATAGGGAGGTACTTGCCCTTCGACATGGGTCCCAAGACCTGTTAGTATACATTACCCCTTTCAATCGCTTGGTAGTTGAAACTAATTGGCCCAAAGAAAAGAGAACCACCCTATTATTCCGGGGTCTCCATAGCGGATTGAAAGATGTCCTGGCACAGGTTGTAAACCCACCCGAACGCTGTGCCGAGTACATAGATGTGGTGGTGCAGCTTGATCATCGCTTACAGGAAAGACGGTCTAACCATTCTCGTCTTGAGGGATGTCCCCTGTATGTTCGTCATCGGGATGTGTCATCCCGGACCTCAGAGAGTCTGCCGCAGCCTATGCAATTGGTAGTGTACGAGGATATTTAACCAAAGAGGAGAGAGAGTGACACAGATGTCAACAACTTTGTTTGAACTGTGGCAAGGCAAAACACTTCCTAAAGGATTGCCTGAGTAAAGCACCCCGAAAGTCACTGGGGGCTCTTGATTTAGGAACATTGATCCAAGGGAGTAGTCAGAAACCTCTACAGCTCCACAAGAGTAGAGATCGGCTTGTCAGGAAAGGAGAAAAAATGGTCTGCCTTCTTACAACACTGGTAATCATACTTTGCCCCGAAAAGCCTCAACAGATGCATGCCTTGAAGCATAGATTGACTGTGGAGCTGTAGGGAACTACATGGATATTGCTGTGGCCTTACGGATAGGTGTTCCCATTCAGAAGAGGTAGAAGATTGACAACATAGTTTCCGTAGAGAGAACACAGCTCTCCTCTGGGCCTGTGAACCAATGTACCGGGAAGGTTGTACTGTTATGCCACAACGGCCATAGGGAACATACAGTTTTTGACCTAATAAATGCACCCCATTTCCAGCTCACATTGGTTATGCCCTGGTTGGAGTGTCATTACCCGGTCATAACCTGACGAACCCACACGTTGACCTTTCCCGCCGAATGTGTGCAGACTTGCTACCCATCCACTCCCATGAACGCGCAGGTATTGACACCCGGGGCACAAAAATGAAGATCACGAGGTGGTGGTTGGTATCATGGGACAATTGCCTCCGGAATGCAAGGCCTACCAAGATGTTTTTCAAAAGGAGCAAGTCCACACCCTGCCACCTCACAGGCCCTATGACTACCAAATCGACTTAATTTCAGCAGCCCAACCTCTGTGAAGCCGCATATACGCGAAAAGTACAATGAAAACTTGCGCAAAAATACTTGGATCAGTGTCAAAATCTTGTATGACCATACAGGGTGATCCAATACATGTTGGTGTTCCAAGTTATACATAAATGTATTGGCGTATACTGAGGCCATAGTGGACCCCATCGATGTGCCAGTAGTCTGTAGATAAAATTTGCCCTGGAATCTAAAGTAGCTATTGAAGAGTATATGGTCCAAGAATTTCAAAATTAAGTTGTTGTTCCCTTCATTAGTTTTGGAGTTAGACATTAGCCATTGTACTGCTCTTATACCTTCTTCATGTGGGATAGACATGTATAGACTACACACGTCCGTACTGAAAATTATACACTCGGAACTTAATGCCCTGATGTCTTGGATGCAATTCAAAAAATCTGTCGTGTCTCTCAGGTAAGTGGGGGTGTTGTGAACCAATTTTTTGGAGTGATTTGTCAACATAGACAGCTGAAGGATCAAAGATGCTATCTGTTCCGGCAACTATTGGTCTTAATGGAGGGTTCGATGGATTCTTGTGAATCTTCGGAAGACCGTAAAATTCTGGTGTGATGGGATGTTGGTTTATCAGGAATTCGCTTGTTTTGACATCAATCCAGTTATGCTCCAACGCTTCTTCAATCACACTCTTAATGAGCAGCTTGATTTCCTGTATGGGGTCTCCATCTAATTTGGTGTAGGTGTTGATGTCATTGAGGAGGGTGAGAAATTTAGATGTATAGTCCTTAGTGTCCATGATTATGATTGCTCCCCCTTTGTCAGCAGGTTTAAACAACACTTGTTTTAATATTCATACATTTGAGTGTATTATTAGAAAGGGCCAAACATGCTTTCAAATTGTAAATCCTTGCTTTGAACCATGTATAAGTTGTTCTGAACTAATGTTTAGGCGTCACATTGGCGCAATTTAAAGGTGTGCAGGGGCGGGAGGGTTCCAATTTGGATCCTCTTTTTCTCACTTTTTTACATTTTTGTGGCCCTTTTCCTCTCCCGCTCCCAGAAATCCTTAACCTTTGATCCTTAAATTCATAACTATTGAAACCACAGAACCTAGAGTGTGCACCTTTATTCACTTTTGTTCTAGCTGTGCCTCTTATATTGCCAGTGAGGCTGTACCACCCCAACTAATGAACCCTAAAGGATGTTCAGGAAAGTTTAGCCCATTCAAATTGGAGAAAATTCTTCTTTTTTGGAGTTTACTGACAAGTTTTCCTAGACTTTGCACAGAAGACACACACGTCCTCAAAAGTTTCCAAAGGACCGATACAGCCATCGAGGGGGGGGACTGGAATACACACAGGACAGCTCATTTTTCCCCCATATATCTGTAAAGCCATCAATATGAATATGATTTGTTAACTTCAGTCCCCCTTCTGATATTGCACAAATTACACATAGGTAGTATTGAAGCTTTCTTGTGTTCCAAAAAGGCTTTTATTTGTCGTATTGCATTGTGTCTCCAACTGGATGTTCACTATGTTTCCTATCTTTAAGGACTCAAGGCTGAGTCCCGACACGTGTTTTGAGCCACCTGGTAATTGCTCACTGCTGAGTAAGTTGCATGTTTACTCATATCAACCATTTTAGTAAAATGTTGTAAAAACGATGCAGGCAGAGGTTGCAGAATCCAGATATATCAATTTCCTGTGACAGTAGCCGTGTGCAGGGACATGAACATTTATATATGTTGGCAAAATGAAATCCATCAAGCATCTTTTCAGCATCCATCAAGGTTGATGGTGCTGAAAGAAGACCAAGAGAACAGAGAAGCGGGTGTAGCAGGCGGAGCAGGACTTGGAGTTGACTTTTGGAGTATTTGCAGAGAGTGAAAGTAAGACGTTGGAACTGAGGGAATGGTACCAATTTGGTAGTTTGTGTGTGAGTGAGATAGAGAGTGACTGAAGGTCATTTTCTAAGAGAAAGCAGAAGGGGGTTGTGAGTAGGAGTGAAAGAGACAGAGGCAAGTGAGGTGCAGAAGGGTAGTGGAGAGTAGAGACAGGGGAGGGGTAGTTTTGGAACGATTGAGACTCTAAGGGAAGCGGGTAAGATCGGAAGGGAGCTGGAGAGTAGAAACAGGACGAGGGATACAGAGATAAAACCAGCAGACAGAGTGTAGGGATAGGGGAGAGATCAGGAAGGAGTTGGAGGGTGGACATAGGAGAAAGGAGAGAGAGCAGTAAGATCAGAAGCTGGAGAGCGGCGAGATAGAAAGAGAGAGCGATGGAGACAGAGACAGATACCTGGAGGAAAAATCTGATTCTATATGGAATCTTAATTGATGCACTGAGCGGCAGCCACTCCATTAGGACGCCTCCATCTTGAATGTATGAAACAATGAGAACATCTATTTTTGGTGTGTGATACCATACAGTATCACAAATCAAAATCCTTTTAGAAAAACAGCAATGCAAGAATGTTACACCTGAATAGACACAAAAGATTGCATGCACATGGAAGGCATCATTCAGACATGTAAAGCTACCTGAAAGCTAGCATGCACGCTTCCTGAAGTCCAGTGCTTTACTCACTTATGGCCATGTGACGACCTTGCAGAATTTGTTAAGTGGAGCTTCTAGAACCCATGAATCAAACAAGCATTGGCAATGCCAACAGTTTGGGCTTGTGTTTAGGCATGGGAAAGGCACTTGCCAGGCTCTGCCATAGTGTTATTAATTGTTTGTAGCAGGTGCACAATGGTGACGTACCTGGGCATCTAATAGCAGCACCTGGCAAATGCCTAATACTTATGCACTAGCCAAAACTATCGGCCTTTCGAATGATGTATTACACCAGTACTGCATTTACAGCCTCACTTAAGTCATTAACTCTTAGAAGACTGCTTTGAAAAAACACTTGCAGGCACTTTCAGTACAATGTTTGATGGTAAGGCTTGAGTAAGGTGAGCTCAAAGAGTTCCGATGAGGAGCTGTTTTGGATGGGGAGGGGGCAGGAACTGGGTGGTATGGACATAGAGATTACCATGTCCATGGGTAGTCAATGGGTGGGCAAATAACCAAACACACCTACACGCTTTGTGTGCCTCCTCATATGCCATTTCCCCCTATCTATACTCAAATGCAATAGTTTCCAGCTTTTAGGGGCCACCTAATAGCCCAAACTAAAAAGAGTGCAAGTTGTAGGGGCTAACAGTCGAAGATCAGCACGTAGTGATCAATGATATGAGGAAGGCATGTGTCCAGATCCATGACCTTTGCAGGCTGATTCATTCGTGACTTTCTGAACTCTTATGTAAAGCCATAAGGCATCAGCCGTGCATATGGACTTGTCACATTACAATTTATCCAGAACAGCACTTCAAGTCTTATCCTAGGCCTCAAGCCCAGGGATCGTATCTCACCAGCTCTGAAATCTCTTCACTGGCTCCCTGTGGCTGCAAGGATCAACTTCACGACCCTCTGCATCACCCACAAGGCTTTCTGGGGCCTGGGACCGCTCTACCTTCACCTTTCTCTTCCACAACATCTTCCTTCTCGAGCTCTCCGCTCATCCACCTCGAACTGTCTGAGGGTCAGACACTTCTCCAAGTAAAGAAATTGGGGCAGATCTATTTCCTCGGCTGGGGCCTCCCTCTGGAACAGCCTCCCTGCCTCTCTCACACTTGAGCAGAACCACCTCCGGTTCGGGAAGCAACTCGAGACCTTCCTTTTCGCTTCTGCTTTCTTTCTTCCTCTCCCCTGCTGATGCACCTGACTGCTCTGCGCACTGGTCACCCTCTGAACTCGGGCCCAGGCTCCTGCATGTACAGTTGCCCTTGCACTGCCTCTGGGCTCCCCAGCACTTTAGGGTCTGTATCTGCAACACTACAGTCCATTCTCTCTGCACTTATGAGCCACCTGCTGGCTGCACTTGTGAGTTAACTGCACTTACCCCTTCCCCTCACCACTGGCACTTTTCCCCTTCCCTCTTCCCCGCACTTGCACGATCTGAATGACACAAGACCTAGTAAGATTGTTATTTTGTCCTCCCTATGTTTCACCCTCGTTGTCTTGACACGCCTAGAAACACTTGTGTACAGGTGCGTTATAAATGCCACATCATATCATATCACTGTACTGGAAGAAATCTAAAAAATATGGTGCCATGTTGACTGGCTATAGACAGGTGACTGTTGATGTGCAAACACTAACCTTGTAGTTGGCATATTGCTGTGTTTAAACTTGGACAAGTAATAAAAGCTCTCTCACGCGCACACACACACACACACCTACACACACCTTAAAAAAAGAATGTGAAAAGTTCATGAATTAGCACTATAAAAATGGTCCCACCCTTGCCTGCTCTTGGCTCTTGCCCATGCCTCCTTGTGTATAGCAAGAGGCAGCGGTCATTGCTTTGAAGCAAAAGGTGTGTTTTTTTTTTTATGGAGAGCAAGTGACGAAAGTAAACCTTAATGGTGGACTCGCCTTCAAACTTTTTCTTGACTGCTTCATAATGTAAACATTCTTTGCCGGACAGCCTTGCGAGATTGGTGTTTCAAAGAGGAATCAGGAAAGAACACACCATTCTGAGAGAAGGGACCAAGGAACGGAAGGTGAGTTGGAAAGAGAATGCATATGGCAGGGAGCATATCAAGTGTAAACGAGAGGTTAAAAATATAAGTAAAGAAATACACGTTTGGTAATATGTTTCATAACTGTGTAGCACTCACACTGAGCGGCATCTACAGCCCCTACTAGCACTTGACACCTGATTCCTGCACTTACCCTTGCACTTGCCACCAGCTGGCTGCACTTTCATTTATTGTCTTTATTTATTTTACTGCTATCCTATGTACTGCACTGCCCCCACCCCTTTCACCCTGCAATTTTCCCCTTCCCCCCCTCCCCTGAACTTGCGCGATCTCAATGACACCTGGCTAGTAGGATCGCTGTCTGTCTTCCCTCTGTTCCGCCTCCCTTGCCTCGTTGCGCTTTGAAACACTTGTGTATAGGCTCGTTATAAATGCCTTATGATATCATATTGTATCATATCTAGTACTCATTGTCCAAGATTAAATGGATGATGCTCTTTGTGTGCTAGGATGATGGTGAATTGTTGCATAAAAGGTATAGCCATATTTCGAGCTCGTTCTTTTCGGGTGAGCAGGTTTTTATTCCAGCCTTGCGGACTGTGTACTGTAAATGTTTCCACACAGTGGATGGTTTTGCATGTTGGATTACCTGGGATTACCATTAAATGACCAAGTATTCGTCCTATAGCCGTTGATTACTATCAGATACCCAGGTACTTACTCCATTAGTAGAGTATGCTAAGAAATGGTCTGGTTCTTGTGTCATAAGCAGAGATCTCCATGAAACATATCTCATTGCCAGGGATAGCCACACAATGCCCAAGTACTTAGTTAATTGCCAGAGATTGCCATCAAATGTCCAATTTCCAGGTATTACGCTGAAATGCCCAGGTAATCACGAGACCCACCCTGCATCCGTATCCTCGTTAATGCTGGTGCCCAGGCCAGAAGCAGCAGAATGACCAAAAGAGACCACTCCTTCCATCCACTAGCCCTAAAGAGCAGATGGCGTTGAAAAAAGGACAGGTAAGGAAGGTGGGGTCTGAGAGTTTAGTGCTGTTGCATCATCAGACAGTGGCAATATCTGAAAGTGAAATGTGAACTGTCTGCAAGAATCCAGTGGTAAGAGCCGGGGAGGAGCCTAGTTTCTTTTGCTTTGTATGGTCTTTTCATGTGTTACCCTGTCTGCTAATGCTTTGGATGGTTTCCATGCTTTTCTCATGCCTTGCTATGTTATGTTTTGGTGTGCTATATGTGGTTTCAGGTTTATTTCTTCCCCTCACAACCTGCCCACTAAGTTCTCTGACTGCTTCTCGCACTAACACAGAAAGATGTAAGTTCCATCACATAATATTGATACCATCTAATCCACCCATGCCTGGCATTTGAACACCAAACAGACATCACACATCAGAACACCACACCTCTGCAACCAACTTATATACTGCAACCCGGGCCATTGCACCAGAGCACCATGAGCACACAGTGCTCCTTTCAGACACATATTGTCTCTATACTCGCAAACAAAACTTCTTGAAAAAAGCTCACCAGAGGAGCTCAGGGTAATTACATCCTGCATGCATCGACCCAACATCAAAGCTATCTTGCATTTATTTTCTCCTGGCTTCCCACTTACCTCATCCATCCTCCTCACTTTCAGATCTGCCAGAACACCTGGAGACCATGGAAATGGCAGGGGGGCATAATAAAAACCTCAATATCTTTTCTTTTCGAATTGTTCATCGTTTAAAAATGTATTCAATTTTAACAATATGTGCCATATGAAAAAAGAAACATATAAAGGAAAAAGAAACATACACATTTACAAGTCATTTAGCAGCATCAAATGAATAAAACCTGATTACATTCAAATGCTATTCTTATCCTCGGCAAATTACACAATAATTCATACAAATCATTTTCACATCTTAAAAACCCCACTCTAAAATTGTGCACTAATTAAAAAAACTGAAAATGTCCTTATTCATTTAATTTCAGGGCATTTAAAAAAATGCACCCCTGCAATGACAGTTGATGCTCAAAGACCAAGCATCCATGATTCCCAAAATGATTCACAATCCACGCTGACACAGACATCAAAGAATGTTTTAAAATGTAGATATCTCAATGTATATAGGTTGGGACACTCAACCAAAAGGTGCTTAAGGGATTCTACCAAATTACTTTGCTTAAAGAACCTACAATCGCCCCTTCCTTCTCCACCTGTTTATATCTTAAAGGAATCTCACCCTTACAATACAGGTTCCATCAAAACCGAAAGAAATCCTGCCTAATCCTTGGACAAGGAAAGATTTCTAAGTAATGGGCCGTTGTACCCCTACGTTTATGTTCACCCTGTAAATGACACAGACGTGTATACCCATGCAGTCTCTCCAGATTCAAACACCAATCCAGGTTAAACATTGTTTTTTTCACCTTATCTGGTTCATTGACAAGATCAACATCAGAGAACCCATTAACCTGCAGTATCGCTGCACATTGTTCCACAAGTTCCATCAAAGTTTGGACGATGCCCTTCTCCACCATATCAGCAAAATCACTATATAAGGTGTCGTTGGGGGATGCCAGAAATGTTCTATAGAGTGACAGGATATGCCACTGCCCTTTAACTTTCATAGAGTTTAGCCGAAGTATTTAATAGCGGTAACCGGCAGTAGATTCGGGCCTTCAATATTCCAGCCCTCCTGAATTCAAGACTCAGGCTTCCTCAGAAAGAGGGGCTCTTCTCTACAATGTACCTCTCTGTTGTTTCGATCTGAACAGGCAGAGGTGTCAATTGAATAAAAGAGCGGGGAAAACACGCACCGCCAAACCGATGCTGCAAAGGAATACAAAGAGGATTAGAAGTGCTATGAGGAGGAAGTAATGCAATCAAGCAACAGTAGTTGACGGAAATACCTAGGCAAGGATTGGAGTGGAGTTCACAACTAACTTAGAGAGACCAGAGGTAATTTTTAACGACCACTTGTGACCAGCCCTCTACCAAAACTTTTGTTTAACAATACACTATGTTCACCGGGTCACTTGCTTCCCCAAATCCATTCGTGGTTATTCCTTTTTATATATATGATTGATAGTTATTAAATTCTCATATACTACACAAATTTATATCAAAAATAGTTATTTTTTTAATAGCATTTCATCAATTACATTTTTTTGCTTTATCACATCTACTAATATAAAAAAAAATTTGCAAACTTTATCAAGCAATTTTTAGACAACAAACAATTTTTCAATAAATCTCAATTTAGCTATGCACATTCAATATCCTGTAGTACTCAATTATTAAACAATTTAAAGAGATGGTAATTTCATTAGGATCTGTTGTTTGCTCACCTCTTTCATAGAGGAGTAAATCCCAGTCCATAAAACTTTCACTTTGTATTCATTCACCCATGCTTACTTTCATACTGCATTCATACCATACCCGACATGTTTCATTCCTTTCACACTTTCACACTATTCACAAGGAAATTCTTCAGGGGTAAAAATTCTACCACATTCCATTGACATGTACAATTATGTTTGTCTTCTTGTTGGTAATTTCTCTGGGATCGACTGTCAATGAGGTCCCTTTAATCTTTTCTTAAAGTCCAACCATCAGACGGATAGCTGTGGGAAGCAAGTGTGGGATAGTCGAAATATTAATGCTCGAACATATCAAGGTTGACATTTTTAATACGTACAACATTCTGCATCTAGTGGCGGCAAAAAGGAGTAATTGTTTCTACTAACTCTTTCTTCACATCTGTTCTGACCTCATCTATCTATCTTGCTGAGTGCAGGGTTCACATGAGTAATCAATCATTGATGAATCTTATATCCACCTTCATAAAGTCAATCAATTGGCACTGTCTATACTTATGGCTTGCTCCATACAAATAATTAATTGTGGGTCGATCTTGTATTGTCATTCATAAACACAGGTAAACTATTACTATACATTTATCATGCATTGTTAGATGTCTAAAACCTGTCTTAATGCATTACCTTTACTTCACTCGTTTTTTATTACTTTTTATCTTAGTGTGGATCCTCTACTTCTGTGTCCACTTTGCCAGGAATTTCTGATGTCTCGAAGGGAATGTTCACCAGCTTCTGCCTCTAAGGGACCAATTAAATCTGCCCCTACTCAGGAAAAAATAGTTATTAGCCATCTGATATTTACCCATTTATATCTGTGGTTACTATCACATGGATCGAGTTGTTACAATGCTTATCATACTGACCTAGTGATTGTATAAATCCGGTCACTGGTCTTAGTAATGATTATCTGTTCCCGCAGTGTGTATTATTGCTTGCTGGACCGGATCAAGTATTTCAACACTACTCGTGATGGAGGTCATCCACATATATTTTTCTAAAACAGAAAAACACAGCGGGCACGGCACTTTAATTTTTTATTTTTTAAGCATTCGAGTCATTTAGTAAAATTCTACTTGCTCTATTCATTGACCCACTCTTACCGTTGCATTCTCTTTTTCATCCTGCTCTTTCCAGAGCTCGAAATTTGGATCCTCTTTAGCACATCCACTGTTTGCCCCGCCGATGGCGTCTCCTTCTCTCTTCGTTTTTCAACTGCTTTCCTTTATGTTGTCCATCGTCACTTTTTATTATGTACGACCTGCCATGTGACCTCATTGTCACGTGATTCTAAGGCGCAACGCCGTTAACTCACTTTTGTATTTATTCCCGAATTGTCATATCCTGCCTTCGACCCCCAGTTAGCCTACTCGATGACTCCGCCACTCGACCAGACCCGCGCGATGCGACCCCGCGGACCAACCTCGCGAACAAACACCAAAGTCTGCCGGGATCTCCTCACAGGTTTCTCATACTTATATATTAATCCATATTTTGTTTGTCCACATAGTTATAGATTTTACTGGATTCTTAGTCTAAAACTTAACCATCCATTTCCACGTGGTTTTTGGATATTGACAAATTAGCATATCCATAATGGAATTATTATACATAACTAGTTTCAGCCATTTTTGCGAAGTCATCAACATCATGTTGTTTACTCAGTTATACCTCGAGCTACTTGCCTGATCCTATGTCTTAGTCTGGAAACGAGTGGGTTGTCATTCTGTTTTCTCATTCAGGCCTAATTCTATACTTTTAGTTAGAAAAATCAGTTCTTTTTCTTTTTGGGCTAGCTTCCTTCTGTCAAGATTTGTGTCATTCGTTGGCCTCACTAGATAAACAATTGACCATCTCAAATCTTCCGGTTTGTGTATCATCTCTATAAAGTGTCCAACTAAAGGGGCAGAATGTACTTCATTTTTTATGCAGCTTTTGTGTTCTGTGATACGGATTTAGATTTTTCTTTCCGTCTTCCCTATGTATATCTTTTTACAGGGGCACCAGATCACATAGACAACGAAACAAGAGTTGCAGTTTGTCAGGACTTTTTGTTTCCATGGACTTTTAAGACCTAAGTCTATTTCCATTGTTTTTTTGGTTTGTTGACAACAAGCACAGGATCCACACGGATAGTGTCCCTCTGGTGCTCGCATCCCCCATGTTTCTGTTAGAGTTGGTTGTGGTTTACTCTGTTTAGTGATGTCGTTTCGCATGATCTGATCTTTTATTGTCCTGCTCCTTCGAAATGCCATCAGTGGTCTTTGTAATGGTACTTTCCCTTTTTCAAGGATACCCCAATTACGATGGATAATTTTTTGAATTCTATTCGAGAGATTGCTGTAAGTGTTAACAAACACTAGGTTTTCTTTATTTTTCTCTCTGGGATTTTGTTCGAGAATTGCCTCCCTGTTATTGTTATCGGCTCGCTTCATGGCCTTTCTTGTCAGCTTTTTCGGGTAACCTCTTTTATGTAAATTAGTTCTCAGTTCCTGAGCTCCCTCTCTATAGTCTGCATTGTTAGTGCTGTTCTTTTTTAGCCGTAGAAACTGACCGAAAGGTAGGTTATCGCGTGTGTGGATTGGGTGAAAGCTTGTATAATGTAACAGGGCATTGCGGTCAGTAGATTTTTTATAAGGTTTTACATAAAGTTCTCCCTTCTGTGGGTCCACTTGGAGTGGAGTTCACCATGGGATGGACCTACAAAGAAAATAAACCCAGTACAGTAAGTATAAGTGTTATCTAATAGGTTCTTCCTATAGGGTAATAAACAAAACAACAGACCTGAAATGAGGGACTCTCAAGGGTTAACGATGTCCAGTTTGGAGTAACAACAACAGGATAAAATAACAAACAGGCAAGTTAGTACAGGAAAGTAAACCCGGGTGGCACGAGGGTCACACTAGTGTCAGTTGGTGCATGCACAGGAAAGCATCACAATATGCACCTGAAGACCTGCTCATAAAGAATAATGCAATCCAATCAATATCCCAGTAGTGTCCAACAGGAAGAAGAAATGTCTTAGAATCCCAACAGGGACAAGAGGCATGACTGAAGCAGTATTAGCAGAGGAAGCGCTGACAGGTTTTCCCAATAATCATGCAAAGCTTGAATTACCTTGAAACACAAAGTGTTGGTACAACCTCAGACAAGGAGTAGAGCAGCTGAGGTGTCCCGGGATAATGAAGGTGAGAAAGCTGCAAGAAGGCAGTGGGAGCGGGTAGAAGCAATCCAATAATCGTTCCGCGTTGAGACCAGGGAGTGACTGAAGTGAACAAGGGAGAGAGCAGGCAGTCCAGGGGCGGTCTGGGTCAGTACCGTAACAGACTTTAGACAAGGCAAAAGGGGAGTAGACAAAACAATCCAGAAGACAAGCATGGGTCGGAAACCAGGAGGTCAATCAGGACTTCGTAACAGGAGTTCACGAAGAGAACGGACGTAACTGGAATAGAGGGCAACACTACAATTAGCAGCAACGAGCCACCAGGAAGACAGCAATTTTAAACCTTAGGGGGGCGTGGCTTCCTTACACGTCATCCACGTATGAGATGTGTCAGCTGACACGGGTTTCTCCAGGGCGTGTACAGGCGCCATGGCAACCTGTATCTGCTCCACAAGGGAGCCTGCGCGTCAGACGTACTCCGCAGGGAAGCCATTCTATGCCGGTATGTAACATCCTAGAACCCTTCGACAAATAATACCTTCTAACACTATCAGATAGTTCAGGACCCAGTCCTTCCAAAGGTCGATGCCATACAATAACTTCGGAGTTACTTTCCCTTCAAATATTTAATTAAAGGAGAGAGAGAGAATTTGTAATATCGATTTTGTATCCATTTCAACTGTGGGATAAGGGCCTCTGCTTTCTATTTTAAATAACTCAAGATGTCAGTTTTACCTGGGCAACCCATAATGGGAAACCCCAAATACAACATATAGTCAACCCTAGTCAGGGTTGTGCCATTCATTGTCTATTGCAGTGCTGCTTTTCTTTTACTTTTCGTAAATGACAGAATCTTAGTTTTTCGTGGGTTGCCCGTACAATCTATCAATAAAAAGTCCTCAGCGTATGCCAACCAACTCAACATCAGATCCCTATGTTTGGGTGTAACAAAGACTGCCGCTTCCAGAGAACTACTGACATCCTCTACATATAAATTAAATAGGCATGGGGCCAAAATGCACCCCTGCCTAAGATAGTTATATATCAACATTTTTTGGGATAAAGCACCCTCTTGATTCAATCTGACCCTCACATTGGAGCCTTCACGTAGAGTGACTATAAGTCTAAGCAATCCTGCCGGAATTCCTCAATTCAGCAATTTTCCCCCACAATTTTGCTTTGTATACTGTTTCAATAGTGTATTAAATCATATTTCCCTTTTGCTACAAGGTCCTGATAACACCGCAGAACAAACCCGTTAAGGTTGGTTCTGTGGTGCTTATGGATACCTTTTTGATTTTTATCGATTAGAACCTTGCCATACGCCCACAATACCAGAAAATTCAAAAACAAGCTGGCAAAAAAGTTGCTGTCAGAGGCTAATATGGAAATCGGTCTGTAGTTTCTTGATTCAGCTCTACTGCATGATTTATAAATTGGGATAATGAAAGCAGTTTGGCAAGAAACTGGGAAAGTGGCAGACTTTAAAATGTCATAAAAAAGCATTTCCAGGATTCCTGCCCAATCCAACGGTGCCCCCTTAAACAGATGGTTTGAAGTCTGGTTTGGACCTGGAGCCCTCAAATTACTGGCTCTCATTATCAGCTTGTATACTTCATTTGAGTCATATACTAAAGATCCCACCAAGGTTATTTCAACCCGTTTACCACCGACTCTCTCCCAAGGTTGGGAATTAGAGTCTGCATATAAATCCTGAAAATGCTTCACCCAATCCAATTCTGCAACGTCGTTGATCATTTGCTCCTCATTGCCCCTGCGCTGATTATTCATTAGGGCCCAGAAGGCTTGTGAGTCCTTCCATAGCAGGCGACCCAGCATTTCCTCTGCATCTAATTGCACCATGTGAGCCCAGTGGGTTCACACCCAATTCTTGTATTTTTGCCTTATCTTTTCAATTCTTCCAAAAATTGCCAGGTCCCGAGGCTTCATCCTTTGGATAGATCTAATAGTGGCCCTCATTTCCTGTTTCTGCCTAGCCAGGACCTCATCATACCTATGGTATTTTTTATGGATTGGGACATGTGGCCCTTTCATCATCTACAAGCTCACCTGCAGGCTCATTATGGAATCCCTCATTGCAGCATCCCATGATCACTCCAGCAGTTCCTGGCGATCTCCATTGCCTTATACTTCCCCATCAGAAAATCATCAACAAAAATATAATTCAGTGTTGAACTCTGAATAACTCGATACCAAGTGGGACGGCCCCTCAAACCCCCTCCACAACCCCATTCAGGTGGTTAAGTGCCAAATTATCTAGGCAATTATGCAATTTCCTACCATTATCCTGCATATCAAGGAGCTGGGTGGCAGAATCTTTAAGTCCCTCAAATATACTGCTATCTGCATCTCTATCTTTAAGAGACTGAACGCAGGTGGACTTGAGATCACCAAGAACGATCACATAGCCATTAGCATGTTTCTCTGACCTCTCCATAATAAAGTTTGCCAGTGAGTCTAACATGATAACATGATATTGCAAGGCGGGGAAGGGCAGGGAACCAATGGAGACCCCGTACATAAATGATGATTTGTGGCTACAGCATGGATCTGGATAAGTGGGATGGATGGGGAGGAATGCAAAGAATACTCTGCTTTCACCCATCCCTGATTTCTCTGCGCTAGTAATATTCTTGCCTTGGCATGGGGATATTCAAAGTGTTAAAGCATGCCTCTTCTAGCTTTGAAAATATTTGCAACCTCTTCCTTTAGTCTGTGACATTCTCGACCACATGCTTGATAACCCATTTTTAAGGTCAGTGTTTGATAAAGGGATATTGAGTTCTCCTAGCCTAGTCTTTCAGTTTCCTCATTACATTCAGTAATTATATTATTCTCCTTCTCTGAAACCAATCCACAGCAGCAGTCTGGAGGTTGTAACACTACAATGCAACCTGTGTAAACTATTAAAGTAAATAATCCCGTGAATAGATGTGCTGTGGTTCAGAATTATATTTGTATTCTCAAATCAAAAGAAAGTGTGCTCCAAATTCTAAGCACATATACCTGAGTAACCAAATGCTCATGATTCCATATACATTTGCATTGTTATTTTAACCAAAATTATTCAATCATACATCTGAGTAATAGCACAGATGACCAAATGACCTACATTAACTAATTAGAGCATGTGCTAATGTTTCACCCATCAGGGCCTTATCCAGGTAATATTGGTATCAATCCATCTGTAAGACCTAATGAAATTTGAATACAGTCCAAGATCACAATGTTACTACAGTTCCATCACCACAAATTTAATTTTACAGTTCTCCTTATCCTACAATTTAATTGTACAGTTCTCTTGATCCTACATTCATCCTATTTGCATATAGATATAATTATAAACAGTTGTGCATTATGCTCTTCCTCAATCTGCAGTCCTTTTAATGCACGGCATGCTTCATTATACATTCTGTTTAAGCTAAGTCCCATTATATTCAAAAGAAAAGGAAACTCAATGGATACTGTGCCTCTCTACACGTTAATATACTCCAATGTAGTGTTCAAATAGCCCTTATAAAAGCATTTTACCCAGATACCAATTGGTCTTTGATTATCTTGATTAGGATGATATCATAGATCCATTCCACTCATTCTGTCTGCAAGGCTGTGGGTGGTCAATATTTATTCCACAGCATACAACATAATGCACATTTCTATTAGTAAGATTCCACTTAAACTTCTTACTCAAAACAATTTGTGGTTTCCCCACAAATTGTGTTTGTATACCCAGATGGTAAATATAAGTAACTGTATAACTCTGATTATAGGCCAATCCTTACTGGCACCCTTGTTATGTATCATTCAATTTCCAATTTGTTTTACATCACAGGTTTCTCGGAAATCCTGTCCACAAAAAATAGCATCTCCATATGCTTAGCGATTGATAATTCATGCATTATACTTGTTTTATCACTCAGAAATTGCCATAAATTACCTCATATATACTTATTCATCTTAGTCCTTATGAGTAGCAATTCATCTTGACCTTGTTTCCACTTCACAGCCGGATTTGGAATCTGAAAACAAGGTGGACCAATCTCAGTACATTCCAAAACATAATTCAATATATACTTCAAAACTTGGATGTTTAAAAAGTCTGTTACTCTAATTTCTGCACTCACTAAATGATCAGAACATTGTTTCACAAGAAGCGGCAGTGTCCCACGTGTTGGATCGCCGCTGCCATCGTGTGCACAATGTTTATTGTTTCAAGTTGTGACATATAGTGACACGTTTATGTCATCTGCCTCATGATGTTACTGCACCACTATGTTTTGGACATCTTGACCCGTTCACACGATCTAACTAGAAAAACCTTACCATCGTAAACAGAAAAACCTTGTTTATTCTCTAAAACATTTTTTGAAGCAAACACTTTTAAAAAATTCTATTATTTAGATACACCCAACTTATTTATGACAAACAACTAAAGAAAGGTATGTCAAGGTGTATTAGCATCACCTTTACTCTTCATGTATATAGATTAAATTAGCCGTACAGTATATAGTTATTAAATTGACAAGTACTGTGCAAGAGTAGTCTTGGTTGTTAACTATATAATCTGGTGTATTACAAAATTGCCGAAGGTAACAACTTGTAAAAAGGTTATAAAAAACAAAAAGCGGGTGGTTCTCTTAACATATAACTAATCAGTATCATCTAATGTGTCTGACAACATTGTATACATTGACAGTGTCACTGACATAATACATTTGTGTCAAAATACCAGATTGATTACAGTTATATGAATTGACTTCACTGAATTCAAATCCAATAGTCAAGTGACTAATTTGAGATGATCATATATTGGCAACATAATATGTCAATTTCACTTGGTCCGACCGGCCACATGAAAGGTCTTGAGTCCCATATTACTAATAGAACACCAGTATGTCCAGTCTCTACCATATTGCTATAGGTTACTGCCTTATATTACCATGAATATATTATGTCCATTGGGGGGTACTCTCAAGTCCGTGTCAGAATGGGTCACTCAAGTGACTATATGGGGTGCCATTGCACATTCTAAATATATCCGACTGTTAATTCCTGATAAGGTATAACCCCGCTCCTCCTTTTGCATTGTTACTGATTCTGGTATAGACATTCAACCATGGCATTTAAGAAGTTACCCATTAACCATGTCGTTCATTTATCAGTACACAAAAGCTTGTACACAACAACTTGTCCAGAGAGTCCATCCTTATTTATAAGAAAACCTATAACTTGTTATGGCCTAGTGTGTTGTACTTCATAGTCTACAGTGAAGTTTGTTCACAATCTCACTATACATGTCAATATTCCACACTTGTGGTACTAAGACCACCTTGAACCAATATATTAACATACATTTCAATACCTCTTGGTGATTACAGTAAGTGTTAATACAAAAACAAATAGCATATTGCTTATTTGCTGTAACTCAACATATGTTTCGGTTGTCACAATAGGCCCCTAATTCAAGCCGGTAAATATAAGCGACCTTCTTCAGGAGACGGATGGTTCTGTTGCAACCACTCCGAAATGTCAAAAGGTGGAGTATGTCATCAAACCTCAATCTCCACGTGAAATAATGGAGACGCGTGTCAACGATGGACTAAATCCTGCAGTGGTGCTAGATAACTCTGCGCCTATACTGATAAAAAATTCAGGTATGGGGGTGTCTTGCGTCTTTAGTCAGTAGATCCAAAGAGGAAAAATCCCTGTTCTCGCCTCATGCGGCCGAGTCCAGATATGTTCTTATTTCATCAAATTTGGAGTGTGTGCACGACAAGAGAGAAGGAACCCAGGGAACATTGAACTGGAACCACCGCGCAGTGAGAAAAAACTGGGGTACCAGAATAAGAACATATCTGGACTCGGCCGCATGAGCATGAGCCTCCATTTTAACAACAAGCACAGCACGTATAACTGCTCTCACTGTTCACAGAGTGTCCTTTTCTTAAAAGGCGGCATTGTCACCGGTAACTATTTAAATGCCTGCAACCTCTGCTGTCATCCTGGTATGTGCTGCTGCTGTGTTGAAGGAACCTCACCCATAACAATGGAAGTGAGCATTGCTGTGTCTGGCTAGCCCCCGCACTGGACCGCACTGCTGCTACTCCCTCCATAACTTTCATCTATCCCCTCCTCCCTGCTCCTACTTACCCATTGAATGAACAGAGGCTAACAAAGGAAGCACTGTTAACGGGGGAGTGGGAGGACAGTTTAAAATCAAAGAATGAGTGAATAGGTTCATTCACACAGACAATGTTTGTTATATATTATCAGAGTACGAGCACTGTGTGAAGTGATCTACTGTAACAATAACAAGCAATGTTTTAATAGTTTCTTTTGTAAAACAGTGTCCTTACTCTGTTAAGTGGATGCACCATTATTTGTGCTAACTGCGCTAAGTTGGTGTATTGGAATTGCCCTTACTATGCTAACTGGACATACTTCACACTGCCCAAACTGTAATAAATGAATACACATGAACCTGCCCTTACTGTGATAACTGGTTATACTGCTCTCTACACTTACTATGCTAACTGAGCATAACGGAATCTGCCCCTAATGCTCTAACTGGACATGCAGGAAGTTTTTTGTGATATGTTAACCGGGGATAGTGAAATCGTCCCTTAACTAGAAGTATAGATTCAGCACTTTCTATGCTAATTGGACGTACTAGGATATGCCCCGAACAGAGACGTCATTTCACCAAAATGTCAGGGGTAGCGGAAGTGACATTGCATGACCCTTGACCTATGATGACATCACAGGAAGTGATGTAATTTGACCCCACCCCAAAGTGACATCACGGGAAGCGATGGAGCACGACATTTCCCCCGTCGACAAAACAGGAAGTGGCATCACATAGCATTGTTTTTAAATGCACGACAAAAAATATGGTTACGATATCACTGTAAAGTTATATACATTTCATACACGAATGGATCACCGTATGTATCATTAATATCAGTGCGTATAGGCCTATAGTACCAAATCACTGTGAATGCAAGCAGACGTCCAAGATCAAACCATAATGATGTGTTATTATATAGCACTTAGGCTTAAGCGCTTCCTATAAAACAAATATACATACAATATCACCCCTCCTGTGTTGGTACTCATTTATCAACCTTAGCAAGATGAAAGACTGAGTTGACCTTGCTGGGAGCGGCACTTGCAACCTGCAGATCACACACACATTGCAGGAGCCAGCACTCAACCCAATGAGCTATGCTACCGGCTATAGCTATCAGAAAACCAACCACTCCAGAAACAAAGAGACACATGCTGCTGGCCACAGCCCATTAGCCTCAATTGAAAACGTTTCTGACAAAAAATATTTTTTAGGGGTAGCAATGGACACCACAGGGGTAGCTGAGGATAGCTCTATGGCTAAGACGGTGTTTGAGGTGAGGCAAATGGGGTAATAGACCTCCCTTCTTGGTTCAGTTTTTTTTCTCACGGGCACTGAGCACAAGAGTTTGGGCAGTAGGCATGGACCCAATCCCCCCGGATAGCACTTCGCAGCACTTGTGGGCAATCACCACTTTTGCACACAGAGAATTGTTTGGTTTAACTGGAATAAAGCCATGGGGCTAGAGACAGGTTGACATGTTGCTTGTCTATGGCAGCGAGTCAGACACCGTCCCTTAAGGCCTCCTGTCTGGCTCTTCTCCCTCATTTTACAGGGCAGAGCCTGAGGCAGCACTTGGTGAAATATGTGTGGGCCTGATTTACAAAGCATTGTTCCATAGAATGGCACCATTTGCAATCAGGCCCTTTGTGCTTGGCTGCATCCCTAAGAGCTGTCGATCTTGGGAGGATAAAGGTATTTATAATGTAGATTTGAAAGTACCCTGCCCCCGAGAGCAGAGCTATCCCTCGGAAGGGGGTGGTTCGCTCAGGATTTCTCACGTGATTGTCGGTTTGAGCCGATGCCGATGCAGGCCCAGAGGAGGCACTCCTAGGAAGTGCTGCTCGCATTCCTCCCTGGACACATATCTAGGTCTGGCACCGGTCCGGAGCTGCTCCTGTGTTTGCTGCCTTCAGTGTGTTTGCATTGTGCAGCCTGTTGCGGTGGGAAGGGCAGATATAACTCTTTCAGGCCTCCAACCCGACCTTTTCCTTTCTTGTGTGACAGAGCTGGTTTCGAAGCCTGACACAAGTCTTGCTCAAGTGCTATTCAAAATTGGCTAATTGTTGCAGCAATGGACCTTAAGTGCTAATGATTAAGTCTGCCGGAGAAGAGGACATTAAAAATAAATACTGCGAAGGGTCGCAGCTACATGGGAGGCGCTTTCATTAGAACACAATTACTATGATATTGCTAACTACAGCAAGGACATCTCTCTGCCCATAATGGAGAGGAAATAAATATGGCCCCTTCTCTTCACCAAGATCTACGCCATGCATGCCACCGATATCACTAATGATAAAAGGACTGCAAAGGACATTCAAACCTTACCTGCACCAGTCCTGCCGCACTATGCTTCGAAGCTCACTCCGTCACCCGCGCACCGTCCTCAGTGTAGCTGGCTGCTGCTGCTGCACTCATCACTCTGCTCTTCCGCTCTGCTCTTCCCTTCCTCAGCCCCAGGGTCGGATGAGTTATGGTTCCTAAGCAACCAAGGCTCGAGTAATAGACCTGAAGGCACCGGCACCCCTCGCTGCTTAGTGCTTCCACTGGCCAGGCCTGGGGTGGCGCCAGGAGCTTGCTCATTTTTTATAATAGGTTTATTACAAACTATTTATATAAAAAAAAGTTCCAGGCTCCAGGCCAGGCCAGAGGTCACACAATTATGCCAGAGGTCGCTGGGGAAACGGCAGAGGTTGCTCTTGCGACCTCTTGCAACCCCCAATTGACGTCCCTGGCCCCAACTGTGGTGGAATCTGGAATCTGCTCTCTCTGTTCTAGCGAGGGATCCTGGATTCTGTCCTTGCTTGGCATATAAGAGATTTTACTGTGCTAAGGGCCCATAATGGTATCAGCCGAGTCCATGATAACTGTGCATTTTAGAGTGTGCATTTCTTGAGCTTACTGGGTAGAACTGAATCTGGCCTTGCTCGCTGGGCCTATGGAATCTAGACACAGTGTGATAAGTGGGCATTCTAGACATTGCTGTCACTGTGACAACTGAACACATTGGAATATGCATTTACTCTCCTAATGGAGAGTAATATAATCTGACCCTTCTCTTCTAACTGAGCATAATGGAATCTGTCCTTTGCTGTAACCATCCATACTGATGTTGGATCTAACTGTGCCATCTATGCCTATAGAATTTCTCCTTATTCTGGTGCCCATGCATAATGTAGACTGGCCTAACAGTGCTCAGCATAATGGAATCTGTCCTTTGCTGTAACCATCCATACTGAAGTTGGATCTAACTGTGCCATCTATGCCTATAGAATGTCTCCTTATTCTGGTGCCCATGCATAATGTAGACTGGCCTAACAGTGCTCAGCATAATGGAATCTATGCTGTGCTAACTGGACAATGTAATCTGACCTTAATGTGCTACCTGGGAAAAATGGGGATTTGCACTGCTCTTTAAGTAAAATAGAACATGGCCTTGCTATGCTAAGTGAACATACTGTAATGGATCCTGCTTCTGCTCTTCTAGTTGGACAGGGCATAATGGAGACTGGCCCTGACATGTCAAATGACCATATTGTTGATAATGGAGTGGATACCTGGGAATTGGTTGGTGACTGTGCACATGCCTGGGGCTTTGATGGGCGTGCCTGTCAATCATGTGAGCATCAGTGCTTTTTAAGACAAAACCTAGAAAGGGTGTATGAGCCTGTATTTTCAATTAAGAAGTTATTTTATTACAGTTTTATAATGTACAGATAGACCAATTGACTTTGGAACTGTACGGATTCTCGTCCCTAGCATAGCAAGTTTCAACAAGTTTTGTTAAACAAAAAGTAGTACATCTAAGAATCTCTTGAGGGTAGGAAAGAAATAAGCGGAGGGGTCTGGGATGGGTCTTTGATAGGAACACATAGCAGCAAATATCTGCAATGTGATGTGAATCTCTAGGTCACTTTCACCACTTCCAAAAACATGCATCTAAAGCATGGGGAATGAGCTTGCTGTTATGTCCTTTTATTTGGGTCCTCTTGACTACAATTCCAGACCTAGTGCAGTGCTAGAAACACAAGCCTTTTTATTGTGAAAGAATAACCCACACAATGAAAGGCCACAACCATTACTTTACAATATCACTCTTTGGCTTTTATCTGGATTTGTCAAAATAAGGACACAGTCCAAAGGCGGCTTATCAAAATTCCGTTGGAAATTCTTAGTATAGCATAACATGTCTGCATGCAATAGAATAAAGCTATTGCAATCACAGGAAACACAGGAAAGAAATAACAAGATAAATACAGATAAAGTTACATTTTACAGTGGAGAGAAAACATTGTATTCAGCCTTATTTGGCATTTACCATTTCTGGACAAATGAGAACATTTGAAATATATTCACAATCAGCTCAGCGAGGGACACACTTTGATGCCCCTCTCTATGCGGTCCCTCCCACAACAATCATTTCTCTTTTCTTTTGGTGAGGTTATTTATACATCAGCATTTGACAGGGGATATGTAGTTGGCCTTGGCAGCCACACTAAAAGCCCTTTAACACCCTTGTGAAATCTCCACTTTGCATTTGGAACAGAACTACATTGGAAACGGAATATCACCTCCCATTTTTTATATCTCTGACCAAAGCCTGGCCTAATCACCAATATCTTTATTGTTTTGACCAATACTCACCAAGCCCAAATAGAGGGTTTAGCTTGCATCGGAACTGCCTTCAGTTAGAACAGCTGTCTTGTTCTCACACAGCTAATGACTCAGGCTTGTCAGGGCTGCTCCTCCTTCCCCCAGACTCCGGCTGCAGTCTCTCAGCAACTCGGCTCAGCACACAGACAACCAGCACACCAAGCTCGTTAATGTTTTCCTTTCTCACCTTCTTCCATCCAATCTCACTCTGGTCCCCCTTTTCTCTCCTCCTTCTGTGTCTTATATCCCCACTTTTCTTCCATCCTCTTTGCATATCTTCATAAAGAAAGTATATGATTTAACACCCATTCTCGCACCTCCTGCTGTGATGTCACCCATCCATCAAATACCACCCCTTTAACCAATGCCTAGTACATTTCCAGAAGCCTTTTGCTTCTTGACCATCACCTGTGTACAGCATTAATTCTCCAGCCCCGTATGAACACGCAACAGTTTCATCCTCTGTTTCCTGTAGCTTCCTTTTCAAACAAGTTTTTGCAAAATGCATTCCACTGTCCGCCACGTACACTGCAGTTCCGCTTCAACTTTCAGACTTTCTGCATTTATTTCTAATCTCACATCACTGTGTGAATGGTGCCTTTTTACAAAAAGCATGCAGTGTTGATGTATGAGCAACCCCATTCTAATTACTAATAGATCTTTTTGTTAAAATTAATGGTTGATGATTAATGGTTAGTAATTGGTAATTAGTCAGGTTAATTGCTAGCCCCTACACAACACTACACTACCATGCTATGCTATGTTATGCTAAATCCCAACTCCTTTCTTTGGTCTCTATGGTTCTCATCAGTGTCTCACATAATCCCCAAATCACACCAAAGCCACACACCTAGGCTGTAACACCAGCATAATTTGTATACTGGCATACACCTTCGATAGGAGTCTGAGCCGGTAAAATTCTTGCATGGTTGAAATTCAAACTACGTATTCCTACAGCACCCAGCGTCATTCATGATGAAGAAATTAACTAAACACACCATATTAGATGGACACATACACAGTCACTATTTACGCATGCCAAGAGATATTGATGCAATGTTAACATACTAAATCTTTTATGCTCCTGTAAGACACATGGGGCCTCATTACAAGTGTGGCAGTCCGGAATTAAGGGTGCCAGTAGCCCTGTATCAACACCCTTTCCAGAGCGCCACACTACAACTCTGTGGGCTGGGGCCGTTGTGCCCAACAGGTCTGTCCTGCCGGGCGTAACGGGACCCGCCTGCAGGGCTTTCACGGATGCACTGGTACCATTAGCAATGGTACCAGTGCTTCTGAGTCCCCATTCCCATGAAGGCCAATGGGACTCTATAAGAATGGGGACTTACACTTTCCGCCGCCTGATATCGCGGGCCACCAGGACTTGTAATGTCCTGTTGGCACTGGGATCTCAGGCAGCCGAGACAGTGTTAGAGTCCAGCGGCAACACCAGATTGTAATGAGGCCCATGGCCTTTGGGTAGAGGGCATCAACTGTGTGCCAACTGTGGGACAACCACTTTCTGAAGGTTAAGCTGCAGTGACATATTGCTTTCAATCATGCTCACAAGTAGCTCTAGCTTTGGAATTCATTTCCAGGTCACTGATGTTCCAGTAGCAGGTAATCATGTTTTTCTTTAACCAAAACTGCAATAGGAACCTATAAGCAAGTTAAATACCAGTTTTCTAACTAGCGTGTTCAATTTGTAATAATCAGCAAACATAGAAAAACCTTCCTTTGCAGCCATGGCATTACTGAAACCTAATCCCTCATCCACGCCTAATTTTCATTTAGTTTGCTCACTGTTTCACTGGTGTTACTTCCTGCAATTGTTTTCGTATTGTCATGATGGTGTTACATGTTGGTGGTGAGAAAATATATCCTCATAACTGCAAGGCCATTAGTTTTCTTGTTCTTGTGATCCATAATTAAGGTGAGCATTTTAAATCATATTATTTTGTCCTAAAATATGTTAACTTTACTAAATGATTGAAAAAATCCTCTGACCGTTCAACTGGTCAATTAAATAAATAATGTGTAGCTCACATTCATTGGTCCTACTAATGACATCCTGATTAGGGGTCAAGCCCTAAAAAAAGAAGTTGGGGGACTCATTAACATACCAATTGGATGTGGTGTCACCAGAAATTAGCATATCAAGATGCCCTGTGAAAAAAGTGGGGGGGCATCTGGAAAAAAGTGGGGGGACTCTGTCCACCCGTGTGTACCCTCGACTTGAGCCCTGTACCCCATTCAGAAATAAATGAGTCTTTCGCTATGCACAACATTAGAACCCCTCTACATCTAGTTGTACTTTGGCAACATTGAACTGCCTTACAGTATGATTCTTTGAAAGCCCTATCTTGAAGCTGACATGGGTCTTCTGTGTCCTGAAGACCAACCGTTTATTTTGCCTTTGGCAAATGCTCACCCCAGTTAGTGTTCTGCTTTTCACTTCTCAAGGCCGTGCTCGTTCTGAGTAAAGAGTGTCTTGTGACATGTGAGGCTTCCTGGTCCTAAAATACAGCGGGGCACTATTTATTTTACACATCAGAACCTTACATAAGCGTTCAATCTCACACAAAATCAATCAGTCTTTACCACTGTGGTCCACAGGAAGAGAAGATTAATGGACTTTGAATGGTTTTTAAACAGGCATAGGGGGTCTGGGCTAGCATTATGCTAATTTTTTTGTTATGCAAAAATATGCAGGACACTATAACCACCCCAGCCTCTTAGAAGACACCCTATATCATACCTATATATAAAAAGGGCGATAAAATGTCCCCCAATAATTATAGACCCATTGCCCTCGCAGATACAGACTCAAAAATATTTGCCGCTCTGATACTGGAGAAGATGGAGGATTGGATTTCGTAGAAAAGCATTTTACATAAATACCAAATTGATTTTTTAAGACAGATGGGAACAGACTGTGGGGGATACTTAATGTCGTGTATTCAAAAGTTAGCGTAGGGTGACAAGCCAAGCCCGATTTCTGCAGTGTCAATGGACCTTTCTATGGCCTTTGACCTGGTGGACCATCGGATTTTGTGGGCAAAACTAAATAAATGGGAACTGCCGACTGGATTATTGCAAATTTTAATAAATTTCCATGAGTCAGGCTGAAAAATACGGGATCCATGTCTAAACCTATTGAGACGAAAAATGGTCTCCATCGGAGTTGTATCCTGGCCCCATGTCTTTTTAATCTTGATATGGCAGACATTGGAGATTCTCCGTCAAGCACTTCTTTTATAACCCCTAAATTGGCTGAGTTGCGTACGCCGTGGCTGGCATACACAGATATTTTGTATTGTTTGACCCCGCGCCAATTGGTTTGCATAGAAAAATCAATGCCTTTGTCATATTTATTGAAGAAAATACTCTAAGGATTAATCCTAATAAAACAGTGGTTATGACATTCTGTAAAAAGGATAAGAAAAACAATTTTAATTGATACCTAATTAAAAGCAGGTTGTCTTTTAAGGAAAACATGATGTATCTGGGCTATGCAATTTTGGGGCTGATTCATGGAATTATTCGCGCCGAAAACAGAGATTTGTGCGTCATTCTGCCCGCAAATCCCCATTTGTTAAACAGGGATTTGCGGGCAGAAAGGTGCACAAATCCCCATTTTTCAGCGTAAATAATTCCATGAATCAGCCTGTTAATCCCATCCAACTAAAAATGTGTATTGAACATTTTCAAAGAAAAAAGCAGTGATGTTGGCGACAGAGAAGTCTAATGTGGATACAAAGTTTGGAAAATGTTCTATGCTTCCGGTTTTAACATTTTATATTGGGAAGATGGTCTCGAAATGTATATATGGCCTGGAGATTTGACCATTATGGCTATTGGATGAACTTGATAGCTTTGAAGCTACACTGTGGCGCAGAGTCTTGTTTTATATCCGACAGTGTTTCTATAGCGGCTGTTCATCTTGAACTGGGTTTGCAGTCTATGAGGAGCAGAGTCTGGTGGAAACAGTTGCCCTTGTACTTTAAGGGCCGGATTCATGGAATTTCTTGCACAGTGTTAAGTTCCGCCCTGCGTCCCGCTACGCGGTGACGCAGGGCGTCCTAAATAAAAGCCCCGCCCCCGCGTTCGGGAGGCAGTTCCGGGGCCGACCAGCAACCTGTGTGGGTGTATGATTATTCGGCTCCCACTGGAGCTGCGCAACAGGCCGTGCGGCCTACCAGCATTCTGCCAGCCCCCGCGCGCGCAGGCCGAGGGCTGCCAACATAACAATGGCGACGAGGCGAGATGAACTCCACTACACGCTCGGTGTTTTGAAGGCACCCTAAAGCCCTACGGCCATCGCGGCGAAATTTTTGGACACCCGGTGGGGGTGGAATCACACACGTGACCCCCCACCCCAAAAAAAAAAAAAAATTTCTCTCTTCCTTCTCTCTGCCACTCCGTTTTTCGCCCCATCCACCATGACCAAAGCTCTTCCTCTGGGCACTGGAGAACCTGGTGGCATCTGGCATCCAACACCAGAGGGCAGCAATACGGAGTGACGGGAGCGCCAGGCCCTGAACTGTCCCACACAGCGCCTGGGAACGGCAGCACCTCCAAGGTAGGCCCGACGTCGTGGCGCTGGTGGTCGTCGGAAGAAATCACGACAACACCGATCAGGTCCACGCCAACATGGCGGCCGGCACGTCCACGCCTGGGCCCACCACGCCGTCCAGAATTGCGGCGAACCTGTCCATGACGTCACCTCCACCTCGCACACACGGGAGTTCGTCGACACTGGTCCAGCCGTTTGACCCATTCACGGATCCATCATCGAGCGGACCCAGATGGCAGCTGTGGATTCAGAAATTTGAGATGGCGATGGAGTGCAAAGAGATTACGGCGCCCAGGAAAATGAAGGCACACCTACTACTCAGCATGGGTGACGAGGTACTGCGCATTTTCAACTCCCTGAACGTTGATGATGGCCACGATGCATACCAAAGCGCGAAAGATGCCCTCACGGCTCATTTTCTCCCTCAACTAAATCCAGACTATGAGACGTTTCTCTTCTGCACCACCTTACAGGCAGCGGAGGAAACCCTTGATGCATATCACACCCATCTGAGAAAGCTAGCCATGTCCTGCGAGTTCACAAACGTGGAGAGGGAGATCAGGAGGCAAATCATCAACGGGATACACTCGGAAAAGCTAAGGCGCCTGATACTTAGCAAAAAGGGTATTCCCCTACAGCGGATCCTTGAACTAGGACGTCAAAGGGAACTGGCCCACACCAGAGCGGCCAACATGGAGGCCACGCTACACAGGCTGCAACCTGCTCTCAACACAGCTATGGTGGCCCGGATCACCAACAGACAATCCTCGAGGGACGACAACAGTGGAGGTTACGGCCAAAACAGGTGGCAACCGCGCATTCCGGGGCCCACAGAGTGCGGCTGGTGCGGTGGCTCACGACATGGCCGTCGCAACTGTCCTGCTCAAGGCACCACATGTGGAGCATGCGGCCGGAAGGATCATTACGCAAAGGTATGCCGATCAGCGGACACCCCCATACAGCCCCCACAAAACCCGCCGGAGAGGAACGCGACCAAGAAAAAGAAGCAAGCCAGCGCCAGAAGGGTCGCAGTGGCCAACTCTTCCATGGAGGATGAAGGGGATGATGTCTCGGCGATGCAGCAGGACCCCACCAAGGACATCGAGAGAAAAGGGAGGAAGGTATACCTGGTGTCTGCACTGTGCCAAGGTCGGGGACCGCGAAGAAAAGCCGTCCGAAGGCGCAAGTGCATGGTCACCATCCAAAACCAGTGCATTCTCATGACCATCGACACAGGCGCCTCGGTGAACGTCATGCCCGAAAGCATTTTCCAGACTCTAAACCCTACACCAGAGCTGAAAAGCACAGGCACTCTGTTGTATGCATATGGCAGTCGAAAGCCCCTGCCGGTGATTGGCAGGTTCCGCACTACGCTGGAACACGGAAAAAAATAGACTATGGTCCAAGGTCTATGTCGTGAAGGCAGGAATTGAGAGCCTCCTGAGTGGGGACGCAGCGGAGGACCTGGGAGTGGTCCAATTCATCTGCCATGTCAACGAAGACAAGGAGGTGGAGCAGATGCTGAACCAATATCCTGACTTGCAAGAGGGAATAGGCTGTTTAAAAGGGAAAACCATCAAACTTCATATTGATGAAACAGTGCAGCCGAAAGCCGTTAGGCACCGGAGAACGCCATTCCACATGAGAGAACAAGTGGAGCAGGAACTCAAGGCATTGGAAGAAGCGGGCATCATTGAGGAGGTCACAGGGCCCACACCGTGGGTCTCTCCAATGGTGGTGACACGGAAGCCTAAGCAGCCTGGAAAGATACGGATCTGCATAGACATGCGTCTCCCCAACACTGCCATTAAAAGAGAACGCCACATCACCCCAACGATCGACGAAATCGTGGCTGACCTCACAGGGTCGTGTGTATTCTCAAAGATTGATCTCAAGGCGGGATATCATCAACTCAAACTCCACAGAGACTCTCGCTACATTACAATGTTCTCGACGCATTTGGGGCTGCGGAGATACAAACGCCTAAGTTTCGGAATATCGTCTGCTGCTGAGGTATTCCAGCAAACCATCCAGGAGGTCATCAGTGGCATCCCTGGTGTCCTCAACGTGAGCGATGATATTTTGATTCACGCCCCCGACAAAGAAATACATATCAAGAGGCTTCACGCTTTACTGGGCAGACTACAAGATGCTGGGCTCACAAGATGCCGGGAGAAGTGTGAGTTCCTCAAATCGGAGATCACTTTTTTTCAGGTACAAGTTTGGCAGCACAGGCATCTCCCCTGACCCGCAGAAGGTCGCAGACATTCAGGCTGCAAGCCCACCGATGACCCCCACAGAAGTGCGCAGCTTCCTAGGCATGGCCACCTACTGCGGGAGGTTCATCCGAAACCTGGCCACACTATCTGAGCCGTTGCGGGAACTCACCAAGGCCAACGTCAAGTGGGATTGGGGGCAGACATGCCAGGACGCCTTCGAGAGCATCAAGGACTCCCTGTCCGCCGACACCAAGATGGCCTACTATAGCACCGAGCTGCCCACAGAACTGTTCGTGGATGCAAGCCCCGTGGGGCTCGGAGCCATCCTAATGCAAGTCACGAAGGAAGGGGAGAAGAGACCGATAGCATATGCATCGAGAGTCCTCACAGAGACCGAACAAAGGAAAGGAGGCCATCGCTGTGCTGTGGGGGTGCCGGCATTTTCACCTCTACTTATATGGGCGTCGGTTCACGACGATCACGGACCACAAGCCCCTACTACCCATTTTCATGGGGACGTCAGCACACCCTCCGGCACGAATCACCAAGTGGTTACTACACCTCCAGCAATATGACTTTGATCTCATCTACCAACCGGGCAGCGGAAACCCGGCGGATTTTCTCTCCAGGCATCCGCGAGAGGCCACCCAACAAGAGATCCAAGTAGCTGCAGAGACAGAGGAACACATATGTCAAGTGGTGCACGCGATGAGACCCAAGGCGGTGAGCATCGAGGAAATCGAGGCGGAAACGCTCAAGGACCCGTGTTGTGACTTAGTGAAGGATGCCATCCTCTCAGGTGACTGGAAGACCTTCATGAGACACACGCACAACAGAACAGCGGAAGCAAAAGGGTTTTTGTCCGGCATATTCACAGTCCGGCAAGACTTGTCAATCACAGAAGGTGGACTGATACTAAGAGGAAACCGCATCGTAATCCCTCTCAAAATACAAGACAGGATAGTGGCCCTAGCGCATGAAGGACACCAAGGACTGGTAAGGACGAAAGCCCGTATTCGGCACCGAGTATGGTTTCCCAGATCGAGGAGCGGGTCGAGACACTCGTTAGCACGTGCCTATCCTGTCAGATAATGGGGGCCCCGCCAGAACCGGAACCAATCATATCAGCAGAACGTGGCCGCTCTCGCTGGGAGGCCATCAGCATTGACTTTTGCAAGCTACGAGAGGGCCTGTTGGTGGCCGTGGATGATCACTCCCGATACCCGGAAGTTGAGATAGTTGAATCCACAGCAGCTGAAGTGGTCATTCCGGCCCTAGAGAAAATGTTCGCAACTCACGGGCTACCGACCTCAATCAAAAGCGACAACGGGCCACCGTTTACGGGAGAGGACTTCAAAAATTATCTACAGGACCTCAATGTAAAATATCATCGTATCACACCAAGACACCCCCAGGCAAATGGGGACGTAGAAAGGTTTATGAGAACCATCAACAAGGTGCTCAGGGTGTCCAAGGGTGTCCAAGGCGAACGCCAGTCCCTGGAAGGTTGACCTCTTCCGATTCCTCCGGAACTACCGGGTCACAACCGGCATACCACCAGCGGACCTCATGTTTGGCACTGTCATTAGATCTTCGATCCCGAATCACCCAAGCAGGACCCCGGACGCGGTCAACGAGGAACGCCCAGAAAGAAGGAGAAGGGATGCTAACGCACACATGAGTGGCAAGCGGAGAGCGAGGCCGTCCCATCATCAAGTGGGTGACCAAGTCCTCATGATACGAAACCCCTCCAAGTCAAAACTTGATACCAGGTACGAGGAACTTCCATGGACCGTCAGTGACCGGCATGGAACCATGGTGACTGTGACACGAAGACGCCGTCAAGTGACGAGGAATTCGTCATGGTTCAAGGCCGTACCCCGTACCCTGTGGACCGATAAGGAGGGCCATCGGGAAGGCGAGGATACTCAGCCCAGCGAAGAAGAGCCGGAGGCCATCCCTGAGGAGACAGGAGCGGGGGATGGAACCTGGGAGCCGTTGGATGCACCCGGCCTCGAGGGCCCGAACAGCTAAGGTGAACCAGAGCATGAAGCAAGGGGGTGTGCTCCCCGAGAAGGGCGATACCGGCTGAGAACAACGATGAGACCGCCAGCCAAGCTAAGTGACTATGTGTGGTAATTAGTGCCCCGGTGCCATGAACCCCAATGGCAGGGTAGCTGGGTGTCGAAGACTGTAAGTTCATGTTGGACTTCGCCGTTGTTGGTAGTTAGCGTTATGTTTGTTTGTTTTATAATAAAGGAGGAATGTTAAGTTCCGCCCTGCGTCCCGCTACGCGGTGACGCAGGGCGTCCTAAATAAAAGCCCCGCCCCCGCGTTCGGGAGGCAGTTCCGGGGCCGACCAGCAACCTGTGTGGGTGTATGATTATTCGGCTCCCGCTGGAGCTGCGCAACAGGCCGTGCGGCCTACCAGCATTCTGCCAGCCCCCGCGCGCGCAGGCCGAGGGCTGCCAACATAACACACGGGTCAAAGTGACTTTGCACTGCTGAAAAGTAGCTTTGCACTGCCGACACAAACTCTGATTCATGGAGCAAAAAGGTGGGGGGTTTGGAAGAATACTTGAGAACATTTCCAGGCCATTTAAAAAAAGAAATAATGATGCCATACGTTTTAGGCTACATGTGCTTTTAACACATGATATTTTATGTATTAGGCAACACATACCACCGGAATTAGTTTGTTGCTGATTTTGTAAAAACTAATGTACGAAAGAAAATTTACACCAGCTGCTATAAACATGTCCAATGTTATTATCGCTGCGTATTACACACTTTGGAAACTACATTTATAACAGTAGATCGAGTACACCACCAGGGTCAAGAGCTGTGGCCAGCTTGGCATTTGTCACTGGTGGGGCTAAACGGCAACATAAGGCATTGCTAACAAGAAGTAGATTTATCAGCTGAATGCGGGCACCCTGAGCAGTGGTACCAGGCAGTCACTTTCCTACTCTTCTTCCACGCTGTACTTGAACCCATTTCACGAACAAAAGATGAATGGTTTGTTAGTTTCTGCTACTGAAGCAAGGGCTAGAAATCACCCAATCTGATTTGTGGATTTAACGCAGACATCATTTGTTTCCAGGTCACATCAGAACATGTCCTCACCTGCAGTCAACAGTGGCTATGTGGTTACTCAGTACTCCCCTTCCAGCCACCCTGGTGTCTTAAAGGTGGACCATTCTTCAGATGAGCGCAAATGGCCACTACACGGGCACCCAAAAGCCCTGGGGGTAAGTCATACTTTGCAGATATGCGGGCCGTTCATTCTCACACAGAGAGGCATTATGGATGTGTTATATTGCAAAAAGTAACTGATCATTTATTGGAATTGTACAGCAATTGAAGAATGTGTTAACTCGATACATAAATGTGATGTCAATCGTATGAGCTGATGTATTTAATAGAAGAACAAAACGTTTTTTATGAGGAAAAATGTGGTCAAAACATTTTGAAAACGTTTTTTGAAAGATTCAAAGCAAAGATTTATATTACAACAAGAGAACAATTTAAACGTGGAAAGTGATGTAAAACGGACCATATTTATATATTTTAAAAACATATTAAATAAGAACAAATACCTAAACCCACCATTCTTTAAAAAATAAAAAAAGGTATTGGGCATGTGTTTGTAAAGCAAGTGTTTGAAAGATCAGTTTGTCTCTGTGGTCAGTGGTCGAAGTGTTACAAAAAGAAGTAGTGGAACTATGTTCCCTACGGTCTTGTCCCCGCTCATCACAAACCCCATTGCCACGCACAATCCAAACGCCCAAACAAAAACACCTGCTGTTTATGGGAATGTTCAGTGCACTGCACTGAAGTGCAAGTTTCAACTACTTCCTACACTTTTATTTTAAAACAAAACCATTCTGGAACAGGTTCTTTCTAAAATAAAGATATAGGAACAGTAAAACCTTTCTTTGAAAAGTAGTGGAACACCGCTCCCACCCACTTCGACCACTGATTCTAGCACATGCTCAAACCATGCTTCTTTGAGCAAAGAAAAACATGGAGAAAAACAACCTTTTAGCAACTTGTGCTTACTATTCTCAGCAACAAGGAAGACCAATGGTCTAACTGCCAAACTCTTGCTTAGGTCACATGACCCAGTGAGATCTAAGATGGCCCCCGTCACCTTTTAAAGCCTCTGTTGCCCTGAAACTGGGAAAACAGCAGATGTCTGAACTCGTTAGGATCATCCAATCCCCTGGCAAAGCTCAGAGAACCTCAAAGCTGCAAACCCTCAGCCCAGACACACTCCCAGGAACAGAGCTTGATCACTATGAAGGACTGAACTTGTAAGTCAGAATGTGGGTTTCAGGAGCGGCAGAACAAAGGAGCTTGGAGCGAGTTGATGAGCAGACGAAGGGGAATGGAAGAGCAAAGTGTGTCAGAGGAGGGTGAGGAGCAGGGGGAAAGGAGGTGGAGGAGGTGGCAATATCTATTAAGGTGGTTGGTAGACACCCTTTGCAGGAAGATAGGAGGTGGTAGAATTTAAGGAGGAGTTTGGTAGTCATATGAGGTAGAAGTCAGAGTTAAGAAGGAGGTTGGATATTTTAAGGTTGTCTACTATTTGTAAGTGATACATCTGTTTTCTCTTTTTTGACAAACCTGCAACCAGATGTAGTTAACTCTGCAGGGTGTGCAAACACAAATCCCACAAATGAAAGCTAACTCAAATCAAAAATGAAAATATGAAGTACAAACACAAGCACATATACAATGGGCGTTAATGGCAAAATACATCCATGAACAGTGGTAATGCTTTCCTTCGAGGGTGTGTCTTGAACCATGTGTGCATCCTCTTAATAATTGCTTGATCTTCAGTGTTTCCCATATTTGCTGAAAGGGATTTTGTAGCAATATTGTTGCTTTTCCAACCAAAGTTTAAAATCTGTTGATATGAGGAAGATTGGTCAGTCTACCGAGAGGTTAGCAATTGGGTCTGCTGGGTTGTCTGATTTTGTGGGATTATATGAAGCTGGTCTGTAGATAGGTAAGGAAGCTCAATGATAATATCCGTGAGATGGACATAGCATGAGGATTGATTTTGAAATCTGGAATGTCATTAGAGAGTGATTTTTTATTGGCAATCGAGTTTATGTATCTCAGTGTATTTCTCCTCCTCTCTTTTCAGTTCTATCGGCAAGCTTCATCTTGTATTTTGAGGGGTTTACCTTGTGTATTACTGCAGAGAAATCATCTGTAAGACAAATTTAATACATCCAGTTTGCCCTTGCTGAGCAATTGCAAATGTTTAAGGAAAGTTTCACTGTGGAGCACGCATTGATGAGGCGTCATCTGGTACTGATAGTACTGGTGGTTGGGTCTCTTCTTTTTTTGTTTTGTGCAGGTGTTCTATTATAAACTTGAGGTGGTGTTGTTCATTTGTGTGTGGCTTCTCCTGTTCTTTTCTCTATGGGAATTCTGATGGTTTGAAGGTGTTCATATAATGTTAATACATTTATAGGGATGTTATACTTGGGGAAATTGTATGTGTCATTGCATGTACTAATTGCACGTTTTGTTTATATTACTATGAAAAGTTGGTATGCTACTAACTTCACTTCCTGTTGTTCCTTGGGATTGTGTTTGTTTATTTGATTTTACCTATACTGTTTAGTTGTGTTTAGGTTTGGTTTAACTAAATTGTAGAGAAGGAGCCAAGTACCCCCACCTCAATCGACCCATCTCTTTTACCTGTATGTTGGAAACCAAAGTGTGAGACGGATACAGAGGAGCTGAATCGACAAAGAGCAGAATATGGACTCAGTCCAGTCCCAGTGAAAGTACCAATACCTAAGAGAATATGGGAGCCAAGGTGCCCATTGAGAAAACCATATCTGCATACCAAGAAGTATGATGGCCATTTGAGCGAGATCCCTGAACAAGCACAACCAATAAATGGCAAGGATGAATGGTAGTGTTACCAGCCACTGTCATAGTATATGTTATATGAAGCTGAAGAGGAAGCACGTAAAAAGATGCAGTGATCAGAGAATGCGGATATTCTATAAGGCATCAAGAAAGCAAGGTGTAGAAACGTATGCCATAGAAATAGATGAAGATATCAAATCATTTTACATGTGTACAGATACAGAAGAAATGCAAGAAGCAAAGTAATTGTGAAGTTAGCTCTGTCATGTCCCTCAAGAGGCGATGGTCTCTGTGGCACTGTTGGTCCCATAGCAGCCATATTTCCTCCAAGATGGTGGGGGTTAGCTGCTTCAGCACTCCAGCCCTGCAGAGCATGGCTTTCACAGAGGCTCTGCCTCCTCTGCAGGGATCAGTTTATCAGCCTTCCTGAACAATGCTCGAACGCGTTGCTACTTTTTTGAATCAGCGCTCCGTAAGTTTGAACCTAGGGTTACTTCTTCCTCTGTTCTCAGAATCTCGCTTTCACTACCCTCTGATTGTGACTCTCTCTTGCAGGTCTCTCATCCTACGTTTGTCAACACCTGTGATTCCTCCCGAGCCGCGCTGGGTCTCTCTCCCGTTTTCACCTCGACTCGCGTTAATCCTCGAGCCATACTCTCACACTCTCACAACTCCGAGATAACTAATAGTTTGGTACGTGATTGAAGGCTTTACATTACAACTTCCTGGGATTTATCCCGCTTACCTAAATATCATCTTGACATCCATATTCTCCGTTAACAGCATTCGGCTTGTAGCAGCGCTCGGCTATCACCAATCTCTTACACGGTTCCGACACCCATTTCATTGCAGCCTCGCCCGAGCAACACACGCCACCAGGTGTTCTTCTTGTGGGCTCTTGGGAGCGTTCCGTATCTATGCTTACCTTTTTACTCTGATAACAATCCCTCTTTTGGTCACTTCACCCGTGTATGTTTGGAACACCACCTACAAGAGAAAAGAAGTGATAACAGGTGCTGTACTTATAAAGGGTATAACTACAATTCCCCCTTCCACCTTACCTCTCCTGTTCTGAATCCTCTTCCAGTTGCTAATTCATTTCCCCTTTCTTCTTGCTTATGCATTAGAGACTACATCTCTGGAACCTCTTCAGAATCACTGCCAGCTCTTCATGATATCAAGGACCGACATTGTGCAGGAGCTGACAGGGTTTTCTTCCCCAGAGGGTTTCCTGGTACGCTCCTTTCCTCTTGGCCATTTCAAGCCATGGGAGAGAAAGGGGTGCAGTAGGGGGGCTACATATAAGCAACATTGCTCAAGCGTCGGAACAGGTCTGTGGATTCAAAATTCTGTTGATGTATTTTGATGCTTTAACTATAAATTGGTAGAATTACCTTGGCCTTATCACAGTTAGCAACGCCCAGTATCACAATGCAACATATACTGATCAATAGAAGGGTCTCCCTGACATGAATCCGGCACAACAACAACAACTAATTGCTGCCGTTCGGTCTTTAATGGCCGAAGTACAGTCCCTTAAACAAGAGAACGATGTTCTATGGCAACATGTGGGAAAGGTGCCTAGCTATTCTGAACTCCCACCTGGTCCATTACCAGAAGGACTGTTTGATGGGAATCCCAACAAGTCAAAAGAATTCCGAGAATATTGTTCAATGCAGTTTGCCTTTAAGGCAGCAATTTTCCATAATGATCGTGACAAGGTAGGCCATATGATAGCCCATCTTACTGGTCCAGCCCTGGCTTGGGCTACTCCCCTGGTAACGACCAATAACCCTCTTATGGATTCCTATCCCGCCTTCGTAAACAGTCTCCAAACCATGTTCGGTAGGCAGGGGATTACTGTTTCTGCCCAGGAACAGCTGCTAGATTTCCAACAGGTATCCCAAGACCTGTTATCATACATCACTTGATTTAAACAGCTGTGGGCACTGCTTGGACTGATGATGCTCTTATCACACTATTTAGACATGGTTTAAATGAGGAATTAAAAGATGAGGTCTCACTGGTACCTCGTTCCCCCAACTTGGAAGAACTTATTACACTAGTCCTGCAGATGGATTATAGGTTGCAAGAAAGGCACTGAGAATCATGGAAGCACAGAGGTTCACACATTCTTCCTGATTATTCATCCGTGGTTCCCAGGACCCAGATCACCGATGAGCCCATGCAAATAGGGCAGTCCGTGGGCCTTTGTCTCCAGAGGAACTCAGCCGATGCTGCACTCTGGGGCTTTGCATGTACTGTGGCACCAAGGACCATGTGGTTCAAAACTGCCCTGTTGCACCCACTAGGAGGCAGGGAAATGCTCCTACCCTACCGTCAGGGGAACCCCGGTTAGGGAATCAATAAGCAGTTCCCCAGCGTCACATCAATCGTCCCATTTTACAGAGGTCCCTGAGTTCCCCATGATAGCTCTTAAGGTCTCCCTTTCTATAGAATCCCTTGGGCCTATTGAAGTTCCTGCCCTGGTGGACAGCGGGGAGCTGGAAACTTCATTGACAATCTCTGGGCCACTAATCATGGAATGCCTTGCTCCACTAACCTAGTTTCCATCCTGGTAGAGTCCGTGGACAGGAGTCCACTGGTATCTGGACCCATCAAAGAACAAACAAGACCCTTATTCATGAACCTTGCTTCACATGCAGAAACAATAGTATTGGACATTCTCAGCTCAGCTCATTATTCTGTTATTTTAGGGTTACCATGTCTTCGGATCCATAATCCATACATTAACTGGACTGCAGGAGCCTTTTTCTTGGGTTCTGAACATTGTCTTTCCCATTGTCTCTCTGATGGCGCAGTGGTTTTCATCCTGCCTCCGCTCATCCTGTACAAGAAGCAAGGACTACTGTCCTCAATCAGATACAGGGGATTCCCGAAACCTACCGCCCTTTCCAGAGAATGTTCTCTAATGCTCAATATGCTGAACTTCCACCACACTGTTGGGATGACTGCGCACTAGACCTGGTACCAGATACACCCATACCCTTTGGGCGCATGTACATCCTTTCCGCCAGGGAAAAAGGAAATACTTAAGGAATATCTCCAAAAGAACTTCCACAATGGCTTAATAGCAGAATCGACTTCCCTTGCAGGAGCTTCATTGTTTTTTATTCCTAAAAAAGACACCGCAGAACTTAGGCCGTGCATAGATTATCGGGGACTGAATAAGGTCACAATTCCCAACCGTTATCCTATGCCCCTAATCCCAGATATTCTTGAGGCAGTGAAGGGGGCGAAGATATTCACCAAACTGGATCTCTGTAGAGCCTATCATCTCATCCGAATTAAACCAGGGGATGAGTGGAAGACGGCTTTTCGTACACCTTTTGGTCACCACAAATATCGCGTAATGCCATTTGGGTTATCGAACGCTACCGCCGTCTTCCAACGCTTCCATGACCACGTTTTCTCTGATTTACTGCTCCATTTAGTCATTGTATATCCAGATGACATACTGGTCTTCTCCTCATCTCTGGATGAACATATTTTGCATGTCCAGGAGGTCTTGCAATGGTTGTTGGACAATCATTTATTCTGCAAGTTGGACAAGTGCAAATTTCACCAGGAACGGGTTGCATACTTGGGTTACGTTCTCTCTGCACAGGGCATATCCATGGATCCCCGTAAGGTCTCCGCAATCGTTGAATGGTCTTCTCCAGGTTGTGTCAAGGATCTCCAGCATTTTTTGGGGTTCGCCAATTTTTATCGGCGGTTTATCCCCAACTTCTCGGAGTTGATACTGCCATTGGCTGCACTCATCAAAAAAGGGGCTTTGTTTGTCTGGTCCAGTGAGACTCAGAGGGCCTTTGATACCATTAAGGACCGCTTTACTACTGGATCTATTCTCATTTCTCCCGACCAGAGGAAGAAATTCATCGTGGAGTCGGATGCTTCCCATCACGCTCTGGGCGCAGTTCTCCTCCAAGAGAATGACCAGGGAGTGGAGTGTCCGGTGGCCTACCTTTCTAAGACTCTTTCCTCCTCCGAACTAAACTACACAGTCCTCGAGAAAGAGTTGTTTGCTATTAAGCACACCTTTGAGGTGTGGAGATACTTGCTGTTAGGGGCTCGTCAGGCTGTTGAAGTCCGGACAGATCATCACAATCTCCGTGCTTTACAGTATGCCCAGACCAGGAACAGCCGACAAGCCCATTGGGCTCACTTTTTTTCACCTTACGAGATCGTGTTCACCTTTATTCCAGGTAGGGTGAACCTTAAGGCAGACGCCTTGTCCAGAAAAGAGTTGGCTTATTCATCTCCCTTCCGGGCCGAACCTCTTTTCCCCACAGCTCAATTTGTTCATGTGATTACAAGCTTTCTCCAGTGGATTTCTGAGGCCACCTTGTATCTACTAAGGGAGGAGCCCTGTGCCTTGAATAACCTGGGGCTCAAGGTTACTCAAGGCTGCACGTACCTGGGCAAGAAACTGTTAATTCCTACCACTGAACTTCGGAAGTCTGTTCTTCAGTTGTGTCATGACTCGCGGATGGTGGTTCACAGGGGTGTCGCTAGCACCACAGAACTACTCCAACACCATTTCCGGTGGCCAGGTCTGTTGAAGGATGTACAGGATTATGTCTCTGCCTGTTCTGTTTGTTTACAAACCAAAACTCCTCGCTGTCCTCCTCTCGGTCATCTCACGAGGATGCTGGTCCGTCCATGGCAGATAATCTCGACTGATTTTATCGTGGATCTTCCGGCTTCTGAGGGATATACTACTGTGATGGTGACTGTGGACTACTTCACTAAAATGTCCCACTTTGTTCCTCTCCCAAGATTCCTACCGCCGCACAAATGGCAAGAATCTTTATCGCATGTCTATTCTCCTTGCATGGTCTTCTGGAAACCATCATCTTGGATCGAGGACTGCAATATACTTCCCGGTATTGGCAGCAGATCTGCAAGAGTCTCAACGTTACACACGCCTTGAGTTCTGGATTTCATACTCAAACTAACGGCCAAACCGAACGCCTTAACAAGAATCTGGAAGGAAATTTTTGCTGTTACATCTCTGTGTCTCAGGAAAATTGGACTGAATTACTGCCTTTAGCGGAGTTTGCCTAAAATAATGCCTGCCATGCATCCCTAGGTACCAGCCCTTTCCATTGCTCCTATGGGTTTCATCCTACCTGTTTTCCTGTTGGACTTTCCTTTGTCTCAGCATTCCCTGATATCGATCGCCTTCTTCTGGATATTTAGAACAGGCATCGGTCTGCCCATTCGTCTCTTCTGGAGGCTCAGAAACGTGTCAAGCATTTTGCGGACCGACATCGAACACCAGCTCTAGATTTGGTGCGGGACGATAAGGTGTGGTTGGCTTCCCATTTTCTCCCTCAACATCTGGTGCCTTCTAAGATCTCTACTAGGTATTTTGGTCCTTTTCCTGTCCTTCAACGGCTGGGTGTTGCTGCCTATCATCTCCAACTCCCTCCTTCCTGGTCAAGGATTCACCCAGTCTTTCATGTCTCCCAGCTCAAGAAGGATGTGGTGGATCGCTTTCCCACTCCTGCGTGTCCTGAGTTCGAGGTGGCTGGCATATGTGACTCCCGTTATTATCGGGGTCGTCTCCAGTACCTGGTGGATTGGCGTGGGTATTCACCAGCCGAACGCTCATGGGAGCCTGCTTCGGTGGTACATGCCCCTCGGTTTGTTCGCCGTTTTCATAGGTGCCATCTGGATAAGCCAAGTACTCCTGCCCTTTGGAGGGGGCATACTGTCATGTCCCTCAGGAGGTGATGGTCTCTGTGGCAAGATGGCGGGGGTTAGCTGCTGCAGCACTCCAGCCCTGCAGAGCATGGCTTTCACAGAGGCTCCACCTCCTCTGCAGGGATCAGCTTATCAGCCTTCCTGGAAAACACTCGACAAGGTAGGCCATATGATAGCCCATCTTACTGGTCCAGCCCTGGCTTGGGCTACTCCCCTGGTAACGACCAATAACCCTCTTATGGATTCCTATCCCGCCTTCGTAAACAGTCTCCAAACCATGTTCGGTAGGCAGGGGATTACTGTTTCTGCCCAGGAACAGCTGCTAGATTTCCAACAGGTATCCCAAGACCTGTTATCATACATCACTTGATTTAAACAGCTGTGGGCACTGCTTGGACTGATGATGCTCTTATCACACTATTTAGACATGGTTTAAATGAGGAATTAAAAGATGAGGTCTCACTGGTACCTCGTTCCCCCAACTTGGAAGAACTTATTACACTAGTCCTGCAGATGGATTATAGGTTGCAAGAAAGGCACTGAGAATCATGGAAGCACAGAGGTTCACACATTCTTCCTGATTATTCATCCGTGGTTCCCAGGACCCAGATCACCGATGAGCCCATGCAAATAGGGCAGTCCGTGGGCCTTTGTCTCCAGAGGAACTCAGCCGATGCTGCACTCTGGGGCTTTGCATGTACTGTGGCACCAAGGACCATGTGGTTCAAAACTGCCCTGTTGCACCCACTAGGAGGCAGGGAAATGCTCCTACCCTACCGTCAGGGGAACCCCGGTTAGGGAATCAATAAGCAGTTCCCCAGCGTCACATCAATCGTCCCATTTTACAGAGGTCCCTGAGTTCCCCATGATAGCTCTTAAGGTCTCCCTTTCTATAGAATCCCTTGGGCCTATTGAAGTTCCTGCCCTGGTGGACAGCGGGGAGCTGGAAACTTCATTGACAATCTCTGGGCCACTAATCATGGAATGCCTTGCTCCACTAACCTAGTTTCCATCCTGGTAGAGTCCGTGGACAGGAGTCCACTGGTATCTGGACCCATCAAAGAACAAACAAGACCCTTATTCATGAACCTTGCTTCACATGCAGAAACAATAGTATTGGACATTCTCAGCTCAGCTCATTATTCTGTTATTTTAGGGTTACCATGTCTTCGGATCCATAATCCATACATTAACTGGACTGCAGGAGCCTTTTTCTTGGGTTCTGAACATTGTCTTTCCCATTGTCTCTCTGATGGCGCAGTGGTTTTCATCCTGCCTCCGCTCATCCTGTACAAGAAGCAAGGACTACTGTCCTCAATCAGATACAGGGGATTCCCGAAACCTACCGCCCTTTCCAGAGAATGTTCTCTAATGCTCAATATGCTGAACTTCCACCACACTGTTGGGATGACTGCGCACTAGACCTGGTACCAGATACACCCATACCCTTTGGGCGCATGTACATCCTTTCCGCCAGGGAAAAAGGAAATACTTAAGGAATATCTCCAAAAGAACTTCCACAATGGCTTAATAGCAGAATCGACTTCCCTTGCAGGAGCTTCATTGTTTTTTATTCCTAAAAAAGACACCGCAGAACTTAGGCCGTGCATAGATTATCGGGGACTGAATAAGGTCACAATTCCCAACCGTTATCCTATGCCCCTAATCCCAGATATTCTTGAGGCAGTGAAGGGGGCGAAGATATTCACCAAACTGGATCTCTGTAGAGCCTATCATCTCATCCGAATTAAACCAGGGGATGAGTGGAAGACGGCTTTTCGTACACCTTTTGGTCACCACAAATATCGCGTAATGCCATTTGGGTTATCGAACGCTACCGCCGTCTTCCAACGCTTCCATGACCACGTTTTCTCTGATTTACTGCTCCATTTAGTCATTGTATATCCAGATGACATACTGGTCTTCTCCTCATCTCTGGATGAACATATTTTGCATGTCCAGGAGGTCTTGCAATGGTTGTTGGACAATCATTTATTCTGCAAGTTGGACAAGTGCAAATTTCACCAGGAACGGGTTGCATACTTGGGTTACGTTCTCTCTGCACAGGGCATATCCATGGATCCCCGTAAGGTCTCCGCAATCGTTGAATGGTCTTCTCCAGGTTGTGTCAAGGATCTCCAGCATTTTTTGGGGTTCGCCAATTTTTATCGGCGGTTTATCCCCAACTTCTCGGAGTTGATACTGCCATTGGCTGCACTCATCAAAAAAGGGGCTTTGTTTGTCTGGTCCAGTGAGACTCAGAGGGCCTTTGATACCATTAAGGACCGCTTTACTACTGGATCTATTCTCATTTCTCCCGACCAGAGGAAGAAATTCATCGTGGAGTCGGATGCTTCCCATCACGCTCTGGGCGCAGTTCTCCTCCAAGAGAATGACCAGGGAGTGGAGTGTCCGGTGGCCTACCTTTCTAAGACTCTTTCCTCCTCCGAACTAAACTACACAGTCCTCGAGAAAGAGTTGTTTGCTATTAAGCACACCTTTGAGGTGTGGAGATACTTGCTGTTAGGGGCTCGTCAGGCTGTTGAAGTCCGGACAGATCATCACAATCTCCGTGCTTTACAGTATGCCCAGACCAGGAACAGCCGACAAGCCCATTGGGCTCACTTTTTTTCACCTTACGAGATCGTGTTCACCTTTATTCCAGGTAGGGTGAACCTTAAGGCAGACGCCTTGTCCAGAAAAGAGTTGGCTTATTCATCTCCCTTCCGGGCCGAACCTCTTTTCCCCACAGCTCAATTTGTTCATGTGATTACAAGCTTTCTCCAGTGGATTTCTGAGGCCACCTTGTATCTACTAAGGGAGGAGCCCTGTGCCTTGAATAACCTGGGGCTCAAGGTTACTCAAGGCTGCACGTACCTGGGCAAGAAACTGTTAATTCCTACCACTGAACTTCGGAAGTCTGTTCTTCAGTTGTGTCATGACTCGCGGATGGTGGTTCACAGGGGTGTCGCTAGCACCACAGAACTACTCCAACACCATTTCCGGTGGCCAGGTCTGTTGAAGGATGTACAGGATTATGTCTCTGCCTGTTCTGTTTGTTTACAAACCAAAACTCCTCGCTGTCCTCCTCTCGGTCATCTCACGAGGATGCTGGTCCGTCCATGGCAGATAATCTCGACTGATTTTATCGTGGATCTTCCGGCTTCTGAGGGATATACTACTGTGATGGTGACTGTGGACTACTTCACTAAAATGTCCCACTTTGTTCCTCTCCCAAGATTCCTACCGCCGCACAAATGGCAAGAATCTTTATCGCATGTCTATTCTCCTTGCATGGTCTTCTGGAAACCATCATCTTGGATCGAGGACTGCAATATACTTCCCGGTATTGGCAGCAGATCTGCAAGAGTCTCAACGTTACACACGCCTTGAGTTCTGGATTTCATACTCAAACTAACGGCCAAACCGAACGCCTTAACAAGAATCTGGAAGGAAATTTTTGCTGTTACATCTCTGTGTCTCAGGAAAATTGGACTGAATTACTGCCTTTAGCGGAGTTTGCCTAAAATAATGCCTGCCATGCATCCCTAGGTACCAGCCCTTTCCATTGCTCCTATGGGTTTCATCCTACCTGTTTTCCTGTTGGACTTTCCTTTGTCTCAGCATTCCCTGATATCGATCGCCTTCTTCTGGATATTTAGAACAGGCATCGGTCTGCCCATTCGTCTCTTCTGGAGGCTCAGAAACGTGTCAAGCATTTTGCGGACCGACATCGAACACCAGCTCTAGATTTGGTGCGGGACGATAAGGTGTGGTTGGCTTCCCATTTTCTCCCTCAACATCTGGTGCCTTCTAAGATCTCTACTAGGTATTTTGGTCCTTTTCCTGTCCTTCAACGGCTGGGTGTTGCTGCCTATCATCTCCAACTCCCTCCTTCCTGGTCAAGGATTCACCCAGTCTTTCATGTCTCCCAGCTCAAGAAGGATGTGGTGGATCGCTTTCCCACTCCTGCGTGTCCTGAGTTCGAGGTGGCTGGCATATGTGACTCCCGTTATTATCGGGGTCGTCTCCAGTACCTGGTGGATTGGCGTGGGTATTCACCAGCCGAACGCTCATGGGAGCCTGCTTCGGTGGTACATGCCCCTCGGTTTGTTCGCCGTTTTCATAGGTGCCATCTGGATAAGCCAAGTACTCCTGCCCTTTGGAGGGGGCATACTGTCATGTCCCTCAGGAGGTGATGGTCTCTGTGGCAAGATGGCGGGGGTTAGCTGCTGCAGCACTCCAGCCCTGCAGAGCATGGCTTTCACAGAGGCTCCACCTCCTCTGCAGGGATCAGCTTATCAGCCTTCCTGGAAAACACTCGAATGCGTTGCTACTCTTTTGAACCAGCACTTCGTCAGTTCGAACCTAGACTTACTTGTTCCTCTGTCCTCAGAATCTCGCTTTCACTACCTTTGATTGTGACTCTCTCTTGCAGGTCTCTCATCCTATATTTGTCAACACCTGCGATTCCTCCTTAGCCGTGGTGGTTCTCTCTCCTGTTTTCGCCTCGACTCGCATTCATCCTCGAGTCATACTCTCACACTCTCACAACTCCAAGATAACTAATAGTTCGGTACGTAATTGAAGGCTTTACATTACAACTTCCTGGGATTGATTCCGCTTACCTAACTATCATCTTGACATCCATATTCTACGTTAACAGCGTTCGGCTTGTAGTAGCGCCCGGCTGTCACCAATCTCTTACACGGTTCCGACGCCCATTTCACTGCAGCCTCGCCCGAGCAACACACGCCACCAGATATTCTTCTTGTGGGCTCTTGGGACCGTTCCGTATCTATGCTTATGTCATTTCAGATGTTGTTCTTATAAAGGGTATAACTATAATTCCCCCTTCCTCCTTACCTCTCTTGTTCTGAATCCTCTTCCAGTTGCTAATTCATTTCCCCTTTCCTCTTGCTCATGCATTAGACACCCCATTTCTGGAACCCCTTCAGAATCACGCCCAGCTCTTCACAACATCAAGGACCAACATCGCACAGGAGCTGACAGGGTTTTCCTCCCCAGAGGGTTTCCCTGATACACTCCTTTCCTCCTGGCCATTTCAAGCTGTGGGAGAGAAAGGGGTGCAGTAGGGGGCTACTTATAAGCATCATTGCTCAAGCGTCGGAACAGGTCAGTGGATTCAAAATTCTGTTGATGTTTGTTGATGCTTTAACTATAAATTTGTAGAATTACCTTGGCCTTATCACGAGCTCTGAGCTTATAGTAAAGTAGATTGCGGCAAGAGCCAACGTATACACGCATAGGAATAAGAAGATCATGGATCTTTCCACCAAACATATTAAAGCAGGTTGGACATTAGTAAAAAGGCCTCAGTTCAGCGTGTCACAGTTTTAAAAGCAAGTAGCAGTACTAGTTTTTGTGTATTACTGTACTTCGTACCCGAGTCTGCTACTCCTCACCACAGGTACACCGAACCTTTTGGTATATATATATACAGTTTTAAAAGCAGACATTGAATTACAGAAGCAGAACTCAAAAAGGCGAGGTTGGATGAGCCCCAGGAAGCCAAGGTCTTATCAAACTAGAGTAAACTGACTTTGGATACAAATCGGGTGAAAGAACAAACCTCCTGTTCTGAAAGAGTGAACATATCAAGGAAGACGTCAGAGGACTATTGGATTCAAATATTAAATACACGAAAAGGCTTGATTTTATGGTCTCTAGTCACATGCAAGCATGAAGTAGATGAACAAGATGATCACACCTACGCACAGAGGTAGACTGTGCTGCTCACTCCCTAATTTTCTCAGAGCTAAGCACACTCTCAAGGACGAAGTTCAAAAGCCTAATTGACAGTAGACCACTGAGGTAATGATGGATTAATATGTTAATTGGTGGGAAGCTAAGGTTAAGGCAACCTCACCAGCATCTGGATGACCAGCCTGCAAGCTGCTAACGTAGGTGGAAAAATACTGAAGACGGACAGAGTGCCAACCAATTGTAGAGCACCTGCGTATTCAGGGCTCCTTTAGTGTGAAAACCAATGGAACGTCATGTATTTAGTGACGTTCATAGTGGTCAATGTTAGAGGAGGGCTTAGTTGTCCACATGATGTTAAATAACCAATCACATAGTTACAATTTTTTAGACTAGTATGCATCATATATTTAGATGTTCACGCAGACCCAATCACTCCCTCCGTTAGGTTTCTGTAGCTTGCCACGGAGGATGACGTTGGTTCATACGTAGGTTAGACGTCAGCAATGACACATTTTGCTATACAGTGTTTTCTTAAATGTGTTGAGAGTTGAAGATCGAGCATCCGCATTGATGTTCGTTATGCTCCCTGTTTTAGATACTTGATATTAAAACAGTCTACCTTTTGTCAACTTCCTGAGTCGGCTCTATTATTTGGTGTGTGAATAAGATCTTCATCCTCATCCATCTCAAAGGTAATTGCTGCTCATCAAAGGAGCTGGACAGTCCAGTTCACTATCATTAAAAATGGTGATCATGTAAATTCATGTGTCATTAAGAAATATGAGTATTCTAACTTGTTTTTTGCTTTTTTTCCTTTGCTTGTGGTTATGTCTGGGAATGTTTTCCATAGTTTGGTAACGGTTAGATGCTATGAAATAGGTATGCCTGGTCTAGGACCATATGCAAATCAGGCTTGGTCCCACCCCAAAATGTCTCTGCACTTTTGTAATGGCTTGGCAGATGAAGGACAATGGTCTGGAGGGTTGTGTAGTATCTTACTCCCTAGCAAGATATGCCTGGATCAGAGATGACATGGAGCAGGAACCAGGCTGACCCAGGTAAGAACTAACAGAAGATGCTTAATTGTTCTTTGTTACATAGATGCAGATCATGAAAAGGTAAGAGAGAAGGTCACAAGCATCTGTCCTAGTTCCCTGCCATACTCCAAGTCCTACCCGTCACCCAAGCCTCCAACAATCCAGGCTCCACCTCACCATTCTATGAGGCCCTGCATTCACTCACACAGTCACACTAATCATCAAAGGTACAACACATCTCCCTCCTTAAAAACAAACACGAGAAACAGATCACACCCACTATCATGCTAGGACTAACAATCAGAACAAACAAAACTCCCTCTACCCCGGCCTGCCACACCAGTGTCTCAGTGCTGCCACCACCAAGCACGAACCTTGCCACGTGGACAATAAAAACCAAACTACAATCAAAAACCCTCTTTCTGCCTACCTCCTTCTGCCAGGACTGCCACCCCTGGCCTTAGGCCTGCCACACCTGAGCACTACCAATGCCTCCAAATGAGCAAAACATACCTTCCAAAATATTGTAGCCCTGATATTTTAAACATACACAATGGCCTAAACAATAGTCCTAACATGCCAACAACAAACACAACCAATGTATCCAGAAACAAAACATGCCTCATCACCTATATCCCTTCTCCCCAAAGAGAAACATGAAAAATGAAGAAAATATAGCAAAAATGACTCACTACACAAAGACCACACAAATCACGAAAACGCAACTACAGAAAGAAAGGATGTGGTGCATAAAACAATGCACGGTAACAGCCATGTAACAAAACTGTCATGACCGCCACAAAGATGGAGTGAAGCCGTATGCATAGATATAATAATGCAAAAAAAAAATTCTTATAGCACAACCAAGAATGAAAATTGTCATGCTGATCCCAAATAACTCAGTGTAAAAATGTATATTGTATAGATGTTAAAAATCATTCACAATTTAAACTTGCCAGTGTGTGGTTCACCTGGTCCTCTAATGACCACAACTTCAACCATTAAACCACACTCAACAAAAACACTGGCCTAAAATTCTGGCTGCCACTCCAAAACAAAATGAAAAAAAAAAAATCAACTTGCATGCTCAACTACTATGCTTCCCCCTAACCGCACCACCTGGCACCACAGACAAACTACTAGGAGTTTAAACATAACTCCTAAAAGACACCAAACTCAAAACTACATCACAGGAGATAATGTGCGGTCACCCACAACGCACACACCTATTATATGGGCCCATTGCCCAAAACTCACATGCACAACTGCATTGAAATGATCTCCAAACTACATAACAGGCCCCTTGCCATGGTGTCTACACAACTACCCTTCTCCAAGGGTTAACCTCAACAGAACACTCCTACTACAAGTGTCGAACCTCTACAAAAATATGAGGTTCCTACGAAGGTTTTCTATTATTTAGGCAAACACACCCGGCCGGCATGTGGAAGCCACCCCACCAAACATGCATGCAACTCCAAACATATGTGCAACTCCATTACTACGCGCTAGCACTCACACATACACAACTGCTACAACAAACATACTACCTCATGTGCGCAAACATATGTCACATACTCTCACAACTGCTACACAAATGGGCCTCATCACGACTTTGGCGGTAACCCTTAAATCCGGCGGTAGCGCTATTACCGCCGGATTTAAGGGTCCGCCAAATCAGGATTTCGGCGGATTTCGCCCCATCTCTGAGCTGGGGGGAAATCGCCGAAAATTCATGCTCATACCGCCGGCGGGAAATCCGCCAGCGTTATTAGTGCGAAATTTCCCCATTGAGCCCAATGGGGAATGGGGCATTCCCGAATGGGCTCAATGGGGAATGAGGATTAACATTACCGCCAAACTCGTGATCTGGCGTTATTAGCGCTGGGGAGTTCAGTGGTAGGGCAGATAGCACCGGTGGTATTAGCACCGGCGTTACCGCCCAAGTCGTGATGAGGCCCATTGTGCTGACAAACGCACACCCTAACCACTACTCATTGCACTCACAAGCGCAAACTCCAAACTCACTGTCCACACAATACACACTCATGTCATTCAAATGTGCATTTTAAAAATCTACATTCCCTAAAATAGAGATATGCTGCACTACAGGTGATCATAAAAGAAAATTCTATTGCATTTCATTTCAAACCCTGCGCATCTTCATCTACATTATGTTCACATCTTTAAATATGCCGTACAGGATTACAAAAAATTATGTGTGCATGTTTCATTTCTCCTAAACAGCACAACAACGTCCATTTAATATTAAATACTCGTGAACTTCACTTTGAAACATCAACTTAGAGTGTCTCATAACCCAGCTCAAATGTGGTCCTTATTAAAATGTGAAATTATATACATTTCATAAAATGCAATATTCCTAAAATGCATTTTCTACTTACACTCCCTTACAACACACACTGCAAAAAATGTCAATAATGTCTCCATAAATTTATTTCACATCCAGAATCCTGTAATTCTGCATAACTCCAAAGATTCTACCTCCAAAATACATTATAAACCCTATAGTACAATGCGGACCACTCTCCTATGATTAAAATGGGCCTTCACAACTCTAAACAACTCAAGCGCTGCTTCCTGCAATGCTGTGGCATGAAACTCAATACATTTTAAGCATACATCATAGATAAAAAAAAAATCAAGTCTTAAATTTCACGGCTTCCAGCGACAAACGCTTACTGTTGTACGATAAAGGGTCTCCGTGAGGAGCAACAATTCCATAAATCACTGCTGACAAACACTTACTGCTCCACGATAAAAGGTCTCCGGGCAGTAATGGCAACTTCCTTCTGCCACTCAACCCCCATATCTCCATCAGAGCCCGATACTCCTCCGGCCCCATGGATGGGCTACAGGCCTCATCCACAGCCTGTCTGATGCCACAGTCACTTCTACATTGGCACCAACTTCGCTCCACAGCGCCATCTCACCAAGGCAGCACTTCTCCCAGCTGGTGCATGGACATCAGGCTTTCTCTCCTTCACTTCTGCTCCGCTTCGCTCTCCCACCTTGCTCCGGGTTAAAGGATACCTTGTTGCCAAAATGTAATATCTTACTCCCTAGCAAGATATGCCTGGATCAGAGTTGACATGGAGCAGGAACCAGGCTGACCCAGGTAAGTACTAACAGAAGATGCTTTATTGTTCTTGGTTGCATAGATGCAGATCATGAAAAGGTAGGAGAGAAGGTCACAAGCATCTGTCCTAGTTCCCTGCCATACTCCAAGTCCTAACCGTCACTCTCTGGAACCCCCAAGCCTCCAACACTCCAGGCTCCACCTCACCATTCTATGAGGCCCTGCATTCACTCACACAGTCACACTAATCATCAAAGATACAACAGTTTGCCCAGAGCAATGCTAGAGGATAAGGCCTGATGAGGCCCAACATGGCCGAAACATGATTGGGGAGGCGTGTGGTCTCGTGCAGAAGGGATGTGACCGAGCAGTTCAGGCTAGACTGCCCCTTTTGGGGTGGCATCAACCCTGATATGCATATGGTCCTTCCCCTTTTGTAATAACTTGGCAGGTGAAGAACAATGGTCTGGAGGGTTGCCCAGAGCAATGCCAGAGGTTAAGATGAATTCTAAACCTTCCAGCCATCACCTCTTTTGTTTTGCTATAGTCACCACGTGTGGGACGGGCATGCCCATACGTGGGTCTTGTGCCTGCTGGGCCTAGAGACCCAAGCTACTCCACATTGGTGAGGCCCAACAAGGCCGAAACATGTTTGGGGATGCTTGTGGTCTCATGCAAAAGGGATGTGACCAAGCAGTTTGGGCTGGACTGCCTCTTTTGTGGTGGGACCAAGTCTGATTTGCATATAGTCTTTCCCCTTTTGTAATGGCTTGGCAATCAAAGAACGATGGCCGGAGGGTTGCCCAGAGCAATGCCAAAGGTTAGGATGAAATTCAAACTTTACAGGCATCACTTCTTTTGTTTTGCTTTAGTGCTATTGTACTGTGACAGATATATAGGTGTTTGATCTACTCTGTTATGTATTTTGATGTCTTGCAAATTAAATATTGTATACTTATTGGGTGGCATGTGTGTTATTTATTATCAGTGACTTTACAAAGGAATACTTTTAGGACATGTTGTTTTTTTAAGTTGCCTAACTGAGGATTTCCTGTCATTACCTTTTTGTTCTGATGGAATTTTGATGCACTTTACAATGTATCCTTTATCATGCAGTGTGTTTGTGAAGTAGGGCATGTGTGATGTACTGGGCTTATATATTGGTGACAGTGTGCATGATTAAGTGTGGTAGGCATTGGGTTTTGCGTGAGTGCATTTTTTAAATAAAGGTCTGTGTATGATGTGGTGACTGCATGATGTTTTGGCAATGGACTTGTAAGATGTAGGTTTGACTTACCAGCCTTATTGTCGGTATCTGGATAAGGGGTCATTTCCATGTGCAACACAACCTGACAAATTTACTAAGAAAAGAATATGATGTTTGATATGTGAGTGTTGCATGTACGAGTATGTGCATATGTTTGTGTGTGTGCGTGCATAAAGCTTACACTGGTATGAATGGTAAACTTATGTTTGCCACAGACTCATTATCCAATGGCTGTAGTAGCTCTGTGGTTGCATCAAGGTGACTGATTTCAGATTGCAAGGAATCAATTACCTTAATGTGGCCTGTGTTTGAGTGTGGATGTGGCTATATGTGCAGCATTGTTATGCAGGGAAATGACCATGAGCTTAATTTACAAAAAAAGAGCTAAGTCCGCGCAAAGTAGTTGGAACATTGCACGGACAAAAAGAACAGTGCTGGCAGCCCATTCATGGAATCAATTATGTGAAGAATCCTGCAGCGCAAAGAAAAAGGAGTAGCGCCTGAAACAGCCCTAACATGCCCCTTTTACGAGCCAAACATTGCAGTGTCGAACAACCTTTGCAACAGACCCATGGAAAAAAGCAATCCCCATCACTCCCCTTTACTCCCACTTCCCTCCTGCGACTATAAGTTTTCGATTCAGCACCAGGGCTGGACTGGGAACTAAAAGAGGCCCTGGAAATAATTACTGGGGACCAAAAGAGGCCCTGGAAATAATGTTCAAAGTGGCCCCATATGGCACCTTTTCAGCAAGCCCAATCCTTTTCCTATGAGAAAATTTGGAAATACCACTCAAAAGAGGCCCAGTGTGCAGAGGCCCACCGGGAAATCTCCAGAGTTCCATATAGGCCAGTCCACCCCTGTTCAGCACCTCCACTAAACTGCACCACGCCCCACATACTTCCACTGAACTGTGCCCCAGCCCCCTAACTTAAGGCACCACCCATATACCCTGACTAAACTGTGCCCAGCCCCTTTACATAAGTCACCACCAATGTACCACCACAAAACTGCACCCCAGACCTCAAACTTAAGGCAGCACCCACATACCCCAAATAAACTGCACCTAGGCCTCCTAACTTAAGGCACCACGCTTGTACTCCCACTAAAGTGCGCCCTGGCCTCCTAACTCAAGGCAGCACCTGCAGGTCCATCCTCATCCCAGTACCCCCATTGATCTGGGCACCAACCCCCTAATGCAGGGCAACACCCACTAGTCTGTCCGCGTACCAGTACCCCCACTAATCTGGACACCAACTCCCTAACTCAAGGCATACCCACAAGTCCAACCTCGTCCCAGTACCCTGACTGATCTGGGCACCAACCCCCTAACTCAAGGCAGCACCCATAAGTCTGCCCTTGCCTCAGTACCCCCCACTGATCTGGGCACAAATCACCTAACTTAAGGCAGCACCTGCAATCCGCCCTCATCCCAGTACCCCTGCTGATCTGGGCACCAACCCCCTAACTGAAGGCAGCACTCACAAGTCTACCCTCGTCCTAGTACCTCCAATGTTCTTGGCACTAACCCCATAACTCAAGTCAGCACCCACAAATGTACCCTTGCCCCAGTACCCCCACCTATCTGGGCACAAACCCCCTAACTTAAGGCAGCACTTGCAATTCATCCTCATCCCAGTACCCCCACTAATCTGAGCACCAACTCTCTAACTCAAGGCATACCCACAAGTTCAACCTCATCCCAGTACCCTGACTGATCTGGGTACCAGCCCCCTAACTCAAGGCAGCACCCACACATCTGCCCTTGCCTCAGTATCCCCCACTGATCTGGGCACAAATCACCTAACTTAAGGCAGCACCCACAAGTCTACCCTCTTCCAAATACCCCCACTGATCTGGGCACCAACCCCCTCACTCAAGAAAGCACCCACAAGTCTGCCCTCATACCAGTACCCCCACTGATCTGGGCACCAACCCTCTAACTCAAGGCAGCACCCACAAGTCTGCCCTCGTCCTAGTCCAATGTGGAGCACTTAACTACCTCAACTTCTCTGGGCTGTGTCCACCATAAAGTACACCTGCCAGACATCCTCCTCCAACATGAACATCTGGGAGCAGTGCTGTTGAATCCAGGACCGTCATCTTTTTCATGGCTCCCTGTTGGATCACACTCAGCTGCACATTAACAGCCAACCATACTGTTACTGCAGCTACACTTTGGTCCCTCGATGTACATGTGAAGGTGTGTAGCCCAATGATCCTGAGTGATGTCACATCCCTTCTCAACATCCCTAATGTCAATGAGTCATACCAGTAAATGAAGTGTGAGCACATCCACATTGAAAAGCAAGTGCCAAATGGTCACCAAAACATCAGTGGACCAGAAAGGAACATACTGTACAAGAAACTGAACCCTGAGTAGTGAATGCGCAAAGGTGAATGAGCCATCACCAGATACCACAAACATCTGTACCTTGTTGAACAACTGTCAAGACACATGAAGAAATGAGTACCCATCCTCAATGAGAGACCCCAAACACCATAATGAAACATCTCACCCATCACCAAATGCATCCCCACACTGACACCATTAGACACACAATCAAAAACTCACCTAGCCAACACTGAGAAACCGACACCAAACATGCAATGCCCCTGCACAAGGAATGGCATCAGACAAACAACCCTTGCCATCTCCAGCCATCTGATGGTCCCTCCCCTACATGTAAAGCACATGCTGACATGGCCAAGTCAATCAAAGTAACCCCACCATGCCAACCACAAACAACCCACAACATTACCCAACACCCATGAACATATTCACAAAAAAGTGCTATGTCAACCAGAGCATACATGTTTCACATAAGCATGCTAACCATGCACACAATTGGCCAACATGCCTGTACTGCATATCATGGAAATATACAAGCAACAGATGCGGATGATAAAGATGTGAAACACGTGATTCCCAAAACATGTCAGCGCTCCACATCTACAATAGATCCTGTGCGTTCATCAATCATGAATGCAATATGCCAAACATCACACACACAAGGCATGCACACATGTACCCCAGCAAACAGCACAGTAACAACATGACCCGCAGAGTGTGCCCTAAACCCACATAACAACATAGGACATACTCACTCAGAGAACATGGTCAAACAAAAGGGCATTCAGCCACCAGCGCGTTGGGACCATAAATATGGTGACAGGTACTATATAAATGACAAAATGATTGAATTCATGAATGAATGAATGAATGAATGAATGAATGAATGAATGAATGAAACGGTGCAGATGGACACAGAGAGGCCAAACAGGGTGGTTGAAATAATGAACTACAAATGTATTGAAGACAAACTATGTACAAACATGGAAAGGGAATAGTAGTACAGGGAAAAATAAATAATAAAAAAGGAACCCTGCAACTACTGAACTATGTACATGAGTCAGTCAGAGAGTCCATTGAGATCTCTGACAATGCCTCATCCAAGGTCGATTCCCCCTCCAACTCAGATGCTTGCAGGTGGTTCTCTGTTGTTTTCTGGAGGGCATGCAGGACTTCCCTCATCTGAGATCCTATCTTCTCTGCTGCCCTGCAAGACTCCCCCTGGATGGCAGCCCGGGCCAACTTTTCTTCCACTTCGACCCTGGCTATTGCCACCTTGTGTTCCCACCGCCTCACTTCCTCCTCCTGCCTCACTTAGTCCACCTGAGCTGACACCAGAGCCTGCAGGCACCATTGTGCTCCCTACCTCACTTGTGCCATGTGTGTGCCCCCTTGCCTCCTCCTACAGGCAATGTCCTCCAGGATTTGCCGTTTCAGTGTCACCATCTCCTGCTGTCTGGCAATTTGTGTGCAGCGCCCGTACTCCCTCCAACTGCATGACAATCTGCATCGGGGGAGTACAGCACCTGCACTGCCCTCAAGAGCCTTGTGCTCCACCACAGCCTGTTCCCCTGTAGGCCCCTGGGAAGACTCTGTGGGCACCTCATCTACCATTGAATAGACTTCCACTTCCACCAGGCACACAGGCATATCTAGACTGGTCAATGGTGGGACAAGTGCACAGGAGGCCTCAGTGATAGATTACTGGGGAACAGATGAAGAGGAGGAGGAAGGGGCCATTGCAGTGGCCTGTCCAGAGACACCTCTCAAAATAAGTACTGTTGCCAGTTGTGCCAGGAAGCAGTCCTTCTGCTCACGAGATGCTTGCGCAGCGTCACATGTAGAAGCCTGCCACCTCAAGCCACCCATCAGCAGGGGCAGCTCCTCATCCCGGATGGCCAGATCGGCTGGAAGTGTGACCTCTGTCTGGGGTGAGGTATCAGTGAAGGTGGGTAGTGCTGTAGGAGATGGCCCTGGGACACAAGGTTTTGTTGACCCCTCCACGGTGGACTGCACATCACCCTGTCCCAGGGCCAGGTGTGCAGCCTGCACACACCCCCTCAGTGCCCCCACCTGACACAGTGTGCAGGCCTGCAAGTGCCTCTTCCTCCCTCTCCTCCTCCATCATCCCAGATACATCCATTGATGTCTCCATGGTTTGGGGCCCCTGTGTGGCAATGTCACCACCACCTTGTCCACTGCTGCCATAGTGTCTACTGCAATGATGGAATCCTGGGACTCCCCCTCAGCAGCATTGCCTAATGTATGGGATGCTCCCCAGCCACATTTCCCTCAGAAAAAGTCAGAAAGAACTGGGCAGGCATGGTGGAGGTCTGTGCCTGGGTCTGGAGATCTTGTCCCAGGGTTTCAGCTCCACAGCACAGCGTGTGCCCTCTTCTCCTGCCGCGCCAACTGTAGAAAAGGAAACAGAGAACATAGACATGATTCAACAGTGCCAATGCATGTGTAGTCACCACAATAGTAACAGTATCATGTAGTCAGCATAAGTCAACCAGCAGCTGCCTCACACACACAGGCCCATGACCTGAATTCAGAATGAATGCAATCACACAAGTGTAGGCGAAATGACGAGTCACAATGATGAGACATGCACATGTGGACCCAGCACATTGGTGTGTGGCCACATACACATGGCAACAACTAATTTCACATCACAATCACAATGAAGTAGTGACCCAAGTGTATCCTGCAGGCAGGGCTATTGAAAGGGCACCTGGCCACATGTGTCTGTGGCACCATAGGTGCATCTCTATCTAACCACATGTAGTGACATGCAACCCTGACAGTCCAACATGAAAGCATGCAACACATACATGTACCCACTGCTGAGGGTCAAGCAGCAATGCAGTTGCTCCCAACCCCAATAAATGCCAAGATGACATACAACATATGGCCCTTTATTCAGTGGCCTGACAGACCACAATACCTTCCCATATAGTCAAATACACTAAATTGCAAGTTATCAAAAACATTCATACACATATGTCAGTCTCAACTGCTGAGTGGGGATGATCCAATCATCATAAGCAATTAAACAACACATAGAGGAGGTGTGCAGGAATGTACCATGCATGCCTGCAACTCTCAATCTGGCAACTATTCCTGTAACGATTTGCTGTCAGCCTCTCACATTGCATGCACACAAGTAAACTTATTCACCAAGAACTGACAGAGCACTTCCCAACACCTGTCCATTTCACAGTTGTGTGCCATCACATATGCCCAGCGTTGGCATTAGGCTGCATGCCAGTTAAGAGTTGTACAACACACATGCTATGAAAAGAACTGACTTGCTCGACACACATGGGTATGTGGAAAAGTTCACCCAGTAGCTTGGATCTGTGTCTGCAGGTCAAAGACCTGGGCATGGATGGCTGGGTTAACCCTATTCAGGACCCAGAGGTGAATGGGTGACACCCGATGGCAGACTGCATGGTGCACCTCCACGGAAGAACCTGCCTCGACGGCCACAATCGCCTTCGTCTGGATCCGGATCCTGAGGTTGTCCTAGCACTTCTTGGCATGGTCCACAGTACCGAATGCCACCCCTCTGAACAGTTGGCAGCCATAATGTCTACCCAGATCTTCTGATGCCCACATGTTCCACGCTGCTGCTGCGGGATGAAGTGGGCATCATAGTGGGCCAGGACCTGCTCACCCAGGATGCCAACTTCTGCACCAGTGAGGTTGACAGCCCTCAGCCACACCTTGGGGATGCTGGTCAATGTTCTGGACATGGCTCGCCTTGAGGCTGGGCAGGGGAGCTGGGCCTTGATAACACATTCTGTGGAGCTGTGGTGGTGGTACAGAGGTGTGCAAGTCCCAAAATGACAGATGAGGTGGCCAGAGAATCTGACAGGTGAGTCACGGTAGAACAGGGTATGAGGGAATACCAGGCCCTCAGGACGGTGCTGATGGTCAGCAGCCAGTCACACACTACCAGACAGCAGGAGATGGTGATGTTTGGAGTCAGAATAGGGCAGGAGGAAGCAAGATATGGCATGAGGCAGGATGAACAGGTGTCTCCCATACGTGCACATGGCAGCAGTGTGAAAATTAGAGGAAGGGGCCTGTGTGCATAATTTACGCGCCACACGCAGTGCGCCCATGCGCTTAATGCTGTAAACAATGGGCACTCCCTTGCGTGCACAGAGACAGTGACATTTAGGGAGTGCAACGTGCATTTCCTGGCATGTGCAGAGCTGGAGATTGTAAGGAGGTGCAATGCGGAATTGGTGCTGAGATATGAAGGTACCTTGATGGGAACCCTGTCAGCACCATGAGAGGGAGAGCTCCATCGAGGGAGAGGATGGGGAAGAGGGCAGAAGAAGGGTCCACCTGCTATACATGGTGGTGAGCCTACATGTGGCCCTGTACCAAAAAGGGTCACAACGGGCAGAACTACCCAGCCTGCAGGGCAGGAACAGTTGAAGGAGAAGGGGCAACCAAGGAAGAGGCACTTTACAGATGAGGAGCTTACAATCCTCTCTGATTACCTTGGTGAACACCATGATGACCTCTACACTTGGGTTGGCAGTACGCTTCCTGTGACCCAGAAGTGGAGAATGTGGCAGGAAGTCACAGATCAGATAAATGCCTGTGGTGTAGGGAGGTGCACTGTGAAAAAGGTCAGCAAGAGGACCTTATGTAACAGAATAAGTAGAAGCTTGGGAGCAATGGCCTCATTTGAAGACGTGGCAAGTGGACTCATCAGAAGTGAGCAGGTGGTAGGGGTGGGAGGCATGGACACCTATGAAGCAAAGGTAGGTGTCATGTGTAACTGTCATATATGCCTCCATCTTCACATGAGATTCTGTCAAAAGTTGTGGTACAGTTGTCTGGGGTATTTCTCACCCATCCATGGGTACTACAGTGATGCTTCCATGGCCACTTCAGCACAAGTTGTGCATCCTACATCACTGTATTCAGATTTTTTAACAGTGACAATACACCTATATGTGGCAATGGCCTGCAAGACACATGTCACTGACAGGCTCACAGTCTCATGCCAATGGATAGTGCTTTGTGACCACACATTCTGACAGACATGGAATGGCACCAAGCAGTGGATGATGTCAGAGTTATCCATTCACTGTTTCTGGCAACCAGTAGACCTGGATGAGCGAGAATGTAGTGCAAAGTTGCATGAGCATTTGTTCCAGCCAGGAGTTGCAATGGCTGGCCAATTGATGCTTGTTCAGTGAACATGCACCTGCGCACAGTTCATGTCCATGTTGTACTCTCCTCACATATAAATGCAATGCATGTGGGGGAGGGGATGGGGATTTTGGCAATACTAATGCCTTCATGCAGGTGTGGTCAGCAGGGGATAACGTGATACCTCCACATGCAGCAAGTAGGCATGGTTGACATAGAGAGGGGCTCAGCAATGAGGCACGTACCTCCATCGGTCTACTGTTCGACCTTCAACTCTCATACATTTATGTATAGAGGGTGCCTACTTCCCCAATCTGTGGCGTGTTGCAGGGCCTGATATTCACCAGCATGATTTCACAGAGCACTGAATGTCAGTCAGCTGAGCCTTTCACATTTCAGAGAGCCCAGTGTCACTGTGTGATGTATGCGTGGCTGGCCCTATCGTGTCTGTATGCATTTTGATTCACATATGCATGTCCAGCTAAATGGGTAGGCCTCTGAGTATTGTCGTCTGACTTTGTGCAGGTGAAGACGCAGTGGGATAAGGAGGTGGAGGAGGAGGATGAAGCACAACCATCCACCAGTGCAGCGAGGGTGCTGTGTCTGGTGAGAATCCCCTTGTGTGCAGTCCGTCATCAGCAAGCCTGCCGACACTTCAGATGATGCTGCCAAATCTGATGTGGAGGGCATACTGAGGGACATGGTGCAGGGTACATCACTGAGTAGTCACAGAGCTCCTTGAGTACCTTCAGGCTACAGAGTTGGAGTAGAAGAGCCAGGAGACCCTGGGTCTGGCAATAGGAAGCCCAGCCGCCTTTGCCCATCAGGGAGCCAGCAGCAGAGGTTGGTGTCAGTTGGAGGGTTGTAGGAGATGGCCAGGGACCTGGCAGAAAATGCATTCTCCTCAAATGCTGCACACAATGCCAAACACCGCTTATCACGCCAGTGGAGGAGAGAGGACATGCAATAACTGAGGCAGGCGATTCACAATGATGGATTGGCTTTGAAACAATCCCTGCATGATGAGTTGTTGGCCTCAAGGAACCAACAGTGGTGGGAGATTAGACACCTTGAGGGAAACACTCCATGTGGAGATGTTGGCCTCAAGAGAATCCCAACATCAAGATGCAGAATCCCAGAGTAATGCTTACAGGCAGAGATGTTAACTTTAGTGGAATTCCTATGTCAAGACACGGAATCCCAGAGTAAATGCCTGCAAGTAAATGCCCGCAACTGGAGATGTTGGCCTAAAGGGAGTCCCACCATCAGGACAGATTCCTTGAGGCAATCTCTGCATGATGAAATGTTTGACACAATGGACATCCACCGACAGGAGATGGATTCCTTGAGACTATCTCTCAACATGCAGGTGGAAACGTCAAGGGTCACCATGCATAATGACTCTTTGGCCACTCGTGATGTGCATCAGCAGGACCTTGTAGCTATTGTGGCCTCATGCATTTATCCCTCTAATGAGCAGCTGTAGCCAATGGGGACCAGGCTTTGGCATTGCATGCCAGAGTGCACCATCTCAGGATCCACCACCGAATGGGGCTTCTAGTTGAGCCACGGAAGTGGTGCCATTGCCTATGTCCCCACACAAACCACTCCTCTTGTCACCACCACACGTTCTTCATTCACCCCAGTGTCCATGAGCCCGTGGAGGGAGCATGTATTTTTTCTATCTTTTTTTTGTTTACCACCCAACTCCCTTCTCCCTCCAGAGTGAACATGAGTTACATTTGTGGGTACTTTTATTTAACCCATCCAAGGTGTACTGCATTTGTTTTTACTCCCATCCAGGCTGGATTGTATTTGTTTTTTGTCCTTGTCCAGGGTGGACTGTATTATTTTTTGTATCCTCGTGTCAGGGCCATTATGCTCACATGGGCAGTGAGTCTACTAAAGGTATTGGGTACAATTTCAGACTGGGGACAAGACATGCAACCATGCTCATTGGAATCAACCCACATGGTGCTTTGGACTGCTACCGCCTCTCACATACAGGCATATACAGCAATATATAGACATGACTCTGAATTAATTTGGAAAGTTTGTTCTGGTTTCATGAGGGGAGGAGGCAAAGTTATAAGGGGTCCCAAAATGTTTGAAATCCTGATTGAAATGAATGTGAAAAAAGATTCAGTCACAGCTACAGCAGGACCGTTGGATCGATTTTTACCAGACGTGCAGAAGGCGCAGTGGTTTCGGCCCAAAAGTGTGCTTTTTCCAATTTGGCAATACGTCTATCAGCAGTTTTTTTTATTTTAATGTCCAAAATGTATGTAAAAACAGCTATATCGTGCACCTGCGTTTGCAGACATTTCATGAAGATACTGATTAGTCGATTGAGAAATGCGAGGAACATCAAATTTGAAATGGGCACCATATTGGATTAGCGAACAGTAGCCATACTCCACAAACAGTGCAGTAAGAACATATCCAAAAATACAAGAGTGCACTTGTTTAAAACAACCTCTGGGTAAGTGAGGGGTAGTGAGTGAATGAGGGGTGGTATGTCTAGAAAAGAGAAGAACAATGGTGTTGCTTGTATACAATGTTGGGGAACATCTCAGATGTTTGGGGACATTGCTGTGAGGTTCACAAATGTATCTTATGTTCAAGGACATTCATGAGTATGTAGATATATGGAAACCAAACCAACAAGATGTCGAGCACTGGTATGCACTCACAGCAGCATCAACGTTTGAGGGTGAAATCATTGCATATTGAGACAAAAAATCATGAAGGTAAACCTGCTGAAACCTTATAATCCATTTAATTTAATTTTAATAAAAACAAAACGAACAAGCAACTGGTGTTACGCTGGCTCCTCCAGCTTCGTCCTGATTTAAACAAACATGAAAAAGTGACTCAAATTTAAGAGCAAATGCAAACAGTGCTGCAAAAAATGCCCAAGATTCCAGCGGCTACTCTGTAGTTCTTTCGTCGGGAAAATTGCAAACAGACTAATGCATTGTTAAAGTGCACACAGTTCAATACATTTTCTTACTTGATTGTAAAGTGCAGTCTACAGCTACTGGGTGCATGGCTGATTTATACAATGCATAATTACATGTTTATAAAAGTCTAAAACATTTAAATACTCAATGACTGGCATATATAGTAACTTTTAAAAACAGTGATTTTGTTGTTAAACACATAGTAATATAAGCATAGCTTAATGACACAATTGATTATCAACGTTGTGTGCTACTATACAATTAGTGGCATTAACATTGTTTAACGGGTGATAATGTATACAAAAGTTACGCACTTTTTCAATTGTAATAAAGACCAAGAAGTGGCCAATGCAGAATATTAGACGACTGCCTAAGTATATTCATTTGAGACTCCAGTAAAACAAGATGCAAATGTGTATGCGTGTATGCATCTTACATAATGTGCACTTCACTCCCTGAGATGAGCTGTAAATGCATAGCAAAGCACAAGCTAATATGTAAGATACTGTTGTTTGATCACAATAAGGCGCACAAGTGCAATGTAACCATAGAAACACACTTGGGAAGCATAATATATAACCTAAGTATACAGACAAATAAGAGTGGAGCCTGACCTCTAATGTATACAAATTGTATCTAAAATGCATAAGGTGCATTTAATTATGCTATTCTACAGAGAAAATATCCTATTACGTTTGTATATGTAGGACATAGCATGAGTGCATGTATTATAATGTACAAACGCTCACGGTGTGAAAAATGTTTCATAAAGGAAGTAATGACAGCATAGGGGGAAGGAATGGGTGACACCATTGGGAAATGAAGGAGGAGGAGGTGAAAAAGAAGAAAGGGTTGATAGCATGATAAGATATGACAGTTTAGGGGAAGAGTTGCCAGTATTGGATAAGTAATGGGATGGCAGTGTGAGGGGAGAAATGACAGCATGTGAAGGAAGGATAGAACATTGAATGAACACTGTCAGCTACATTTGAACAATCTTGCAGAATATTAGGCAATAGCCAAACTGGCACTTGGCGAGAACTGGTTGGATTGCATTTAATGTCCTTCAACACATGACAGTGAGCAAAAACTGCCATGCATTGGAACTGTAATTTCTCAAATCTTCCCCATGAGCATTTTCTTACATTTTGTAGTTGCTAATGTTCCGGCCACCCATTGTGTATCCATCCAGTTGATTATGGTGCCGGTGGACTGATCTCTGCTTAGTAGAGGTAGCCGGCACCTGGAAATGAGTGGCCAGGCATTGGTCTTTACCTCAGGGAATATGATAACTCTGCTACAGACAAGCGGTCTCCGTTACTTATGCAGCAACAGTCACCTACCTCAGATACCACACACAGATCTTCTGAATTTTTCTGTTACATGTGTGAATCTGCATTGCACGATCCTGATCACAGGATACCCCATTGACTGAGGTGCCTTTACAATCACACGTGCTTATGAAGGCCGATGTACCTAGAGCACCCTCCATCCGCTATACATGCCAAAACACAGTTGTGTCGACAACCCCACAATAGCGCAGTGTTTAACCAAAACATTGTATAACCGGCTTATTGATGCAGCATTCGGATTTATATATGGCCCCAAGATAATGAAAAGGGGTCATTCTACATTTATATGACTCTTTGTAGATTTCTCTGATATTGTTTAGTGTTTATATATATGTAATGTATGTTTTTTGTTCTTCTGTGCCATACTTTGGGTCTACTGTAATGTATCAATTTTCTGTAACATTACATTTACATATACTGTTACTATTATAGTAAATGGAATAAAAGAGTGGGTCACACTTTATCCAGGCTCGCCCTGAACCTATTTTCACACATATATATATTCACTGAAAACACTTTGTTAAAGGGACGTTACGGTTAAGTTGCACTAATAAAAACCTATAAAATACACTGAAAAAACGTTGCTAAGGGAGGTTATGGTTAAGTTGCAATAATGAAAACCTTGAAATTCATTGAAAAAGCGTTGTTAAAGGGACGTTATGGTTAAGTTGCACTAAAAAAACCTATGAAATTCAATGAAAAACGTTGTTAAAGGGACGTTATGGTTACAAGTAAAACCGAAAAACCTCAGAAATTCGCCAGTTATGGTAATTTAAGCCACCATAACTCGCGCCACCACGCACTACTAAGAATAACACCCAGGACATCAAAGATGACAAACAATAACTACCCAGACAGTACTCCTACAGGACCACCGTCATGTGCTGCCACACCAAATCCAACGACTGCAATGCCCTCAGAAAGGTTGTTCCTTTCTTAGCAAGTAGGAGGCTGTCTTCCTCCACCTCATCTTCCTCAACCAATACTGCAACCACACAGCCTACTTCTGTGGGACACACAAATCCACAAGCTACTTTACAAGCAATAAAAGAGGCTGTTGACCCATATTTTTCGAAGACAAAGGTCCTCTGTGTATACTACAACACAACATTCTGCAGAGGGAAGCAATTTCGAAGCGCTTTTGAAGCTGTAATCAAGGAGCATGAGAAACACTGCCCCCTACCTTAGAAGTAACACAAGCACAATATCTTCCCCTGCCCATCTACCCCTCCATATTAGTGCTTGGTGCCTCTTCCCTCATTTCCCTCCCCACCTTTCGTTCTAAGCTCTCCTGCCAAAAACAAAAAAATAAAAAAATAACAAAAGAAATGTTCCTTTAGTAACCACCTTTCACAGTTAAAAAATAGAACAAAAAATAATGTATAGACTCCATCTACTTTACATTTCTCAGTAAAGTACATAGACTCAATAATATTTTACAACATTTCCTTTAGCTTTAGCATTTTGTGTTATGCTAATGGGAATATTGTGACGTTCATCCCCCATTCCAGGGATTGGAACTATGGATAATGGCGCAGTTATCAGCACAAGCAAAGGATAACGAGGTCTCTGGACCATTACCCCCATTCCACCCCCTGCAATGGGTGATGTTGGCCTTTAGCACCACAGTTTCCCAAAGCGGGAACCTGGGGTGCTAAAAAAAAAGGATTTTTCTTCCTAGATGGCCACCATGGAAAGGGAAGGCGGGGCTCGTCCAGGGCCCCTATTCTCTTTCCATGGCAGCCTGGAGAAGGCGAAGATTACCACAAGCACATTTTTCTTCCCTTTCAAACCTATCCCACTTTCGAATAACTTTACCACAAAACCGGTCCCAGGTGGACATGGCCACTTTAACCCGATTTTTTGTCCCTCATGGTCATTGTCCAGGTCATGACCTTATTCCATGACACGGACAATCTGCCCACTGCCCATGGCCACAGACTATACCTCAGTCACCAAAGATATCTCACTATTTTCTGTACCTACATTATGACACACAATAAATAAACACAGGCACATTTGCAAAACCATGCTTTAAGGTCCTTGCCAATGCTCCTTACATGAGTTTACTGGAAATCCACCCATGTTTAATTTTTTGAAAACTGTCAAATGTATGCACATACAATAGTCATATAACTTAGCCCCACTTGACAAAATCCATTCAGATTTTACACAAACATTCAAGGTTGGAGGTATAATATTTCTGAAAACATGTATCCAAATTCGTCAAACAGCAACTAAGTTATAAACCATCTAAAAATGTTGAGGCCCCCTCTAATTTAGCCCCCTCTTGACAAAATCCCACCAAACTTTACAAAAACATGTATATCTAGATCTAAAATCATTTTGCCAATTTTGGTGTAGATTCGTCAAATGGAACCTCATTTATAAGCCTTTACAATATTTTGGGACCCCCTCTCTAATTTTGCCCCCTCTTGACAGAATCCTACCAGAACCATTCAGAATCAAGTCTAGAATAACATGTCAAATTTTCATGCAGTTTCATTGAGTGGCGCCAAAGTTATAAGCCATCCAAAAACTGCTCTTCACCAATCCTGTAATGCAGAAATAGGCATGATGCCCCCGAACATCTGAAGTGTCTGCATACTTCACAGTACTGTACCTGAACATCTGGACTGTTCACAGACTTTTGGGGTGAAAAGCACCCTTTTTTTTCCCTTCTTACGGCCATCCCATCCTCATCACCCCTCACCTCCAAGAGATTGTTTGATAAGTTTGACAAGTGCAATGTTGTGTTTTTTTCATTTGTTTTCACTGCAATGTCCGCGGACACTGGCAGCAGTCTGCGAATCGAACATGGCAGGCGTTTCCAAAAATCTGACGCACTTCACACTTTTCACCATCCAATCAGTGGGGCGTCAGATGTTAGCGGACATCACATTGCCTTCTAAGTAAAACGGATGCCTGTCCGCGGACCGAACAGTGAAATGAGTCCGCGGACCGAACCCAAATGTCACACTTATTTTGTACCTACATTTTGATCATTTTAAAAAAAAACTACTGGATGGATTTACACCAAATTTACAAAAGCACATTTTCGGGACTAAGCTGCCTCTCCTGCCACACATTTGGTGAAAATCCATCCAGAGGTTTGGGTTGTAGGCGTGAGCTATTTTGTTTTCCATTGTGCCTATGAAAAAAAAAAAAAAAAAAAAAAGCAACGACAGCCATGCATTGGAACTGTACGTATTCTAATTTTTCCCCATGTGCATTTTCTTACATTTTGTAGTTTCTAATGTTCAGCAAACACTTCCCAACATTGGCATCTCTTCCCAGTCCCTTTGCCACATAAGTACTGGAATGGGATTAGACATTTGACTTGCATAGGCCAAGACACTTAATAGAGTAAGATAACCCAAAGGGCGCAGCACTGCACATGGTAGGCCAATGCATGCCAACGCATGTGATGTGCCACTGTGAGAGAATGCCTTCTGACAAGGGTGCAAAAGCTCTAGCTCATTTGATTTTTATTAATATAAAATGATGCAGGTAATGTTTTTTCAGAAAGGGAGGCCATCTAATCAGACCTCTTTCAAAATGCCCCATTCCAAAAAGTATAAAACACGCAGGTGCCTTGCTGCAACTAGTCAACTGACATGGCAGGACAGCTCTGCTGTGGCACAGGGAAGGTTCAAAGGTGGCCTCTGCATCACTAGCAGCTGCAGTGACACAAAGTCACTCCGGGCAGAGGTATACATTTAACTTCTGCAGTTCTGATTTTAAGTATATTAATTGTCTGCCTTAAACAGTCTGGTACCACATACATCTTTAAAAATAAGCCATGTCCGGTTGTGGCATCGTGACTGCTAGGACACACAGTCATTAAGCCACATCAACTTGACATCACACCTGTTTCAATTTTATGAGCAGGGTTACCTATAATAGGACTTATGTTTATTGGTGTCTGAGCTTATCATCTCCGCAGATGCCCTTAGGAAAACTAGTCCGGGTGCTGCCTCTTTGATTCTCCAAGCAAAAGGGGTTTCACCTTCTCCTATGGCATTTAAGCTTTCCCCAGGCGGTGTCCTGGGAACAGTGCTTCAAAGGCAGCACTAACATGATAAAACCAGCCTCGCACCAGGGTGCTGATCATTGGAGTTCCTTGGATGCTAGTAAGAATGTGAAGGGGGATGAGTTTAGAGTTGTCAGGGTGGGTAGGCAGGCATGGAGAGGGACCCCACCTCTTGTTTGCTGTTAGGGTTCTCGTCCTTTCCTGTCCTCAGCATTTCCTGAAAGCAAGGTGCTATGGGTGTGATGTCATAAAGCAACGGGCACTGGTTAAAACAACAGCGATTGGACCCTTTAAAGCAGGGTAGCTTTGGGCCAAACCACCTTAGCCTTTTACCTTTTAAAGGAGAGAAGCAACCCCTCATGCGTTGATTCATGCCTGGGACTCTAGCAAGAACAAGAAGAACACACTTTTGGACCTCTGTTGGGAGTGCAGCCCATTCCAAAGGCCTATTCATGAGGCACATAGACAGAAGGCATCCAAGGCAGAGAAACTCTCTGCTCCCTAATTATCCTCAGGGCAAATTGGGATTGAAGTGGATCTACATTTAAATAAAATCATAACATTAACTGTAGTTTACTAGCCAAGTTCTATTCTTGCTTGTCAGTTGTTGTAAATATATAACGTACCATCGCCACATAATTGCTTCTAACCAAAATATGCTTCAAAATCTATTTGCATCATTACGTTAAAGAGTGTAAGGTTCTTTGCTCTATATTCTGTGTACAGCTGTTTCCAGTTGTTTAACTTGGCTCAGAGCATCCTGCTATATAAAGCAAAGTAATCTGAGCAAGTGATTTAACACAAAGCGTACACGTTTTTGCCAGAATACCTTCTGTATGTCTGAAAGCTAACATCTCAATTATCATGGACTCATATATCCCAATTTAATTACTTCTTATTCAGAAACTGAATTGAACCTGTTTTACTTTAATAATAATAATAATAATTTAGCATTTATATAGCGCTACAAACCCTCAGGTATCTGAGCGCTGCTTATTATTACCCATGGTTTGTGGCGCTCATTTATCGACCTCGGAACGATGAAAGGCTGAGTTTGGCCCTGCAGGGATTTGGACCTGCTTTAGCAGGCTCTGCACGCATGTCAAAGCGAGCGCTCTACTCGCTGTGCCACTTGACATTGAACCCAGGAAAACCAGAATATCATGCCACTTGTCTTTATAATAAAAACATATTTAAAAGTATCATGCAGAACTTCCATGCTGCATCAGTTTAAAGTGAAATGTCAAAAGTGGTGTAGAATTTACATCTAGGCCTTCATCTTTTTGGCTCCAATCAGCATTCAGACCCACTTTGCAGCAGAAAAATAAACAAGTAATTAAAAGTGTATTTTATTAAGGACTGAAAGAAAAAGCTGTGTACTTTCAGCTGTCATCTTTAAAAAGAAAAACAATGCTTTGTGAAAAGAAAGAAGAAACCCTTCGATGCAAAAGCAAAGTGAACCCTGATCAGTAAAACACACAGTGGGCCTCATTACGACCCAGGCGGTAAGGGGTTTACGGCAGCGTTAATAGCGCCGACCCTTACCGCCTGATTACGAGGTCCCCTAGCGCCATGGTGCTTTTAACACCTGCTTTTAGCAGGTGTTAAAATCCATGGCGCTAAGGGACCATGGAGTTAATTACGCCACCGTAATTTACGGTGGCGTAATTAACGCCTTCCCCACTCCCATTATGCCCTATGGGGCAAAAATGGGAATGGGGAAGGGTAAATGGGGATTGGGGACTTACCGTCCCGCCAAGGTCGGAATGGGGCGGTAAGTCCGCCAACCAGCATGGCGTAAACGTAGTTTACGCCATGGTGGTAAAGTCACGGCCCAGGCGGTAACTTACCGCCTGGGTCGTAATGAGGCCCAGTATGTCAAAGAATAAAGGCTGATGTTAGAAAATGCAATCTGTGAGTTCCCTTCAGCCATGGATAAATGGTGGGGCCCTGGCCAAAATTTGCAAATGGCTTCCACCACTGCCAGCCTGGTTTGTGAATACCAACTGTTTACAGCTGCAATGTGGCTTGCCTGAAGGGTGTTGAAAACCATGTTTCCCCAGATTTGCTGTCTCTGAAAGCACATTTCTGTGCAGGGCAGATGGCCTAGCTGGTGCATGACAGGAATGTAGTGGTGAGGTGTGAAAATAGGGGCTGCAATCAAGGCTGGACTCTGAAGAAAATACAGGAAAATATAAGCTTTATAGATGAAAAGGTGGTCCCCTTCAGATAAAAGGACAGGATGCCAGGTGTCTGCAGTGGGAGAACTCTGTGTTGGCTGGTGCATCCCAGGTATTTACGATCTGCAGGCTACACTTCAAACAGCAAGGAGACTAATAAAAACACTGGCAACGGGAGGCAAATGGCCTGGAGAACAAGAGGGCTCCAATTTGCTTAACCTAAGATTTGGTATTAATTTAAAAGGACCATTATCATTTAGTCATTTTTCTCAGCAACCGTAAGTCGTGCTTTCTTGATTGATGTGTCATTTTTTTGATAATTTCCAGGCAATTTTGTTGAAATAAAACTCATCCACCTGCGATTTAGGGAATTGTAATGATGAGCTAAAAGCAGTTCCTGGCTGATCTGAACCTGTCCCGGATTTAAGAGTTGGCGAACTGGTGGAGGGTAAAATTAGGAATGTGTAGAGTAAACTACATGTTCATAATTATTATGCTTCTGATGTAAATGGTGAAAACTGCCACACAGCTGCGCAACATAGTGCGGAGCTGGCAGTCATTTTATTAAATTCCCCATGAGTAGCTGAAGCAGAAAATATGTATATTATGACAGCTACTAGTAAATTATGAAGTTTTGATGCAAAACTAAGTTTTATCAAAATAGTTTTATCATGTAAGGAAGGATTGGGAAGAGAAGGAACTCCTTGTGTTGAGGTTGGCCTCTCAATAAACCGTTACAAATCAAAAAGCCGCACAAGGAGGATGCTGAACATGAAATAAGCACAGAGAAGAAATTCGTAAAAGATGGGTAGGTTGATATAGAGTGATGAGTTCAGTAAGATAAATAGGGGCAAGTCTGTGAACACATTTAAATACAGTAAGTAAGAAATGATATTGAAATCTAAAAGAAATAGGCAATCAATGTAAGTGAGCTAACTAAAATGAAATGTGAGAGATATAGCTTAAATTAAACAGGATCCTAACTGCAGAATGTAAAATATATTGACATGTAAAAGGTTCATATTTGGGTAACCCAACACTTGAAGAGCAACAATAGTTTAAGCTTCAAAGTACTAAAGTCAAGAGTAAAGATTTAGTTGAAGAGAATGTTAGATAGGGAATGTTCACAAACTTGTCAAGCTGAAATCGACAAGCATGGATAACTGACTTAATTTGGTTTTGTCAATTAAATACAGAATCAAATATAATGCCGAGATTACAGGCTATGACATGAAGTTACTCGCTCTGTCTCACTCAGCCTAGCTGTAATCTTGCATAATAGTTTGATGCTGTCTCGCTGTTGGATCCTTCCTATACCGTCACAGACAGACAACTACCAGCAGTTGTAGGTCCTATCATGGCCGAACTAGTACAGGGCAGATCTCTTCACAGAAATATCTGTGCTCCTTCTGCACCTTCAGCACAATTGCTCAAAAGAGCCTGATCCATTAATTTACACCTTAAACACCCATATATGTCTATGCCCCTTCAGAGTACAGGCTGGGTTTGTAAAAATTGCACATTGCATAATCTCGCCTTATTTATATGCAGGCAGGTATAAGGATATGTCCATAGCAATTATATAGGACCCCACTCAAGCAGTCCTGCTTGATCTACAGCCAACAAATCAGTCCTCCCATTAGTAAGAACTACTCTGCCATTCGGCCCATTTCCCAGTGACACTACAACCCCATAGGACCAAATCACCATACATAATAAAACCTGCAGATTGAAACAAACACATGCACCACACAAACAGATCTCTGGCGTACGGACAAGTAGCCGGTTATCAATTCATATTCATTCCAATGGAAAATAACTCAGGAATCTCAATGTGCTTATATGCTGCATTCCTTTTAAAAAAGAAAAGTTAATTAAAGGAAGATCCCAGATGTAAAATATATGGAAAGAGGTACAAAAGAATGTACATTGAATAGGAAGATCATGAAAGTGACATAAACATGGGTAAACAATATACAGAATTTCAGTGTCTACAACCACCACACCAAAATTGGCGTTACATTGGAAGAACTCCTCATTCTTACCTTATTTTTCATACTACAGATTTGCTTGAAACAATCAGTTAGAGGCTTCCATTACCTCCTATTGGAGCGGTAAAATATTACCTTTACTCTTTATATACATTCTCACCCACTCATTCAGCTTTTAAATACACTATTACTTGCTTTTTCATTGTAGACATATCTGAATTTAGGTTTCTACATTATCTGAAGACTACTAATATCTTGTTCTGGAATACAATTGGTGCAGACTTTCATAAGAATATTTCACTTTCATTTAAGCTGGTAAATAACCTCTTGTAATCATATGAGGTTAATTTCGAATCACATGATTTACGGATTGCTTAGTATCCTTACACTGATATATGTTTACATAGTTTACTTTATAGTTTTGAATATTATGTTTCTGATAAAAGGATTATATATATCCCGAAACATGTAGAGCTAGGTTCTGTATCACATTTTGCTGAATAAATATCTTCTGAGGGAGAACATTTAAGACAACTGGTTTACTAAATTCATTCTCATTTAACTTTGTTTGAACAGTTTTGCTGTAATTTAATGATTAGATGTATAAACTAGTGTTCATTGGTAAAATATCTCTTTAAAAGATTTGTATTGCTTTCATATTTACAAAAATCGTGAATGATATATAATTACCTAAACTTATTGGCAATACCAGCCTTTAAGAGCGTGCAGGGAAAGGTAGTATCCTCTACCATAGGATACTTGACTTCTTTCATGTGTGATTTTCAAACTTCTGTGCCAGGATTATATTTTTAACCCCTGCACCTTAACTTCTAAAAAAGCTTTCTTACATTGCTTTAACATTGTGTCAAATTATGCAAACAGGTGTGCAGTGAATATCAATTTTTCTTGGTTTCACAAGATGATTACCTACAATATAGAGCCAAACGGGCCCCAAAATGGCACAAATTGTGCCATGCAAGACCACTTTACATGATGCTGCATTACATCACACAGTTTACTGCATCAAGCAGTTGACTATTCTTTTAACTTGTAGTAGGTAAATATCACCTCTGATTACAGTGCTATGAAACTGTATGATTAACTTTCTGATTATATAATGAACTATTGAAATGTACTGAAATGTAAACCATGATTAAACTGTGGTATACAGGGAAAGGGCAGTGCTGGTTTTGCCTAATTTCAAGGTTTTTGTAGGAAATAAATAGTACCTTTGTGTAACTGCCATTTGCCCCTGTTTTTCTGTTGCATACACTCTGCAACATGTGCCTTGCTATTCCCACCTGGGCAAGCGTTTCATAGCGCTTTTTGTTATTTGACTACTGAAATGTATTCAAGCATGCCTACTTCAGTTCAGGTGTATTTGATCTGAAAAATGAGTGCACTTGACCACTGGAGTAATGACTTTCCTTGTGCCCCCATGAAATCGCAATTTACTATGTAAGGAATGGTGTAACAGTGGCACTCAATGTTCATTCTTTCATTGCAGGTGAGCTGTTCATTGACTATCAATGTTCAGCTTCATAAAACAATGATTTATCTTGCCCACGCGTTCATCCATCAGGCATTCTGTATGTTTACTTCTCTGCCCATTTACCAATACATCCAACCATAGTCCAAACAACAGCCCATGCACTCACCTGTCAATCCACTCTTATGCACTTCCATTTTGCATCCATTTTCATATCTGTCCTTCCTTCCATCCATCCATTCATTCACTCATCCACGCACTCCAATCCAGCCATCCATATCTACCCTACATAATGAATCCATCCATTCATACCTTCATGCACCATCAATGAGTTCCTCCTGTCATCAATCTCTCCATCTATCCATCCACCACAAAACCATCCACCCCTTCATCCTTTCCATCTGTCTGTATATCCATTCGTCCACCACAACCCATCCAGAAATACATCCATCCATTCATCCTTGCAGAAGTTTGTCCATCATCCACCCAACCATTCATACAGTAGATACCTACCTATCCTGCCCACTCAACTATCAATTTGCCTATCTGTCGATATGAGTGTTAAGACTGATTTTCCATCAGGCTCCGATCCATATAGTCATTTTACAACAGTCTAAAACTTACCCTTACACCCATTAATCCAACCAGCCACCCTTGTGTGAAATCCAATTATCCATCCATATCCATCATCAATCTATTCACCCATCAATTCATCCATTCGCTCTTCCCAACCAAATGAATCCATGCATCCAGACCTTCATAGACCCTCAATATACACCTACTGCCATCAATCCAGCCATCTTTGCACCCACCACAACCCATCCACACCTCCCTCCCTCTTTCTATCTGCCTGTAGATCAATCCATCCATCCACCAAAAGCATTGTCCATATGTCTGTACATCATCTATAAAACCATTTGTTCAGCATATCGTGATGAATCTAGTGATGTCATCACTGCTTACACGGGGAAAGTCTCTCCTCATGTGGCCAGGGAAAGGCAGAAGCTACCTGATCCTGACCCTGGGGGCGGCTATCTGAGGTAGGACCCTATGGGGGGAGACGACCCTCATAGGAGTGAAGTGGACTCACTGGGTGGAACATGGTATCCCCCTTTCCCCTTAGAGCCTGACAACACCACTGTAATTACCCAATCCTCCATGGCATATTGTAATATCAGACAAGAACATCCAGTCATGACTACTAGCAAAGCTTTTTCGTATCCTTATTTGAATTTTTCTGACAATACTGCGATGAGGAGGAGGACTAGAGTTGTTGGGAGAATTTGATAGGTGCTGGGACATTAAAAAGCACCAGGCGTCGGGAAAGATGGAGTCTAGTCAGGAAATCCAATGGAAGCAAGCTGCAGCATGGAATGAGGAATCTTCTGGAGGTGTGGTTATAAGAAGCTCTAAAGGGGGAGGTTCACCGTGAGTGGACAAAGCAGCTGAGAGAAGTCCGAGGCATCGCGGGAACCGGAGAGCCGGTGAGACACCTATCAGTAAAGGGAGCAAGCGGCTGGGAAAACCTAAAACCGTGAAGAATTACGAAGATGCAGAGTGAATCCGGTGAGGCCTTAGAGGGCAGTTGGGGTGCCAAGGCACCTCATGGCGTGCATGCCGTACCATTAGAACAGAATTGTATGAACTTGATGAGCTCAAAAAGAGAAACTGTGACGCTGAGACATGTGTTGAATGAAAATAAGACAGATGAGAAAGGGTGGAGAACCCACTGTATGAAAGAAGCAAATACCATATGTTGCAACAGTTTAAAATTGAAAAAGAAGGAACATTTGTCCATTGAAAGAATGCCCTGGCAGGAGAGTATACCAGGTATAAGAGAAAGCCCTGGCAGGAGAGTATGTCAGACATAAGGATTGCGAGTCTGGGACGAACACCCAACACATATGAGTAAGTCTAGGATGCCCTGGCAGGCGAGTATACCATATTGAGAAAAATGGATGAGTACCCTCTTTTTTGTTTTTGGGGGGTCCAACTCTTGAGGGTTGTATCAGTTCAAAGGAGGAAAGAAATGAGTCAAGGCTACCGCTCCCTTCAACGCAGAGGTAGTGCAGAACAACCTACAGAGGGCTAAGGTGTATTTCCATTAGCATTCATTATCAAGTTAACAAGTCATAACGCTGTTAAAACAAAATTTATTCTGAATAAAGTATCATGATAAAAATAAAAACAAACATATGACTTGAGTTGTCATTGACAATACGAGAACATTTGATTCTAAAAGAGTGAGGTTAGTAACAAAGAAGTGAATTTATGTACTGCAAACAGTGACAGCACATTTCTACTGTCAACACTATTGCGCGTTTCCAGTTCGGAGATCATGCAGAAAAATATTTTCTGGTTAGCACAGTTTGGAATGTCCGCCGAACTTTCCTCAGGACACTGGTGCTACAGGCAGTGGGAAGTTGTTATCAAACATGTTTGGTGATAGATATTCGTTTTCATCTAGATAAAAACCGATACAAATGTATCGGTATTGTGTATCTAGTATACGTGAGATCAATGAATTACCCTTTGAATAGGGTACTGGTATCTGGAGATTGTAACCTACCTAATATGTCTTCTCTGCGTCTTGGGCTGATAATGGGACGGACTATCGTGTGTACAGTCAGGTATTTCAAAATGTTCTGGTGGCTGCTGAAGAGAAGTGAAACAAGGCTTATTGTACCTTATTAATCACAAGAGTCAACTCTTAATATTGAGGAAAACTAGGTGTTCAATTACCTGGTTAGGGGCTTATGTCAGGCGATGTGCTGCAAAAGCAATACACAGTTGTGGTCAGCAGAGCTGGATCGGCTAGGCACTGCAAGAAGTTCTGAAAAACATAAAATGTAGGCCGGGTATGTAAGTAGAGGGCTCTCTGCTAGTACTGGCATATCTTTGCATTTTATGCATGATGCCATTTTTAAAGAGTCGTTTTGCAGGTCGTATTGATCAACTGCAAGCGCCAGGGAGTGGCGCTTTGCTAAATCGTGTCGTTTATAGGTTGCTTACAGACCTCATAAGGATGTTGGAATATTTGGCCGCAGTCGCACTTGGCAGGTGAGTTGCACTAGACAAAGAATAACTTGGCAAAAGCGGAGTGCTCGACACTTGCTGCAGCCACCAGAACATTTTGAATACGTGACGGTACCCATGATAGTCCGTCCCACTCTCAGCTCAAGACGTAAAGAAGACATATTAGGTAGGTTACAACCATCAGATACCAGTACCCTATTCTAAGGGTAATTCATTGATCTCAGTATACTAGATACACCAGAACATCGATCACCAAACGTGTTTGATAAAAACTTCCCACTGCCTGCAGCACCAGTGTCCATAGGAAAGTTCGGAGGACATTCCAAACTGTGCTAACCAGAAAATATGTTTCTGCATGATCTCCGAACTGGAAACACGCAATAGTGTTGACAGTAGAAATGTGCTGTCACTGTTTGCAGTACATGAACTCACTTCTTTGTTACTAACCTCACTCTTTTGGAACCAAATGTTCTCTTATTGTGAATGACAACTCAAATCATATGTTTGTTTTTGTTTGTATTGTAATACTTTATTCAGAATACATTTTGTTTTAACAGCATTATAACTTGTTAGCGTGATCATGAATGGCTAATGGAAATACACCTTAGCCCTCCGTAGGTTGTTTTGCACTACCTGTGCGTTGTAGGGAGGGGTAGCCTTGACTCATTTCTTTCCTCCTTTGAGGAGAGTATACCAGGCAAAAGAATTGCAAATGTGGGACCGGCACCCAATTGTGTTAAGTCAAATTATTGAAAGGAAAAGAGGAGAGCATACCAGACTGATAGAGGAGGGTATGAGACTCACTCTCATGTTTGTTGAATTTTCGGGCGTGTGTGGAATCCAGGGGAAAGGAGTCAATGCCCCTGAAACTGGAATTGAGACATATTGTAACCAGGGATTCATCCCCCCCCCCCCCCGCCGGTGCTGTCAAGAGGCTAAGAGAACTGCAGCTGCTTCTTGACCGTGTGGAAACCTGGGAAAGCTGAAGGGACAAGACATACCCCTTGAGATTGTGAACTGTGAGTATCTGGGAAAGCTCAAGGAAAGAGTAAAACCCTGGAGATTGTGAATTGCAGGTATCTGGGAACGGTCAAGGGAAGGCCCATACACCTTGAGTGTGTGAACTTTACGAAACCTGAAGAAACACAGGGGATGGGAATGGGAAGCCCCCCCCCCCACCGAGACTTGTGGAACTTTGTTTATTTTCAGCACCTTTCTTTGAAACTTTATGTTTCTGGTTGCTGCTCTTTTTCCCCACTTAGCAATTCCCGCCCACCTGGTGCCTTCCTGGTTGATGCTGTTTTTCCCTACTTAAGGAGCCCTCGAGTCTCTTTTCCTTTGCAGATGGGGAGCAGGTGCAAGTGGGTCTAGGTCACCTGGCCTAAGCACCACCCACCTTCTTAGCCCTGCTAATTCCTTTCTGCTCTTGACTCTTAGATCAAGGGCATCTCTCGCCCGGGTGTCTGAAGCCAAGGGCAGATGAAGAAAAGGGCAATTCTTGTTTGGACCTGTTCGGACCAGGAGGACCCTGGGCCCAAACCCCTACTCAGACAGCAGGTAAGCATGCACCAAAATGTGTTTACTCCCTCTGTCCCCACAGGCCACCCCCACCCCTTCTGGTCCCCCCGTAATGTTCCCTTGTGCCCCCCTTCTCATAAACAGGAGTTGGCGGTTTTGTTTGATTCTTCTACCCTGCTCACCCTCCCCCACCTCCAGCCTACTTGTGCAGGAGTCTTTACTGATACATTCTGGTTTCACCATCACCGTCTTGTGGCCAATGCTGGATTTGACTTTTGTAGACTTCATTGATTCACTGTGCGTTACCCTTTATCAACTCTCATGATGTACTTCCTTTGCATCTTGTACTCATGGTGTCCCTGAATCATGCTGTTTCCATCTTCATTTTGTATGCTGGCTTGCAACATTATGTGTTACTACTGACTTCTGCAATTGTATTCGCTCTCCCCTCTTGCTTCTCCACTCTTTTTGACTGCATACTCTCTGTTCTCTCCTCCTCTCCCTTTCACCTTTTCCTATTTTCTCCCGTCCTCCCCTTACTTTCTTCTATGTAGTTACTTAATCATAATTGTCCCTGGACCTAGTATGATAGCAACCTCATCTGTCTCCTCCCCCCTACCCTTACTTGTTTTTTTTTCTCCCCTCCTCCCCCAGCACTATCTGAAATGTCATCAGGCCTAGTACGATAGTCACTTGTTTTGTTCCTCCCCTCCCTTTCTGCACCCCGCTCCCTCACCTTTTGTTTTTCTCCGGCTCTACCAGAAATGTCGTCAGGCCTAGTACGGTAGTCGCCTGTCTGTTTCCATTTCCTTCCCACTCTCCTCCTCCCTTCCTTATCTATGTCTTAGCTCTTGCACTATCTGAAATGTCGTCAGGCCTAGTACGATAGTTAATTTCACACCCTTACTGTTCGTGGCCTGTAAGAATGTAATTGTATTTTCCTTTGTTTCCTCCCTTGCCTTGAAGCGCTTTGAAACACATTGTGTATAGGCACTATTTAAATAAATGATCATATCAAACTATCATATGATGTAACTTTGGAAAAGAGCCATGAGTGGCCAGCTGAGAGACATATCCCTTTTTCACTTTATATTGAGTTTAGTATGTAAGGGTCAGGTTAGGATTGGGACATAGGATGGAGAACTTTACTTTGGACATTCTTACATGGACACCATTTAGTTTTGTTGAGGCAGCAAAACTCCTCCTTTTAGAGTTAGGGTGAGATAGGACCCCCTCTTTCACTGGTTCATAAAGGTCTTTGCCAACTACCATGACACCCCTGTGTCCACGTCTTACTCCCGATTCCTTAGAATATACATACTTAACCTACTCACTTCCCTATCAATTTGTTTGTCTATCTGTCGATATGAGTGATAAGCCAGATTGCTGACTGGCTGTCCACCCATCTAATCATTGAAGCAAGAGTCTAAAACTTACACAAACATGAAGCCATCCATCCACCCACCCGTCCGTCTGTCCACCTTTCCACTCTTCCATACATCCATACATTCATACACTCATCAATCCTACTGGCACTTTCTTACCTGTATCGCAGCAGCCCATACACTCAGCAATTGGCTCACGTCACCATCCACTTTTTCAAGCCTTCCTCATTTTATTGCTCAATGGATTAGTAGCTTGATGCATGGACAGATAATAGATGGGTTGGTGTTTGGCTTAATGGCTTCAATATGTGATAAGGGAACATTTGGTAAGAACAATTCAAGAAGAACTATCTTCCCAGGCAATTATTGATACTAACTGGCAAAGAAATCATTCCATGCAGCATTACTACACTTCCAAGTTACCCTTTACTTGCCACTCATTTGTATGTTGGAATTTGGTGAATGAGGGCCAAGGAGGCCTAAAGTGACAGATCACTGCAGATGTGTTTTGGAGTAGGGTAATCTCCCGGTTAAGGTATGCTAATGCAACTTTCTGCCTGCAGTTCACACAGATTTTCATCGCAGTAACCCAGATTTCCCTGGGGATTATTCTCTGTGCTGCTTTTCAACAAAGAGAAGGCAGTTCCATCGAGAGTGGTGTAATATTCTGGGCACCAATGTTGGTAAGTAATGCATATAAAGCAAATTCTATGTCTTTGTAAATTACTGTATAATAGTATTCTATGCCTCTAAATCAGCTTTTTGTGTTAAGAAATCCTCATGACTGCAGAACAGTGAAATATGATGACTGAATTGCCACTATATTTTTCCAAGCTTGAGTAAGCCTAAAATTCTCAATAATAAGTCAAGGGCAATCCACGTTGAAGAGCCATATACTGTGACCTGGAAACAGTAGAAACTCAGTCATATCAAGTTTCCACAGTGGAATCTGCACAGGTTTTATGCCGATGTATTGCCCAGGAGAGTATCAGACAAGGTGAAACTGGTAAAACCTACGTTTCACAAGGATAGTGTAGGGATGTGGTCATTTGTATTGAACGAAAAACCAAATAGGGTGTGCACACCAACTATAACTAAACATTTAATGAAGTAAGTGAGTTTGAACTATCTTTAATTAAACCTCAGGTGCTATATGGATACATCAATTAGGCCAATTGATACCAGCAGCGAATCACAGCACAGTTCCTCTTCTATTCCAAAGAGAATCCCAATCGCACTTCTCACGGGTAATGTACCCTTCGGAATCTTTCAGATTTATTCCACAGATTTTGTATTACCCCTAAATTCCATGTACTTAAATTAAAAGCTTTTGTTTGCCAATTCTGTATGTTGTTTTATTATTTCTCATTTATTTACAAACTTAAATCGTCAAACAATTCTTACTGCCATTAAACTAAAAATATCTTTCTACACTTTCAAAATAACAATTTCAACGAAACAAAACACAATGTTGTTTCATCAATAATAAAAACAATGGATCCATTAAGTTAATTAACGAATTCAATTTCTTAGATCTTCCATAGGAATTCTTCCCATTCAACAGGAATGCAGGTTTTGTCCATCAAGTGTTCCTTAAGTCACTGGTCTTCTCTAAGTGTTTCGGGATATGATTCTCTTCTTCGGGAGTATATGTCATGTCCTCCTAACAAATAATTCAAATGAAGATGAAATGAATCCCGAAATTATCAATAATCAATTCTTTTTTTTAAAAAAAATCTTAAATTCCTTCTTCGCTGTCAATAATGTTCTCCTACAAAATATATATAATATCTACAAAGCATATTCATTTTCAATACTTCTAAAGTCATATTCTATTCAAAACAACTTTCAGATAGGTAGTCTTACCAATCTATGGGGCCTCATCCATCTGCACTGGCTCACTTCACTAATTGGTTAACCAAACACTCCCCCATTCAGATAATTCAACCTGCAGAGTCAACACAAACTACTATAAATCAAAAGGTCCCATTCCTCCACCTCTCACTGTATTTTCCACATTAATCTACATAACATCAACATTCATCCCCTTACCTTTCTGTGATGTACTCCTCCATCTCAAGCCCTTCCGCAAAACATTAAAACAACCCTTGTGTATCTGTGTAGTTCAATTTATGGTCTAAAAGGGCTGGATCAGGTCCTGCGTGACATGATGACATCATGTTACCGGCATCTTCAACGTGTGTAAATAAAACAAAAACACTGTGTATCATTCTCAAAATATGAACCTCTTAGGATTATTAATTCGCAAAGTTATTAGAATCCATTCATGGGCGTAACCCTTCATGTGTACTCTGTCTGTTATTTGAAGCTACCGTTCCCCAAATGACTATATTGTTCATCGACCGTCACAGTCATTGGTTACCAGCATACTAATTAATGTGATTTTAAAGGATTTCAACTGGGATTCTCTTTTGTATTTTAAATCTTTAAATACGTCCAAAACCGGGACTTGTGCACTGTTGATGCACAGAAGATCCTTTGAATTGTATGAAAAAAGCAAGCCAGATAAGGAGGCATCAAAATATGCTTGCCAGAAGCCTGTGATATCTGGTCTGCTCAGTTCTGTCTAGAAACCCTTACACTCAAATGGCCTACATAAAAAGTAAAAACAGCTAATGGGCTAAACAATGCACCAGCATGTGAGAAAGCAAAACCTTTCACAGAACAGAGAACAGTACTGTCCGTGGTATGAGATGATTTGTCCAGGATCACTGTATCATTTGCTGAAAGCCATGATAAGATTATGAACACTTTGGTTCCACAGTCTTGAATTTGGGTACCTAACCATCTTCCCGGACAAACACTTTATGCTTATCATTGGGGGTGGATGCATGGTTTTACAACCCCCCGCTCGAAGGAACCGATTTCTAGACCTTCACCATATTGACTCTATAAAACATTTTATAGCACCGCTATATGGTGTTGGGACATTAATGATAATAGCACCTATTATGCTCTAAAAACAAAGTACATATAGATGAAGGTTATTAACTTCAGAAAAAGGAAAGGCTGTGTCAAGCTTGCTGGAATTTGGCATTGTAATGGTGAATATGAACACAACTCTCTGCAATAAGTACTTAGCAAACTGAGCTACTCTGAGTTACCTCCTGAACCATCACAAAAGTCACATTTATCAATATGCATTTCACCTTCGACTATTGCACATGATCAATATAGATCCCACAGAAAGGTGACAATGCTAAAGGAGTTCTGCCGTAGAGAACGCACAATATACAGAACAGTGGACACAGAAAGAATTACAGGATTAATTGATCAGAGCAGAATCTACTTGTTAACAAGAGACAGACAATAGGTTTAGAGACACAGCAGCACGCCATGAAATATCCTGACATATGCTTTTTAATTTGTGTGAACAATGAGAAGTGACTTCTTTAAATCATGCAGTCTTGTTGGCCCCACCAAAGCATGTACCCCCTTTGCTCTTCCATAAAGACATCTCTGTGCAGAAACCATTGTGGTTTCTGTATTTTATTATTTTTCAGGAAGCATCTTAAAATTCAGACTAATATTGTGGAAATGGTACTCAGAAAACATTAGTACATGTAGGAATACCACTAATTTTCTGGCATGCATGCTGGTCAATGCTAGATCAGCAAGCGCTCATAGATATCATCTATATACTATATTGAAAGGTACCGCTCCTGTTTCGTGTGTATCACAGAGACTTGGTACTCTGAGAGTTCTGAACCAGATGTGTGCCAACAAATGGCCACCTCCTATGCTGCACTGCGCGCTGATAGGCCCCCCTAGTAGAGGTGGGGGACTAGCAATAATTTATTGTTTTATACCAGTGTCTTTGTATCCCAGTAGCCCACTCCCTACCCTGTGAACTGTTGCTGATCAGAGCAAAGGTTAATGTAAACATGACTATCCACTTTCTATCGGTATACAGACCGCCGTCCTCAGGCCATGTTGAGTTTGCAATCAACTTTGCTCAGTTGGTGGCCAATTTGAGTCTGGTACACCCTAATTTAGTGATGTTGGGTGACTTTAATCTACATCCTAACGATCCTTCTGGGCACTATGCAAATAACCTAGTGACCTGCTTATCGGATCTTTCTTTGGGTTTGTGCAATCATCTACCCACCCATGAGAGTGGTAACATGCTTGACCTTATTTTTGCTGAGGCTGTAATGGTTTCTAGCTGTACCACGGTTCCGGTTGCCTGGGCGGACAATCTTTTGATCCCTTTCTTGGTCCAGATTCTGTTCTGTCCTGCAAAGTCATCTCATGGTCTTCAATCTCGTAGATGGTGGCATAAAGTGGACCTCACTAACATGACAGATCTACTAGCTGGGGAATTTAGGATTTCTAGAGAGAAGGGTGATGATCCTTTTTCCTCTCTCCTAAACTCCTTTGAGACGGTAGCTGATAAAGTAGCTCCTAGTCTCCCCCACCTTATCAGAACAAAACCTTATGAGCCGTGGTATACTTTTGAACTTAGATCTCAGAAAAAGTTGTGTCGGCGTCTTGAGAGAAACTGGTGGCAGAAATATGACACAGACATCCGTAACCTCTATAAGCAAGCTGTGCTTTGTTATTACCAGATGATTCGATTTGCAAAAGCCAAATACTATTCCACTTCAATAACTGAAGCAGCCTGTGCTTCTAGAGAACTATTCTCAGTAGCCAAGAAGCTATTAGTGTGCCCCTCAGGTAATTCCGCTAAACCTCCTGATGCCCAGTTAAGATGCGACAAAATCAGCACTTTTTTCCATGAAAAAATTCTTGATATTTGCAAGGGCATTAAAGATTGTCAAACTGTCGAGGTTATCCTGCAGACTCGACCCAGTAATGGCTTGTCATCTTCACCTTTGGTAAACAATTTTAAACTCGACCCAATAAATGATGAAACTATCTGGAAAGCTCTTTTGGGCATAAATCGGCCTCCCCCTTAGATGCGTTTCCTCTTCATATTCTGAAAGCTCTTCCTCAAAGGGCTATGGGCATGTTGACTGATGCATTGCAGTACTCTTTTTCAATGGGCATTGTTCCGATCGCCCTCAGACATGCAGTAGTCCTGCCCCTCTTGAAAAAAAACTAATTTGGACCCTTGAGTGCCTGCAAATTACAGGCCTATTTCTTTGCTTCCAGCAATGGTGAAGCTGTTGGAAGCAATGATTACCCCTCAGATCTCTACATTTCTGGAGGAGAATGACTGTCTGTGCCCCTTTCAATCAGGTTTTCGTCCCAAGATGGGGACTGAGTCCGTAATTATATCTTTGTTAGATGATCTTGCGCTGCTTCAGGACCGCAGAGAGACCAAAGTGCATATTCTCCTGGTTCTCTCTGTGGCTTTTGATACGGTAGACCACACAATATTACTGATGAGGCTGGAGCAAGTGGGTGTTACTGGTCCCCTTCTTGCATGGTTCAGATCTTTTCTGGAAGGCCGCACTCAAACAGTCTCCTTCCAAGCGTGTCTTTCTCCTCTTGTGGAGTTATTTTGTGGAGTCCTGCAGGGGTCAGCCCTGTCCCCTCTTCGTTTTAACTCGTATGTCCGAATGCTGGCTGACCTCATTACAGAATGTGCAGTACTCTTCTATTCTTATGCTGGTGACACACAGCTAATATTCCAACTGGACTCCTCTCAAGCTGCGTCTCCCAAGAAACTGCAAGACTGTTTGGAAAAAGTAGGTAGTTGGATGTCGGCCAATGGGCTGCAACTAAATGGAAATAAAACAGACGAACTGGTGGTCGGGCCCCATGGCAGGGATCACCTCTGGAACTCACAGTTCTGGCCTGAGTCACTTGGCCCACGTCCCACCCCCTGTGCCTCAGTTAAAAGTCTTGGAGTGAAACTTCGTCCAAATGGATTGTGTGAAGCCGAGATTTCTGCTATTTGTAATGCGGGTTTTGGAAGACTGAAAGCCTTGGGCAAAATCCCCCCCCTGCTTCCCTCTGAAAACCGCATAACACTGGTAACATCTACCATAATGGGCTCCCTGGATTACTGCAATTGTAGCTACATGGGAAAGCCGAAGTACCAGATTCAGCGGTTGCAAGTCCTTCAGAATTCAGCAGCACGATTGGCACTTAAGGTACCTTGCCTGACTCCTTCTCTCGCCCTTTTACACTGTCTGCAGTGGCTGCCGGTGGCCGCGCGGATTGAGTTTCAGATTCTTTGTATTGTCCACCAAACCATGCACAATGCCGGCCCTCACTATCTTAAAAAGAAACTGGAAAGGTATTGCCAGCAAGAAATTTGAATTCCGAATCCCACTTACTTCTCAAGATTTCTGAGTATCATTGGAAGCGTCTGGGTGGTCGTACATTTTCAGTCCTGGCCCCTACCTTGTGGAATGCTCTTTCACTATACCTGAGAGCACTGGTTGACTATTTCCCCTTCAGGAGAGCACTCAAGACTCACTTGTTCTAGTCTTTTTTCCTTCCTCTTTAGTAAAAACTTGCAGCAACTGATTGTTTTGGGCTTGCTGCCCTCAGTGCCTAGATGTCCTCAGGCCTTGTTCGCGCTTTATACATTTTATAATAATAATAATACAATAATAGTAATAATACACAGGTACAATGGAAGCTTAAAACTGCACAAAAGCTCACTCTTCCTCACACTAAAAATGTTTACATGCTAAGGACTAGCATTTTGCAGTTTCTCATGAAGGAGAGCCCTGAAATGTAGGAGAATCAACATTTGTGAATAGTATACCTCTTAAGATATCAGATGAAATGCAATTTTCAATGAATATGTACTTTTGGTGCTACCCATAATTATCCAGAACATGTTTATGTTTATGTTTGTGGATTTATAACACAAAGGCTTATGGGCGCAGACTAACAGACAGAAAAACGGCACAACATGTACAGAGCCTATAGGAATGAATTAATGCTGGGGAGTCGAGAGGCTAACTTAGATTGGTCTAGGAGAAAAGAAAGGTCTTCAGTTTCCTCTTAAAATCCTCAGTCGAGGCTATATTTCTCAGTGCCGGCGTCAAGGCATTCCATGCTAGTGAAGCTACTATGCTGAATGCTCCGTTGCGTGCTTTATTGGTGTCACATCGTTTTATTTTTTTGAAGATTTTTGTTATCCGATCTCAAAATCCAGGTCCTGGATTTTTTCTTGATGGCTTACATTAAATAAGATGGCATTTGTCCCACGAGACATTTATGGGTTATAAGTAATAAACTGAAATGCACCCTGGCCTGAATAGGGAGCCAATGAAGACTCCTTCTTGCTTCCGATATGTGGTCCCTCCAGTGAAGACTCTTAGTGACCCATTCTGGATGACCTTCAGGCGTTGATGTTCTGTTTGGGTGATACCTACCAAAAGACTGCAACAATAATCCACTTTTGAACCTATAATAGCCCTAGCTAGAGTCTCTGAGTTTTTTCAGAGACAAGAGGGCAAAGATGGCAAAACAGTTTGATGAAATAGAAGGAAGAAGAAATCAAACTATTCACCTGAGCCTTCATATTTAGGTTCTTGTTGAGGATAATCCCTAAGTTCTTCACCTTATTTTTCACCTCAATAATGCAACTGTCTATGTTGAAGTTATTATACATCGGACCTAATTTCTCCAGTTTAGTATTAGAGCCAAAAATCACAAGTTCTGTTTTGGAACTATTGAGGGCCAGGCCATTCGGCATCATCCAGTTTTGTATCTTTTGATATACTTGATTAATGTAGATCTCGTCATCACAATGTGAACCAGAAATGGGAATGACACATTGCGTGTCGTCAGCATGAATGTCAAAAACTATCCCTTCTTGATCTAGCATATAAAAGAATGGTATCATAAATATGTTATAAACACACAGGGAAACACAGGCTCCTTGCAGGACCCCCTATGGCAAAGGAATTGGTTTAGCCTCTGCAGATTCACTCGCCACTCTCAGCTGTCTGCCACTCAGGAAAGAGGTAATCCATTGGATCGCCTGAGTGGAGAAATTGACAATATCCCTTAGCCTTGTGGACAGAATGGAATGGTCCACCAGGTCAAAGGCTGCAGAGAGGTCTAGTATCGTGAGTAAAGAGGTTTGACCTCTGTCCATGCCTTGATGCAGATGGGACTTCAGAGCCAGAAGGGCAGTCTCTGTCCCATGGCTTTGTCGAAATCCAGATTGATATTTATGAAGAATCTGATTATTAAGAAAAAGCAAGATCTGATTATACGCTACTCTATCCAGGATTTTCAACAGCAAAGTGGTGTTAGTAATGGGTCTATAATTAGATGGTGTCAAGGAACAGAGATTTATTTTCTTAAATAGGGGAGTGATCCAGGCATTTTTTAAGTCCTCTGGAGTCCTATTCTGTTCTAAAGAGGCATCAACAAATTTAGTGAGTGCGGCAATCAGTATAGGTGAACACTCCTTGATCATGATAGCAGAGCAGGGGTCCCCCTTGCAGCTAGTGATTTTTAGTTGAGCAATCATTTTAGCAAGTTCTTCTTCAGAGACCGGCGAGAAATTAAATGTCTGAAGCTCCTTATGCTTATTAGGCGGAGTGTACACATTAGCTTTAATATCTTTTTTACTCATAGAAAGATGTTTCACTTCAGTGGCATCTTTGATCCTCTCTAGTATATTGAACATAGCTTCCTGAATGGTCATACACCAGGTATAATTTTTTAGAATAGGATCTTAGATCGGACCCTGAATATGTTCTTGCTCTTTTAGAATTTTAAAGAGTTCCTTGCTATCTGACTTAGCATTCACTATTCTGACATTCAGTGAGTCCTTTTTGGCTGAGTTCATAGCCACTTTGTAGTTAGCAGCAGCTGTTTTATAGGCGGCTAGACTGGATGAGCTGTCGCCAGGCATAAAACAGCTTGGTTTTTATAGCCTTAAATTCCTAGAGATTGTTATTGAACCAAGCATTACTTGAACGTTTAATTTGATGTTTTATCTTGACAGGGGCAAAACCTCTCTGTGGCTGCACTTATGGAATTCACAAGTATATTGGTGATTTCTTCTAAGCTTGCTAAAATGCTAATTTCTGCGATCAGGGTCTTCGCCCATGAACTGAGGTTCTCTATGGTCAGATTCTTACGACTTCTGACAGATGAAGAAACCTTATACTCGGTCAGTCTTTCAGTAAAATAATTGATCTGGGTCTGAAAATATATGCAGAAATGGTCTGACCAGGGACATGGTTTTACCTCAATGTCTAATAAATTGAGGTGAAGGGTAGAAACCCAATCCAAGGTATGTCCCTTGATCTGTGTAGGTTTTTTAATAAAATGAGAGAAGCCCAGGGAATCAAGAGCGATCTCCATAGCCCATGCAGTAGCATCCATGTCGCTGCCCAGCCATAGATTAAAATCACCTAAAAGGAGTAATTTGGTGTTGGGTTTAAGAAAGGATAACAAAAAGTTGCTCAATTGATTTGGAAAAGAGGAGACTTGGAGCCCTATGAAGTAGCAAGATGTTAAGTGTGGTTTCGGCACTAATGCCCACTTTTACCAGTAGGAGTTCTACTCCTGGTTTAGCATCCATCTTGCTTTCCCAGGTTTTTAACTCAGATCTGATAATAAGAGCTATACCCCCCATCTACTGTCTACTCTATCCTGCCTTATCATATGATATCCCTCTGGTAAAGCCAGTGCAGGATCCGCAGCTTCATGACTCCATGTCTCCGTGAGGGTGCAGATATCTAGATTACATTCTTCAATGTGAGCAGACACTTCAGTCGCATGCTTAAGAAGCAATCTGGTGTTGAGCAGCATATATTTCAAAGTACAATGCGGCGGTATTATACTCTTGTTAGCCTCCTGTAAGCCTGCATTTTGCTTGGGAGTAGACTTCTTTGAACTATTAGATCTAACGTGATGTTTATGTGTATGCATGTGGTGTACTGCAAGAAAACATAAGATGTATTCACCTTTGCACCCATAAACCCTATCATGTCATATAAATCGATGGCCCCAAACTCAAACTGATAATTGTGATATATGTCTGAGTTAAGATGTCATAGGATATGCGAGTGTGCCAAGTGCATTAATGTTAAGGGTGATTCACAAAATGTTGTTGCCAAATTTCAAAAATTTAACAGGAACAACTCGAAACACGTTGGACATCATTTTTAAATGAAGTGAATATAGCACAGAGGGGACCTGCTACATTTACACTTTCGTGCAATACTCTCCCCTCGATGCAATTTTACCATTTTCACTGATAATTGCAAACAAAGTATTGAATCAAGAAAAAGAAATCCAGACACTACCATGCACTTAGGTTCAAATACATTTTTATATAATTATTTCATAAATGCAGATATTTCCTAAAATCATATGGTTTCCATCAAAATAAGTTATAGTAGCTGGTAACAAAGAAACCCATATTATTTGATGAAATTAGAAAACATTGGTTATCAAAAGAGTGTTCCTCAAAAGACCCCCCAAACACACCCAATTACAAAAACCTTACACAAACACCACTTACAAAAACCTTACAAAAACACCAACATTAACTGATTAGCGAGCACATGCTAATGTTTTGCTTGTTTTTTTGGCTTTGTCCAGGCAAAGTTCTTTAACAATATTTGTTTGACATCAATTCATACACAGTTCCAGTACCGTTCTTAACACTATTGTTTATACAACCTAATCATACATCACTCAATTGTCTATCCTATTCGTTAATGAGCTTTCAAAATATATTCTGTAAAAGTAAAAGGAAAAAGAGAGACATGGGACTGAGTGGTTACGAGAGATATCTAAGTTTCCAAAAACACAATCTCATTACATTTATCCATAACACATTGCATTGACATGGAAACATTATTCTTGGCCTGAAGCCCTGTTATCAACTTATGGTTTCGGGGTCCCATACCACTGGTCCGCACCTCCACCAGACACTCTCAAAAGATATTTGATTGTAAAATTAAAAGCAGTGCTTGACACTTATCCCTTATTCACTAAGCTTATAGATCAAATTGAGAGTTAATGTTAAAACTCCTTCTTACCTCACTACTTGTACTCATGTATAGTATGCAAAATGGTTAGTCCACTGAAATCCAGACAATTATTTTAAGTCCTTTGACCTATGATATAATGAAGATTGTGGTGAACGGGTATGCATAACGTCTATTCAATTGAGTAAATACTGTTCATTTATGTAGAAGTGCTGTACCTGTTTATTTTAATTTTTTTAAGTAGTAGGCAGCCGTGCGTCTATGCATGTGATATTGAGTCTTACCATTAGTTCTACCTTCCAATTTGCATGTTAATCTATGAAAATATATTAAACGTACAATAAAGAATTCTAATCATGGTCAAGTCGGTAACACAGTTCATGTTCAATCTTATCATTAAGAGTCAAATTGGCCACATTGTGTGTGCCTTTTCATAATTATCCACATTCTATATTTTACAGAAGACCAATTTACAGACCAGCACATCAGCATAATAGATCACTCCAAATTAAATAAGTCAGTTTGAGTCAATAGGGAGAACAGTCACACCAAAAACCCCATGGACTCAACTTACCTTTATCTGGATGCAGAGCTGACTAAAGGTGTCAGATGTTGTCAAAGTAGCTGCCATACCAATGACCCTTTTACCAAGCCCAGGAAGATGCAGTTTCTGAGTTAAGATATTCTGAAGAAAGGGAAGGCTAGGAGTATCTGAGTAGCTGTAGACCATAGAAAAGCAAACTCAAACTACCAGCTAAGGACAGAATTTCAGAAATGCAATGCAGAGACGGTACGACATTGTTACATATCCATGCTTTTGTCATTTATTTTTTTGTCGAATATTTTTGCCTGAGGAAAACTCATAAAAAAATATGGGGGTGGGAGGATAAGGGGATTTAAGGGTGTGAGGAATAAGGACTAGATAATAGGGAAAGGAGGGTTTAGGGGGGAGCAAATACAAAAATAAAACAATTTGATGATTTTTTCAGCCACAAATATTCAGCCAAAAGCTCAGCGAAAGAAACCTGACGATCTAAGATCATAGAACCACAGAGTAAACTTGATTGTGAATTTTTGTGCCGTGCATTTACAAGTAAGGTGAGTAAACAAAGAAATAAATCGATTGTGACCTCTCAATTGGGGGCAACTCTGCACTCCCTAAACTTAAAAAAAAAACAAATAAAACCACCTGTTGAGTTAGGTAGTCACTGTAAACGACTCTACGAAGAAAAAGGTGGGGCCAGTGAAATAATTACCATATCTATAACCAGGATGGATGGTTTGTGATATAAGCATGTGCCCAACACATGAATTCTGGGATCCCACGGGCATCTGAAACCAGTCACAAGTTTGGTTGGGAGAACCTTGGACTAAGGTTAAAATGGTGAAGTCAAGACAGTATGAAAATCAGGAGCTAGACACAAGGTGGGACAATGGAACATATTCCTGTCAGCTGAATCTTAAGATATTTAGCCACCTCAGTGCTAAGGCTTTGTTCTGTGCAACCCTACCGCCTTGAGAAGACCTTGATTGTGGCCTACTGATCCAAATGGTTCAACTCAGGTGATCCCAAAAGGTCACTTACAATCTGAATTCAGAAAACATCCATTCCAAATGTTAAGGAACTACCGTAACGCACATATGAGAGAGTCTGCCATTGTCACAGGATTATTTCAGCATTGCTTTTATCCTGGGCACTGAAAGCCTTGGACTCCACTCCAGGAATAGCTCTGACCCCACTGAGTACTATCCCCTTAACGTTGTAGCCCTCAAGTGCAGTCAGAAGTCAGAAGAGCGCTGGGAGTGACAGAAAGGGAGTCTCCACGGAAGAGGTGACAGGAGCAAATGATAGGGATTCGCTTGATCCAGCCAACCTAGACAAGCATCATATCCCATTACGAATCATGAGAAGACATACATGATCTCAGGAGGCCGTACAAAGTGTAGAGTCAGCCCTTGGGGGGAGGGGAGATGTGTTTTGGCTCAGTCTGTGAGCACCTTGCTTCTCTGCTTGAGGTTGGGAGTCCAATGCTCTACTGACTGATATAATAGGCCTTCCTAGGTAAAGCAAAACACTTTCTAGATTAGAAAATTGACAGAGTTTATGAAAAAGATCAGGGAGCTACGCATAACGACCAGGGACACATAGACTGACTTGTTCACTTGCACATTCTCTCAACCTGATATATACAGGTATAGGAGACGATGGCTGATTCTGTGAAGCTGACACCTGGACTTGCACACAGTACCAGAATGAGCAAAAGTGGAAGCTCAAATGGACAGGAGGTCTATGGGCTTTGGGCACGTGCCCCACTCCACCATCTGCATTGGCTTCTTGCAAACATCAGGCACATTACAATGAGGTTCAATTGGTGGACACATTCTCGCCCACCTGAACACTTTCAGCGCTCGCTCTGATCACAGCTCCTAACAGTCTCAGATCTGGAGGATCTTATCTACCTCGAAACTACAAATTTAACAGCGTGGTTTGGGAGATGGAACATTTTCATGTAAGAATGCAGCACTCTCTCCACCTTACATATAATCCTACAGCATGCCACTGTGCCAAGGGAGATCAAACGTCAGCTGTGCCCCTACCACAGATAAATTCACTGACTAGTTGACCAAATTTTGTAATATTGATATAACTGTGCTAGTCAAATAAATCGTGTGTATATTAATATTTGTTATTGTTGTTGCAAACGTCGAAATGGTATGTCATGTTATGTTAATGGTTAGGAGCGCAAACTAGCAGACCACAACAGCAAACTGGTGGAAGTTTTGTGTAGATTATTCCGACACAGTGCGGTGTAGAGTGATAAATGAATGACACATGCAGCATAGCGCTGCAGTGTAGAGAATCAGCGACAGTGTACTGGGTGAGAGGGGGGCATACTGAACCCCTGTACAGTGAAAAGCACACTGGCAGTGCACTGCAACAAATGGATGACAATCCTAATGCTTTCCCCTTTTCTTTGTCCAGTTTATCATCTCCGGGATGCTGTCCGTTACTGTGGAGAATAAAACCAATGACAGTCTGGTGAGTGTAGCTTTTGTCTTTCCTCACCCTTATCTCACATTGTGATCTGTCCCTGATCATTCTGGATTCTAAAAACTGCTCTGCAGAGGCCTCTTCCCAATGCCAGGCTGCCTTGCAAAGGGCAGCCACCACATCACTACCCTTCACACGTCTAAAGCCATTGCCTGTTGCTTTTCCACCTTTACATTTTCCATCTGCTGGTGCCTCCCTTTGGGAATGCACTGAATGATCCCTATGCCAAGATACTGCTTCTAGGAGAACAAGTGTTTTAAAAATCTTAATATCATACCATATCAAACCTTACCATACCATACCATACCAGGCCATGACATAGAAGACCATACCATACCACAACCTAAAAGCACCACACCACTTATTTCCTCCATCTATCTGTCAGCAAGGCAATCTGCATCGCTTCCCTCCCAATAACACTCACGTCCTCCTCACTTCCCTTTCCACATCTACCTGTACGCAGTCAGAAGATGCACTGCTTCCATCCCACCAGTACATACAACAGAAACAGTCTGACCAGGCGTTCCAGAGCAGCACCCACAAACATACTCGGAATGTTGCGGAGAGGGAACAACGGCGCCGGTAGCACGGCCGGCGCCATTGTTGCCTTACTGCAACACTCCTAATGAGGCCCTGTTATTAGCAAGAAAGTCCGGCACCCGCGAATGGGCAATTACCGCGGTATTCCGGCCTTGCCGGACCCCTTAATTGCCCTTTCGCAGATGCCGGAGCTGGTAGATCCCCATTCCCCTTCGAGCCTGATAGGGCTCAATGGGAATGGGGATGCCTGTAGCACCGGCACGGTTCATTACCGTACCGGTGCTGCAGGCTTGCTGTGCTCGCCGGTGCCTTTCGTTCCGCCAGGTCAAACCTGGCGGAATGAAAGGCACCCGGGAGCACAACTCGGAGTTTGCCGGTCTGGATACAACGGTACCAGTAAGCTTACCGGTACTGTTGTATCCGGACCGACAACCTTGTAATGAGGCAAATTGATTTACAATGATAGTCATACAATCTTGCCATTCCAAATCCTGGATATCTTCGTGGGAGGTGCACTGCATTAGATCACATTCAATCCCCCCCGCCCGCGCTGAGAGATAGTCATTGCCTTTTACTCAGAAGCATCACCTCCTTTCCACTGTTCTCTGTTTCTTCTGCAGATCAAAGCCACCCTGGCCATGAATATTGTCAGCTGCATTGCGGCTGGTGTTGGGATTATCATCTACTGCATCGACCTGAACTTTTATTTTTGGATTGCGATCTGCCAAGATGCTCCTATTGAGTGCAGCCACTATGAGAAGTCAGACTTGGTGAGTGAAATGCATTCTGGGTAGGGTCATTGAGTACTCAAAGGGCGCCGCTGAATGAGGCTGTCTGAGATTGCAGAATTGTGCATATCCTTAAGGAATCCTTAGGAGTATCATTTCAGTCAATAGTCACCTTGTGAAAGTGACACATCATGGGGCCTATTACAGAAACATTGTATTGGTAAAAGTGCAACTGTGTATCGTATTAGCAGCGGGGCAGGATTTGGATTCGCTTAGGTTACAGTCTGACTGCTGAACATTTCTCTTCAAATTCCCTCCTTTCTTACCAATAGCCTAATGTGTTTCCTTTTTCTCTGTTCCCTTTGCTGTTTTCCTCTGACTGTCCTTGGCTTTTCAGTAACGCACTTCCTCGCTGCCACTGCTTCAATATTTCCATATTCCTTATGTGCATTTTGGTATAGCAGGGCGGATCGCCTGTCGGGGTTCTTTTGGTTCTCATGCATATTTCTTTGCTCAGATTTTTTCTTTCTCTTCGCATATTTTAATGAATAGATCCCTGTCTTCACCGTGCTAACCATGATAACTTTCCTTGCTTCCAGTTTGTCAGTTATTATGTGAATCAGGTTTTGTGTTATTGGGTATGAATCAGCTGGACTTGGGTTAATGGGGGTGGATAAGAGTCAGGAGGTTTAAGGGATATGCCACAGCTAGTGTGATTGTATTACTTTAAAAGAAAGCCTCAGCAAAGGAGCATTGATATAGCACAGGGATCCCCAACTTGTAGCTCAGGAGCAACATGTTGCTCACGGCACCCTACACTGTTGCTCACCAGTTGCTCTGGGCCATGGTGTCGAGGCCTAGAAGGAGGTGCTGAAGGGATGAGACCTCCGTAGCATTATAACCAGGACAGAGTCCTGGACTGTGCAAGAATGTTGGCCAATGAGCCTGCTGTGGTTCCAGTTGGCTTATTTTTGAAGATGCAAGATTTGAGTGTTTCCACCATGCAAATTATTTTTCAGTAAATATCCTTACTTATTAAAGCATTGTCCTTGTTAAAACCCTGTCATCTTCAGATACTTTGCACAGCTGACAAATGTATTAATAAGCAAAATAATTGAACCCTGTTTGTGTCCTGGAGGAAATGCTCCTCTTCTGTTCCTTTGCATAGCTAACAGGAGCATAATGGACAAATAAGTGGCACACATACCCAACTGTCCTTTATTAACAATTTGCAGGCATTGCTTTTTGTACAAGTCAGATTTGTGTTTGATGCCACCATGCATTACATTTATCAGAAATATTACTTTTAGTGTCACATATATTTATTACATAGTGTCCTGGTTGAAAAATTGTCATAGTTTGAAAATCTCTCAATCTGGCACTTGGAGAATGGGCAATAAGGGAAATGCATTTTCCATTATTAATTTGCCCTATGTGCAAATCCAATTAAGTTACTGTTAATATGTTTAAATTAACAAGCCAATTTATTTATCCAAATGCCTAGTTAACACCACTACACCCCTCTATGAAGTGGTCGTCAAATGCTCTTTTTACCAATTTTTGCCACTACTTTTTATGTAAAATCCCTTTTGGGCAGAGACAAAAGGCTCCTTCAAAAAACTATCATGTTTATTTCCAACCTTTTTTTCACCAAAGTAACAGGCCCAAGGGGCTTTAAAATGCACAATTTGCGGTTACATGCAAAAAAAGAATTCTTAGGTGTAACCCATACACCACAAGTGAAGTGATCTTTAAAGGATACAAGTAATGACCAGTATTACTCAATCAGTATTTATTTAATTTGATTTCTTCATTAAGTTAGCAACATTTAAACACATGCATCATATTTAATGAAATTCCTATAGAACAATCCCAAAATAAAAAAAACAGCTTTAACGTATTCAACCAAGCTACATATAAAAACTTGATCAGTGACAAATTAGCAGAAAATGAACCAAATCTTCATTGATTGCCATTTTGCAGGCACACTGCGTTTCCTCCTGCACTCCTTCATTTATTGAGTGGTGGGTACATTTAAACGTACCAATAGCATCAGCCTCCTGCATTCTGGGGATCCAATTTCACAGATTTCTCCTTGCTGTCTTATATGTTTATGTAAGTCTGCATACAAAGCTAAAGAGGGAAGCTTTTGCATATTTTGGACATCTGCCTCTCTCCCCATCGGACAAGTTCTTGCTTTCAGAAATATTTTGGGTCAACTTAATGTGCCAAATGTAGTTATATCCCACCGCCCTATCCGAATGAACAGTGTCTTACAACCCCCTCTATCCCCCAGCACCAGAGTATTTTTCTTTTTTTCTTTACCAGGGGAGGGCCTCCAATTTATGTGATTTTAATAAATAAGTAAACTATTTTAACTGGCCTGACACCTTTAAACTAACACCTTAGAATCAGCTCATAAGGTGCTACCAGGTGTACCTTGAGGTCGACCTGGTATTTGGCACAGGAATTTATTTTGCAACTCCTCCTGGACATTACAATTTGAACCACCCCCGATTTGCTGCCATAAAATATTATGGAGCAGACGTGTGCCTTATATACCTCCAGGCATGTGCCCAATTTTTTTTTATTTTTTATTTTTTATTTTGATGTAGCTGAATAAATCAACTTTTCAAAAAGTCAGAACAGGTATTTCACTTTTCATTTACATATTAATACAACAGGATTAAAACAAACATTAATTAAAACATTGATAGACACTATAAAAATCTCCATTCCTGGGTACGCGTTTAACTTTTAACATTTGCAAAAATGGGCTCAAACATTTCATTACAGCTTAATTTCACAAGGAAGGATGGCTTCTAGAAAATGCACTAGCGCTTTTATCACAGAGAATTTCATGTTGGAAAATAATAAACTCCAGATCTTATTTTCATCTAATTCGTCATTCAAATTTAACAAGTTAGTGAAAAATGTAGCTTGTTGTTCAGTTAGCTTATCTCAAGATATTACCAGATGCTGGAGTGTCTCCTTTTCAGTAGAAAGTTCGCAATAACGACAGTAGTTCATATCAGCTGGAATGATATTGCGCCTAGCAAGCACTTCCCTAGTTAGCCATAAATTCAATCTGAAATGTAAAAAGGTGTTCCGTATAATTGCAGAAGGACATTTCAATAAGTATCCTGCCAATTAGCCCAGTTTTTTGTTGCCAAAGTTACTACTATTCAAATGTTTGTATTTTAGACAGGATTCTCTGTTTTTTATCCAGTCCCAGTGATAAAACTTTGTTTTAGCACGCAAAGGTTTTTCAAGTAGGAGCGTTACCGTTTTATCGGCTTCAGCCAAGGTATTCATTACACAGTTACGCCATGTAAGCGGAAAAACGCGATTTGATGAGGACAAATAATGTGCGACCGTACTCAAGATGTTGTTATTTTCCAGACCCAGCAAACACTTGCGAAAGAAAGTACACATCCGCCACTTTACTCTACAAGCCAATGAATTCAAGTCTAATTCAAATCGTAAGATTGGCATGGGTGTACAAGTCAGCAGGTGTAATACCCTTTTTCAGAAGCAGGCCTCCAGTTTTTTCTACATTTTGTCATTCATATAAAGTTGTGATTCAACACCATAGATCATTATGGGAATAACCTTTTGTTCATAAAAAAGGAGAAGATGTTTCAAAGTAAATTTCCCATATTTATAGATTAGGATTCTAGCCTGCGAAATCATGTTTAAAAGTTTAGACTGTATGTTGATCAAATAAAGGTTGTCAATAACTTTATTCTGTATTATGAGCCCCAAATATTTATATTCTGATACTGATTTCAGAGATTCGTTTCTAATGGACCAAATACAATTGTTGGTTCTGTTTTTACCTTGATTTTTGCATACTAAAATTTGCGATTTGTCCAAGTACACAATAAGATGGTTCACTTCGACATAGGTGGATAGGACAGATAACAGATTTTGGAGTCCCTTTGGGGTTTGTGATATTAGAACCAAATCATTAGCGTCTAGTGACCAAGCTATACGCTGACCCCGCAGTTCAGTGCCCAATCTGAATGCCCCAAACTTGAAATAAAAATGTAAATAGCGCTTTAATACTTAATGATGCCTTTTCAGCTGCCTCCTTAAAATTATTGACCCAAGCACTGCTCTTTGAGAAGAGGAGGCTCAAATAAAAATGAGAATGCCTCTTCACCTCTACATTAATTTAAAAACCAGCTACAAGGCTTCACCCTTTTCCAGAACAACATAATATTTGTTTTTATTATATTTATTTTCAAACTATAGTTCCCAAAATAGTCATTTGTGCATAACAGGCCCTGTTGGAGACCTGCTAAATCCAAAATAGCAGTGTCATCAGCATAACGAAGCATGCTATAAAATGTCCCCTTCAGAGAGGGTGGGTTAACTTTCCTAAGAGAAGTACTTGCTAGAAATACAAATATTCTTGGAACAGAACCAACTACTGGGCACCCGGCAATCAGGATTCAGGCCACAACACGGTATTGAGACTGCACTCATCAACCTCAAAGCCCAGGTAGACGAGCTGAGAGACAAAGATAAATCGCTCTACTAATACTCCTAGAAGCCTTCGACCTGGTCGACCATAAGGTTCTTTGTAATCACCTCGGGTCAGCAGCGCACTTCTCGCAACATTCCATAATCTGGATCCAATCCTTTTTAAGTAGTAGGACAATGAGAGTCTTCTCTGCCTCAGCAGCAGTAGACACCATCCTCATCACCTGTGGTGTCCCTCAGGGATCCTGCGTGTCCCCTACCATGTATAATATATTCACCAAGCCCCTTTTTGATGATCTGGACTGTCTTGGTTTCACCTACACGATCTATGCAGATGACACCCAGATTCTCATTCCACTTACAGGGGACTACAACAATGATTTGGCCTTGGTGAATAGAATATACCTCATCATCCAGGCATGGATGGCACTCCATGGTCAATGCCTGAATGATGACAAAACAGAACTCATTATCCTGGGGACTACAGCAAACATTAACAAACTGGGCCAAAAATACACTACCTTTGATATAGACAGCAACACAATAAAGGTGGCTAAGGAGATAAAAACGCTAGGTTTTTACCTGGATTCCAGTCTCACGCTGGTTAAGCAAGTGAATGCTATAGCATCATCCACAGCCTAAACACGTATTCTGATCAGGTCAGCCAAACCCCTCCTTTCAACAAGCAGCTGTACCACACTGGCAAGAGCACTTGTGCTGTCCTAATTGGACTACTGCAATGCCTTATACCTTGGATCCAACAAATATATCACCAGGAAAATCCAAACACTGCAAAATAACACCCTAACAGCAGCATTAGGAATGACCAAAAGAGAACATATATCGGTGGCAAGGAGACAGTCCAATTGGCTATCCACTATTGATAAAATACAACTAAAAACGGCCTCTCTAACATTCAAATGCCTCAACAACGCGGCACTGCGCTACCTGACAGACAGAATTGTTAGAAAGCCCACCCTACGTCCCACTAGAGCTGCCTGCACTAACTGCCTGACAGTCCCTACCTTAAAAATGACAAAAATTGGCGGTAACAGCTTCTCTGTCAAAGCTGACCAAACTTATTCTAATTTTATATTAAACATTATCAAATGGTTCAAAGAAAAGGGTCTTTAACTTCAGCACGACCACTTAAATACTTATCACCTTTATCATATTTACACCTTCTTATCCAGACATTGCGTATAGCTACAACTGTATTGTACTTGACTTGTTCTAGCTACAGTCATATCCCATTAGTTTGTCACCATGACCTGTATTAGGCAATCTACACCCATGTACCTCACCACTTGACTACCTCTCCTGTCTTCTCTACTTAATTGTAACCTATGCTGTATTCTGTATTTACTTTGTAACTATTGTAAGCTTGAAGTATCCTTGTACCCGCGCCCTGATACCCCTGGGTCTGGTGCGTGTTATAAATAATAAAACACATAAACAAACAAGTGCTAGAGTCAAAGGGCCTCATTATAAGTTTGGCGGTCGCCTTGCCGGTAAACCCGGCAGGCTGCCGCCAAACTTCTGAAAAATTCCGGCACCTGCGAATGGGCAATTACCAGCTCATTACGGCCCTGCCAGACCCAGTAATTGCCCATTCGCGGGTGCCGTAAAGGAATGCTCCCCCTTCCCATTTGAACCTCATTTGAGCCCCAAAGAAATAAATTGATTGTGACCTCTCAATTGGGGGCAACTCTGCACTCCCTAAAATTAAAAAAAAAACAAATAAAGGGCTCATAGGGAATGGGGAGGTCGGATGCACCGACACCATTCAGAATGGTGCCGGTGCATCCGACATGCGCTGCTCGCGGGTGCCGGTACGGCCGCCAGGTCAGACCTGGCGGCTGTAATGGCACCCACGAGCAGAACTCGTAGTTTGCCGGTCCGGTAACTACAGTACCGGCAAGCTTACTGGTACCGTAGTTACCGGACCGGCAAACTTATAATGAGGCCCTTTAAATTGGGACCAACTGACACCTCTGCTGTTCACCTTTATTGGTAGGTGAAAAACAATGTAAAATCCCCCTATATTGCATATTGGACAGACGCATGTCACATTTGGATAAGATTTAATAAAACACTAAGCACCCCAATAACATGTAAATTCCGCCACAATATGATTCTATCAATCAAATCAAAAGCTTTATCCAAATCTGAAAAAACCCACAAATAATCTTCCTCCCTTAACCTCACCATATTTCTTCATGATGGTGCTCAGAGTGAAGCAGCGGTCCACATAATTAAGCCCTCCCCTGAAGCCCACTAAAGAGGGCTTCAAGATATTGTTACTTTGAGCCAACATCTCCAGTCTGAGCAACACACATTTGGAGAATATCTTGCTGGCAATTTTCAGTAAGGAAATTGGCCTATCCCATGGGGGCGGGGGGCGGCTGGTGGTCCAAGGACAACTTGTCCAAGGAGATGGCATAATGCCTGCCTCGACAATTGCATTAATATAAATCAATTTGATATCCTTGGAAAAAAGCTTCCATTATTTCTCAATACATTCATTTTTGTGTTTCTTTTGAAACTATAAATCTGACCAGCCGTGCACACACCACTCATTAAATCATGTTTCAATTTTCTTTTCGAAATTATACATTCTGCATCGAACCATGGGGCATTCCTTTCTATATCTTGGACCTCCTGAACTGGGAGGCAATGTTTGCCAATATTTTTGTCCCGGATAGTTTTAACCAAAGACTGAAACTGACACTTCTGTTTGTGGCCTCTACAGTTTTGAGAGAATATCTTCATTTTTTGTGAATTAGTAACACTTTCCAGTGCCTTCTTGTTGAGCGTAGGTATCACCAATGCTAGGGAGAATTCTCATTCTATGGTTAATTTCCCTTACCTATAGAGTCCCCAACTTTGCTGAATTTGAAGGGTTTGTTTCTTTTTACCTGCTAAGATTGAGACTCGTTTTCCCACTCTTAGGCATTTTTGCTATGTCTGTTTTAGGCTGTTTTTGTGTTTAATGCCTATGGGATTTTCTCTCCCCCATAGGAACCATCTTTATTCACATGTGTTACACAGCACCCTCAGTGCAGTGACACAGGGGTGTTGTAGCGACCCCCAAACATAGACTCCATACCCTGGGACTGACTACTGTCTCCCAGGGCATGTAAAGTCCCCATTGACTTTACTAGTCAATTCTTATGAACTTAACCAGTACAACCCATCTTACTATGGAGGTACTGGAAAGGTTTAATAGTCTTTCCCTTAGGTTCATTTTCGAGGGGGTACCGTAAAGTCCCTCTCTCTAAAGTTTCTGGCTGGTGGCAGTGGTTACTACCATAAATATTCAACCGCGAATATTTTCCTATGGGATTTTCCCATTGTTTGAGGCTACCACTTTTTCTGACAGCCTCAAACATACCACTGGTTTATTTTATTATTAACTTTACTCCGGTAGGTTTTATTTGCCAGAACTTTAATATAAATTCTTTCTCGTGTCTTACTCTAAGCTCCTGACCCAGGTCGGGGATCCTTTGTTCGTCCTTTTGGCGGGCTTCCGCAAGGAGCCCTCCTTTAGGCGCCACTGAGTCTGGGGTGTGTCCATTGTGTGGGAGGGGGAGTAGGCCCCCTGGACAGGGATGCCTCAACAACCCATGTCGCACTCTATCCTGATAGGCTGGAGGGTCTCCCGCCAAGATGACCCTTCCACTGTGTGAGTGACAGCTAGGCTGTATGAATGGGGTTCTTTTTGCATAAAAGCAGGGTCCTGAGGACTGGAAGAAAAAGACGTTGCCACTGGAACTACAGAACCGAAGGGGAGAGAAGCGACGGACATCTTCAGCACCTGCACCACCGGTGAATCCCTGCTGCAGCGTCTCACCACTTTTCTTCCACACGACGAGAGGAGATCTTCTTCGCAAGAGCCTTCTTCCCTTGAGCTGGTGGGACCAACCAGTTCACCAATCGCTTCCTGGGACCTGCCTAGGTCGAATCGCAAGTGCACAGCACTTGGAGGCCGGATAGCCAGGCAGCCATCCACCCAGATTGCGATTGAAAGGAACGTACCTTTTTTCATTGGGCAGCACCGCGGCTGGTTTTATCCGTGGGTAGTGCAGTAACTCGAACCTTCCTCCACAACGAGAACTTCTCTTCCTCTGCTGGATCCCCCGAACTGCAGGAACTACCAGGAAGAACCACCACCGCAGGAGCCACTTCTTAATTTAAAGGTACTTTTTTCCGCCAGGCCTCCCTTTCTGCGTGGTAGACCTAAAGGTGTTTTAAATCCTTTATCTACTTGTTGGGTTGGCCGCCCTTTCATCTAACATTGTCTTTCGCCTTGCATCAACCTTTTCAATATTCGTTAACCAAAGACTTGACTGCAGCTACAAGAACATTTTTGCTCCTAAGCTCTTGGTCCTGTACCACTGACTCTGGCTCAGGCCTATTGACTCTGGCTGATTTGCTAGATCTGCTCTCACTCGATTAATTCTCAATGAGAAATGTGTTGATACACCTGAATCTTCTAAACACCTCTTCCTTCCTACTGTTTTAACTTGTGAAGTGCCATTTTGCTCAGTTTTCAATTACTTATCTTATTGCTAAAGTATTACTGTGTATTACTTGTTCACAAAACTTTAGGGAAGTGTTGCTAGGGGTTGTTTGAAAATATTTCGGTTTAACTTGTGCTTTCCCTCCCTTTCACTAAATTGCTGGAGTGCAATTTGTTGTTGGTTTTCACTGTGCCGTTTTGCTCAGTTTTCACTCTACCGCAGCAAACTTGTCTACAATTGACGAGGGAGTTGTACATACTTTCCTTGACTAAACTTAACTTGCTTTATCAACTGTGATTTATGTGTTGAACTAGATGTATAAAATAAATCCATATATTCTCTTTTTAATACAAAGCTTTGGTCAGTGTTTCCTTGTGCCATAGTACTGTGATACCTATTGTCTAAACCCTGAACACTGCTCATCTCCCTCTTGAGATAAGTCTGACTGCTTAGCCACAGCTACCAACTAAATTTTTGCGGTACAGACTGATACCAAAGGGGATTTTTCTTGCTCATACCTGTAGTCTTAATCTTGTGCAGTGCTCCCTAAGGGAACTGCATAGGATTCTGCCTAACAACAGTGTACAGGGGTGAGGATAAAAGTATTGGATTTACATTTTAGTGTGCTACTAGTACCTTGGTTCAATTAACCACAAGGTTAACAATCACAAAAAGTTTATTTTAACAAAGTCAAGAATGGAAAGTTATAGTCAGGAGACCCTCCTTACCAAAACTGCTGATTATCTTAAAGATGTGTGCAGACAGAAAGGTCTTCCTGTCAAAGGCAAGAAAACAGAAATGATTGATAGACTGTTAGAGAAACAAAGTCTGGATAGTGGTCCAGCAAATGTAGCACACAGTAATGAGGATAATGTTGAAGATGTTATTGTTGAGACAGATGAGGAAGAGGGGGATAACAATGTCACCCCCTCTGACCCTCTGCCTGCTCAAAGGCCTCAGCCTGTGGCTACTGGACCCTTAACAGGTCCCGCATTAAGTCCTGAATTTATCTCACTAGAAAAAATGAGACTTGAACTAGAATTCAAAAGAATTAGTGCCCAAACGGAACAGAGACATCAAGAACTAAGGCTCAAAGAAATGGAGCTCACCCATGAGCTTGAGATGAAGAAATTGTCTTTGGAAAATGCTTCTCTCCCCGAATCATCTAGATCTTCCAGTCCAAAAAGACCCCGGATGCCTAAAGAGATTGTGGGTATGTATGAACCAAAGTTGGATGTATTAGATTGGCTTGCTATGTTTGAATATAATCATGGGCTCCAGGATATCACAGGGAATTAGTTGATCCCCTGGTTATTCTCTAGGCTCCACCCTGTTGCATCTGATGTGGTAGTGGAGTTGGGGGAGGTGGATAGGATGGATTATGAATGTATAAAGCTAGCTTTGATAGCTAGATTTGGGAAGACTCCTTCCCAGTACCTTAAGAGGTTTAGGACCCTCAAAAAGCATGATAGTACCCCTTGGCTACTTGGGTGAATGAATGTTTGAAGAACTTAGAGGGATGGATTAAGGGTTACAGAGTTAACACTTATGAAGGCATGAGAAAGATTGTTATGATGGAGTCTATCTATAATGCCTGCTCTCCTAAACTCAGACAGCACTTGGCTGATTCAAAATAATGGGATTCTAAGAAGCTAGCTAAGGCTGCTAACTTGTGGGTTGCCAACAGGGCTACTCACAAGGATTCAGGGGTAACTCAGAACAAGGATGAGGGAAAGCAGCCTAAGAAAGACAACAAAGAGAATTCAACTAATTCCATTTCCAAAGAGGGCCCCAAACAAAATTCTAAGGGTAAGCCACAAGGGAAACCTTATCAGGCTAGTGTACCTTCTGGTCCCAGACCAGAAGGAGGTCAGAACAAGCCACCATTCATAAAGACATTTGGGAAATGTTATGTTTGTGGCTCTACTGATCATATGAAAGGGGATCCCAGATGTAAGTGTAAACCTTCAGGGGTCAACACTGTCTCCTTAGCCTTCGCTCCAGAGGAGGAAGTACATATGGTCAGTGGCAACTTTCAACTACTAGCTGAAGACCCCATTGGAGTCTCAGCTGGTGTGTCTTTCGTATCCCTAGGGTTGTGGGAGCAACCGAATTTAGATGTGTATAATTCTATCCCTCCTAATACTAAAGAGTATTAGAAAGACAGCGTCCTAGTCAATAGCCAGGAGACCCCCGCCATTAGAGACACTGGGGCCAGCATAACTGTGGTGGATGAATCTTTTTTCAAGGTGGAGGATGTTGCTAAGGCACCCAAACGCCTCACCAAGTTAGCTTGAGGGCCTGTGCAGATGCTTCCCCAATTACCAGCTCTCATCCAGTGCAATAAAATGACTGTCGGGATACCTGTGAGTGTACAATCTGAAGTACCAGGAAGGGTGCTGTTGGGCAATGATCTGAAAGACCTGGGAGTATTGTCAAGTACTCCCAGAACTCCTAGTAAGAGATCACAGGAGCTTACCAGACCTGCAAGGGGAGAGGACATTGGGAGGCTCTCCTGAGGAGATGATAGGAAAAGAGATCACTCCTACTCCACTGGAGTTACTAACTGCTATTTCCAGGCAACCAGAAGCAAAGGGGAAACCCAAGACTTCAAAGAAGAAACCAGCAGAGAGCACTCCAGTACTGCCAACCAGGAAATCTCCTAGGTTGTCAAAAGTCACACCTGTGATTCCTCCTCCCTCCAGTTGAGGCTGAGAGTGAGGTACAACCCTGTGTGGTTGAACTAGAGCCTGAGGACTCAGATCTAGTAGGAGGCCAGGAACTCATTGGAGATCTTAACCCTGTGGACCATCCTGAGCTGCATTCTTTACTGGCAGAAGGTGGACCCCAAAGGGAAGGCTTCAGTAAGGGACAAAGAGAATGGCCAACTCTGGAAGGTCTTCGCCACCAGCCAGCTTCTCAACTTGAAGGGCAAGAGCCTGGGAAGCAAAGGTTACACTGGGAAGATGGCCTCTTCTATAGTGAACCAACAGAGTCAACCCCTGGAGACTACAAGACACTTGTAGTGCCCCAAGCGAACAGGCTCCAATTCTTGCAACTAGCCCATGAGATACCTTTGGCTGGTCACTTGACTTTCAAGAAGACCAGGGAAAGGCTCTCTCTGTACTTTTATTGGCCTAAAATGGGGGCTGAGGTAGATAAGTACTGCAAGAGTTGCCATACTTGGCAAATGTCTGGTAAAAGTGGCTCCAAGAACCTTTAGTGCCTCTCCCTGTGGTGGGAGTACCATGTGAGACGGTAGGAATCGGCATTGTTGGTCCCCTTGATCCTCCAACTTTTCAGGCAACATGTTTATACTTGTTGTAGTAGACCATGTTACTAGGTTCCCTGGAGCAATTCCTATGAGGACTGTTACAGCTACGGCTGTGGCTAAGGCCCTCCTTGGTATTTTTACCAGGGTTGGGTTTCCTAAGGAGGTAATATCCGACAGGGGGTCAAATTTGATGTCCCACTACATGAAGGCCATGTGGAAAAACTGTGGAGTTACCTACAAGTTCTCAACAGCATACCACCTTCAGACAAATGGGTTGGTAGAAAGGTTTAACAGAACCATGAAGAGCATGATAGGAGCTTTAGAGGACCCCCTTTAGAAAAAGTGGGATCTTCTACTGCCATGCCTTCTCTTTGCATATAGAGAAGTCCCTCAGGAGGGAGTGGGTTACAGTCCCTTCGAAACTTCTCTATGGCCATCCGGTCAGAGGTCCATTGGCCCTGATCAAGGAGGGGTTGGAGAGTGCTCCTTCCCCCACACCAGTCAGAGTCACTGACTATGTGATAGGACTCCGGAGGAGAATGTCACACATGATGGCTGAGGCAAGTGATAACTTGAAAGCAGGTCAGGCTCTAGTCAAGCATTGGCATGACCAGAAGGCCAACATGGTTGAGTTTGCTCAAGACCAGCTAGTTCTTGTTATGGTTCCAACAAGGCAGAGGGCCTTGCAGGACAAATGGATGGGACCCTTCAAGGTTGTGGAAAAACTTGGAGAGGTGAACTATCTGGTAGATTTAGGCAATCCTAAGGCGGCTCCTAGAGTCTTTCACATCAGCCGTCTAAAAGCATATGTCTCGGGAACAGAACTGGGAGCTCTGCTTCTAGCTTCAGCTCAAGAGGAGGAGGAGAGTGAACCTCTACCTGACCTCCTAAGAGGCAAACCTTTGGATGAGAAAATAGAAGGAGTTAATCTCTCTTCTCAGATGACACCTGAGCAACAGGAAGAGTGCAAAGTTTTGTTAAATCAATTTGCCCCTCTGTTTTCTCTAGCACCAGGCTTGACCCCTTGGGGCCAACATGATATCCAAACTGGTGACTGTTTACCTTTCAAAAGCAGGGGCTACAGGATGTCAGAAAATGTAAGAACCCACATCAAAGGAGAGGTCAACAAGATGCTTGATCTCGGGGTAATAGAGCCCTCTACTAGTCCATGGTCTAGCCCAGTTGTGTTAGTACCAAAGGCAGGATCCAAGGAGTTGAGATTCTGTGTGGAGTATAGAGCTCTAAATGCAGTCAATAAGACTGATGCCCATCCTTTGCCAAGGACAGATGAGATGGTGGATAGACTTGGTCTATAGCCCTGACTGACCATGCCAAGGAGAAAACTGCATTCTCTACCCCAGTAGGCTTATACCAGTTTAAGGTTATGCCTTTTGGACTAAAGAATGCACCTGCTACATTCCAAAGGATGGTTAATCAGGTTCTGAATGGGATGGAGGACTTCTGCATCGCATACTTGGATGACATTGCTGTGTTCAGCCCTACTTGGAAATAACATGTTGACCACCTAGGATATGTTTTGCATGCTATTGAACAGGCCCATCTGACCATAAAGGCAAGTAAATGCTAGATTGGTCAGAGTAAAGTGGTCTACCTTGGGCATGAGGTAGGAGGTGGTGAAATAAGGCCTTTGCTCAGCAAGATTGAAGCTGTGCAAAATTGGACAACCCCTTCTACTTAAACCCAGGTGAGAGACTTCCTAGGGCTCACTGGGTATTACAAAGATTTCATTGAGAACTATGGGTCCATAGCTTCTCCACTGAATGTAATCTCTTCTCCTAAGTTCCCTAAAAAGATCAAATGGAATGAGGAGTGCAATTAGGCCTTTGAAAGCCTGAAGAAAGCCCTTTGTCAAGCTCCAGATCTCAGAGCTCCTGACTACCACCAACCCTTCATTGTACAAACAGAAGCTTCCAATATAGGTATAGGTGCAGTACTCAGTCAACTTAATGAGAAAGGTAGGGAGCACCCCATTTGCTTCATCAGTAGGAAATTGAAGGAACCTGAAACAAGGTGGGCAGCTATTGAGAGACAATGTTTTGCCATTGTGTGGGCTTTGAAGAAGTTTAGACCATACTTGTATGGATCTACTTTCATTTTGTTGGATCTGTCTGCCGCATTTGACACGGTGGACCATCCTATCCTTCTCTCACGTCTGGCACAGATCGGGATCTCTGGCCCGGTTCTTGCTTGGTTCACTTCCTTTCTTTCTGACCGCACTCAGACCCTCGCTATGCCCCCTTTTCTTTCTTTCCCCTGTGCTCTCACCTGCGGTGTGCCTCAGGGATCTTCTCTCTCCCCGATTCTGTTTGATATTTATATCTGGGCGCTGGTCTGCCTCATTCGCTCGCATGGACTTAACTGTTATTCCTACGCTGATGATACTCAAATCCTGATCCGCTTGGATCAGGATCAAACTGAGGTCTCAGCGTGTCTTCATGACTGCCTAAAGGCAGTCGGGGCCTGGATGGACCAAAATTGGCTCAAGCTCAATGGCGACAAAACGGAAGTGATGTTGGTGGGTTGCCCTTCCAACCCCTCACTATGGACTCCCGCGTTTTGGCCTGTGACACTGTGTCCTTTGCCTGGTCCAGTTGACAAAGTGAAGAATCTAGGGTTTATTCTCTCTGCCTCTCTATCTATGTCAAATCAGGTCACAGCTGTTTGTCAGTCCGCCCACTAACAGATCAGAGTTCTAAAAAGAGTCCTTCCTGTGATCCCAGAAGTCATGCGTCCCCCCGTGGTGGCTGCACTAGTCCTCCCACGGCTGGACTATTTTAACTCCCTATACCTTTCTCAACCGTTAGGCCTTCTCCAGCGACTTCAACGTATGCAAAACCTGGCAGCCAGATTAGCCACTGGCTCACCCTATGGTGCCCACATCTCACCAGTGCTCCGCCGACTCCACTGGCTCCCAGTGGCTCAGCGAGTTAAGTTCAAGTCACTGTGCATTGTCCATCGGGCAATTCACGGCTTTAGAGCTGAATATCTCCAATCTAAATTCCTCCGATATATCCCGGAACGTGATCTCCATTCCTCGGCAACCAACCTACTTGTCGTGCCTAGGTATAACCGGGAAAGACTCAGCAGCAGAGCCTTCTCCATTGCCGCGGCCAAGCTTTGGAACATCCTCCCACTACCACTCAAATCTATCTCCAACCATCTGGCTTTTAGGAAAGCTCTGAAGACCATTTTATTCTAGTTCCCTGGCTTCCTACTGTCTTTCTCAGCCAAGCAGCCCCCTCACTAGCGCCATGATGCCTTTGGGCAACCGTGCGCTCTACAAATTCAAGTAACATAACATAACATCATTCAAACAGACCACCAACCCTTGAGATGGTTGATGCAAATGAAAGGGGAAAACCCAAAACTGCTAAAATGGTCAATCTGCCTCCAAGGGTTTGATTTTGTCACACCGATGCGGCCATGGAAGCTATGGGCAAGATAGAGGCGCTATTAGGACTCTACGGCTTGTCTGTTAGCGGTCTAGCCTTTTTTTGCTACGGGCATATATGGAAGCCACGCCCCCTGCGAGTCGCGTTGCAACTCGCTTTCGCTGACTTTCGTTTTGTTCCTTACCAGTGCCTTCCTAGATGTCCTCCCGTCTCAGCATTTCCCCTTTTGCTGTGATATATTTCCTCTGCTGCCCTATCCTGCTCGCCGGATCTTGGTTCTCTTCCTTTGCCTTCCTTGCATATCACTCTATTTACGTTTTCCGGCTTTGTCTAGTTCTGTTTCTGCTATCTGCTCCGCACTGCCGCAGACCTGCCTTCCCCGGCGGCCGGGTTCCGACATGTCGGCTCCCACCCGCTCGGGGTTACCTTCACTACATCTCCGTTCTCTCGCTCTCTCACTCTCTCGCACTCAAGCTCACTCGTTCTCTCTCACTCTCTCTCACTCAGACTCACTCGCGCTCTCTCACTCTCTCTCTCACTCATTCTCTCTTGTGCTCTTTCTCGTTCTGACTTCTGGCTCTCTCTGATCTTACCTGTTTCTCCGGTAGTACTATTCCTGTGCTTACCCTTCGTTGTCCGCTTCCGTGTGTATTGCGGAAGTCCTCTTCAGCGACTCTTCCTTACCCCTCCTTCCCGGGCTCCTTCATCCAGAAAGGCCCCGCATCAGTGCCGCCATCCTTTGGAGTTACAACCAAGATCATTGTAGAAAGTCCTCACCTGCCTCTGGACCTTCTATCTACCCGGCCATCGTCATCTGCAGCTACACAGGGTTTTTTCTGCCTTTCAGGCTCCCCAGGGTTCATTTGACTGTTTGTTTTATTAACGGTCAAAGTGGCCTCGGGAGGAGACCGCCCCTATCTCTTTGAACGTAAGAAGGGAAAAGGACCTTTAAAGAAGGAAGGGGAAGAAGAGAAACCTCCAAAGGACCGGAGAAGGAGGCAGAAGGTACTCAGCCACAGTGAAGATCCAGGTGAGGCGATCCCTGGGAAAGGAGCCTTGGGCAGTGACAGATTTTACCATTGAGCACAGGTCAGGATGTCACCACCAAAATGCTAATGGTCTCTCTAGGATGTTTATAACCGACTAGAGGTAAGAGACTCATCCAGGAGTGGATTAGATCCTCCTGTCCCTTAGTCTGGGGCGGCGAGTGTTAGGGAGAATTCTCATTCTATGGCTAATTTCCCTTACCTAAGAGTCCCCCCGCGTGTTGCTGGATTTGAAGGGTTTGTTTCGTTTTTACCTGCTAAGAGTAAGACTCTTTTTCCCACTCTTAGGCATTTTTGCTATGTGTGTTGTAGGCTATTTTTGTGTTTAATGCCTATGGGATTTTCTCTCCCCCATAGGAACCATCTTTATTCACATGTGTTACACAGCACCCTCAGTGCAGTGACACAGGGGTGTCGTAGCGACCCCCAAATAGAGACTCCATACCCTGTGACTGAATAATGTCTCCCATACCATGTAAAGTCCCCATTGACTTTACTAGTCAATTCTTATGAACTTAACCAGTACAACCCATCTTACTATGGAGGTACTGGAAAGGGTTAATAGTTTTTCCCTTAGGTTCATTTTCGAGGGGATACCGTAAAGTCCCTCTCTCTAAAGTTTCTGGCTGTGGCAGTGGTTACTTCCATAAATATTCAACCGCAAATATTTTCCTATGGGATTTTCCCATTGTTCGAGGCGACAATTTTTTCTGACAGCCTCTAACATACCGCTGGTTTCTTTTATTATTAACTTTACTCCGGTAGGTTTTACTTGCCAGAACTTTAATTATAAATTCTTTCTTGTGTCTTACTCTAAACTCCTAACCCATGTTGGGGGTCCTTTGTTCGTCCTTTGGCGGGCTTCTGCCAAGAAGCCCTCCTTTAGGCGCCACTGAGTATGGGGTGGGTCCATTGTGTGGGAGGGGGAGTAGGCCCCCTGGACAGGGTTGCCTCTGCAACCCATGTCACACTCTATCCTGATAGGCTGGAGGGTCTCCCGCCAAGATGACCACTCCACTGTGTGAGTGACAGCTCGGCTGTATGAATGGGGTTCTTTTTGCATAAAAACAGGGTCCTGTGGACTGGAAGAAAAAGACGCTGCCACTGGAACTACGGAACCGAAGGGGAGAGAAGCCACTGACATCTTCAGCACCTGCACCACCGGTGAAGCCCTGCTGCAGCGTCTCACCACTTTTCTTCCACACGAAGAGAGGAGATCTTCTTCGCAAGAGCCTTCTTCCCTTGAGCTGGTGGGACCAACCAGTTCACCAATCGCTTCCTCGGACCTGCCTTGGTCGAATCGCCAGTGCCCAGCACTTGGAGGCCGGATAGCCAGGCAGCCATCCACCCGGACCACGATTTAAAGGAGCATACCTTTTTTTCGTTGGGCAGCACCGCGGCTGGTTTCATCCCTGGGTAGTGCAGTAACTCGAACCTTCCTCCACGACGAGAGCTTCTCTTCCTCTGTGGAACCCCTGAACTGCAGGAACTACCAGGAACAACCGCCACCGCAGGAGCCACTTCTTCATTTAAAGGTACTTTGTTCCGCCAGGCCTCCCTTTCTGCGTGGTAGCCCCAAAGGTGTTTTGAATCCTTTATCTACTTGTTGGGTTGGCCGCCCTTTCGTCTAACATTGTCTTTCGCCTTGCATCAACCTTTTCAATATTCGTTAACCAAAGACTGCAGCTACAAGAACATTTTTGCTCCTCAGCTCTTGGTCCTGTACCACTGACTCTGGCTCAGGCCTATTGACTCTGGCTGATTTTCTAGATCAGCTCTCACTCGATTAATTCTCAATGAGAAATGTGTTGATACACATGAATCTTCTAAACACCTCTTCCTTCCTACTGTTTTAACTTGTGAAGTGCCATTTTGCTCAGTTTTCAATTACTTATCTTATTGCTAAAGTATTACTGTGTATTACTTGTTCACAAAACTTCAGGGAAGTGTTGCTAGGGGTTGTTTGAAAATATTTCAGTTTAACTTGTGCTTTCCCTCCCTTTCGCTAAATTGCTAGAGTGCAATTTGTAGTTGGTTTTCACTGTGCCGTTTTGCTCAGTTTTCACTCGACCGCAGCAAACTTGTCTACAATTGACGAGGGAGTTGTACATACTTTCCTTGACTAAACTTAACTTGCTTTATCAACTGTGATTTATGTGTTGAACTAGATGTATAAAATAAATCTATATATTCTCTTTTTAATACAAAGCTTTGGTCAGTGTTTCCTTGTGCCATAGTACTGTGATACCTATTGTCTAAACCCTGAACTCTGCTCATCTCCCTCTTGAGATAAGTCTGACTGCTTAGCCACAGCTACCAACTAAATTTTTGCGGTACAGACTGATACCAAAGGGGATTTTTCTTGCTCATACCTGTAGTCTTAATCTTGTGAAGTGTTCCCTAAGGGAACTGCATAGGATTCTGCCTAACACCAGTGTACAGGGGTGAGGATAGAAGTATTGGATTTACATTTTAGTGTGCTACTAGTACCTTGGTTCAATTAACCACAAGGTTAACAATCACAAAAAGTTTATTTTAACAAAGTCAAGAATGGAAATTTATAGTCAGGAGACCCTCCTTACCAAAACTGCTGATTATCTTAAAGATGTGTGCAGACAGAAAGGTCTTCCTGTCAAAGGCAAGAAAACAGAAATGATTGATAGACTGTTAAAGAAACAAAGTCTGGATAGTGGTCCAGCAAATGTAGCACACAGTAATGAGGATAATGTTGAAGATGTTATTGTTGAGACAGATGAGGAAGAGGGGGATAGCAATGTAACCCCCTCTGACCCTCTGCCTGCTCAAAGGCCTCAGCCTGTGGCTACTGGACCCTTAAAAGGTCGCACATTAAGTCCTGAATTTATCTCACTAGAAAAAATGAGACTTGAACTAGAATTCAAAAGAATTAGTGCCCAAACGGAACAGAGACATCAAGAACTAAGGCTCAAAGAAATGGAGCTCAACCATGAGCTTGAGATGAAGAAATTGTCTTTGGAAAATGCTTCTCTCCCCGAATCATCTAGATCTTCCAGTCCAAAAAGACCCCGGATGCCTAAAGAGATCGTGGGTATGTATGAACCAAAGTTGGATGTATTAGATTGGCTTGCTATGTTTGAATATAATCATGGGCTCCAGGATATCACAGGGAATCAGTTGATCCCCTGGTTATTCTCTAGGCTCCCCCCTGTTGCATCTGATGTGGTAATGGAGTTGGGGGAGGTGGATAGGATGGATTATGAATGTGTAAAGCTAGCTTTGATAGCTAGATTTGGGAAGACTCCTTCCCAGTACCTTAAGAGGTTTAGGACCCTCAAAAAGCATGATAGTACTTATCTTTCTGCAAAAGTATTAGTGTGCATTACTTGTTCACAAAACTTCAGGGAAGTGTTGCTAGGGGGTGTCTGAAGATATTTCGGTTTAACTTGTGCTTTCCCTCCCTTTCGCTAAATTGCTAGAGTGCCATTTGTAGTTGGTTTTCACTGTGCCGTTTTGCTCAGTTTTCACTCTACCGCAAACTTGTCAACAATTGACTAGGGAGTTGTACATAATTTCCTTGACTAAACTTAACTTGCTTTGCACAAGTGATTTTTATGTGTTGACCTAGATGTGTATAGATGTGTATAAAATAAATCTATATATTCTCTTTTTAATACGAAGCTTTGGTCAGTGTTTCCTTGTGCCATAGTAGTGTTATGCCTTTTGTATAAACCCTGAATATTGCTTGTCTCCCTCTTGAGATAAGTCTGACTGCTTAGCCACAGCTACCAACTAAATCTTTGTTGTACAGACTGATACCAAAGGGGATTTTTCTTGCTCATACCTGTAGTCTTAATCTTCTGTAGTGCTCCCTAAGGGAACTGCATAGGATTCTGCCTAACAACCAACCAGTTCCTCCGGCTGTCAGACATCATCTTTGTGGTGCCCACACCCCTCACCATTGGGAAATTAACTCAAGAGGATAGTGATCACTCTTTCAATCAGAAATGCAAAATTCCTGAAGAAAAACAGTCCATAATACAGCAACAATGAATGAGGAATAGTAATACTGGTCTTGTAGGAATGCACCATTTGCCACTAAATATACCAGAACATTCTTGGGCAGAATCCCAAAGTGCCCCTGAAAATCAGTGCTCCATTTCTGACCAACTGTATTGTCCAATGCAAGGAAACATTTGCACAACATTTCTTCAGAATATTTTGCTTGAGAACCTGAAGCCCCTGGTAATGTTTATTCAGTCCTACTATATTTTAGAATAATTTTACTGGTTGCATCTGTCTAAAGATTTCCTACTGTCCACTCAAGGTTCTCAACATTTCTGGTAAACAACCACTTAATGTCAAAATAAGTTAAAGGCCTTGTACATTTATTTTACTAAAATTGAACGTGCTCTAGATAACTGTTAAATACTACAAATTAACATGTTCTATTAGCAGTCTTTAGTTTATTACATTTCTAATTTGTGTTGCAATAATGTTTCCGCCAACTGAGCACCGATATGATGTTCTGTTGAAAAATTGATGTTGGTCACCATTTCATTTGATATACAACACACACATTTTTCTAGCCGCGACAAGACAAGGGAGGGAAGACAGAGGGAAGACAAGACAAACAATCTTACTAGGCCTGGTGTCATTCAGATTGTGCAAGTACAACAAAGCAAATCACAGGGGGAAGCTAGAGGGGGGGAAGTGCAATCAGGGCAGCAATGCTCTGTGTACGTGCATCCAGGGGGATGCAGCTCTCTGTAAGTGCAAAGGAGGCAGGGGACTGTAGAGGTTACAGTTACAGCCCCTAAGTGCACGGCAGGCCCGCAGGCAGTGCAAATGAGAATGATCATGGAGGAGCCGGGTACCTCGTGAGACTCGGAGAGTAGCCAGCAATCAGTCGGTGCAGGAGACAGGAAGATCAGCAGGGGAGAGAGAGAAAGCAGAGGAGAAAAGGATGGTATTGAGCTGTTTCTGGAGCTTCAGGTGGTCCGGCTCAAGTTTTGGAGGGGCAGCGGGGCCATTCCAGAGGGAGGCACCTTCAGAGGAGAGAGATCTACCCCCAACCCAACTCTCTGCCTGGAGAAGCCCCTGACCCTTTGTGAGTTGGAGAAAGCTGAGTAAAGGGCTTGAGAAGGAAGGTATTTGGAAGGGAGAGTTGGATGAAGTGCGGCCCCAGCCCCAGAGAGCCTTGTGGACGATGTAGAGGGTCTTGAACTTGATCCTTGCAGCCAGTGGAGAGATGTCAGGGCTGAAGAGATACAGTCCCTGGGCTTGAGGCCAAGGATAAGTCTCACAGTCCTGTTCTGGATTTTTGCAGAAGGCTGAGGGTCGAGGAAGGCAGTTTGAGAAAGAGGCTATTGCAGTAGTCCAGCCTAGAGAGAACCAGGGCTCTGGAGACAGTGAACTTCTGGGGGAAAGTGAGAAAAGGAAGAATACCTCTGAGGAGGTGCGGCTGAAAGTGTGCCTTCCTGGCAAGGTCTGTGATGTGAGGAGAGAAGGAGAGGAAGGCGAAGGAAGAGGGCCCAAGGAGGGCGGCCAGAGTGAGAAATGGAATGCGAGAGCAGGGGTCCCAATGAGAAGGATCTCTCTCTTACTGGAATTAAGGCAGAGATCATTGGAGGCACACCAATCCTGAATCGTGGATAGACAGTCAGGAATGAGCGAGAGGAGGCTGGCGTGAGCCAGAAAGATAGCTGAGTGTCATCCGCATAACACTGAAATTTAGAGGCGAAGGTAAAGGGACCAAGTAGACATCAAAGAGCCAGGGTGAGAGGATAGAGCACTGGGGAACACCACGTCTGGAGAGAGAGTTGGTGCAGAGAAACTACCCAAGTGGGAGCTGGGAGGGTCGGTCCAGGAGGAAGGAGGTCAACCACCCCAGGGCGTGATCCGTGATATCCAGGTTCTCACAGAGTCGATGGATCAAGATGGCGTGACTGACCATGTCAAAAGCAGACGAAAGATCAATGAGGATGGGTACAGAAGGAAGGCTGGAGTCAAGATAGGAGAGCAGATCTTCACAGGTGTTCAGGAGAGTAGTTTCTAGGTCTCTGGCTGCTCTGAGGGCAGACTGATGGTCATGGAGACAACCAACAGATTCAGTGTGCAGAGTAAGCTGGGAGATGGCCAGCTTTTCCAGGAGTTTGCCCAGGAAATGAGTGATAGAGATTGGGCGATAGTTTGCCAGACAGGTAGGACCGGCAGAAGGCTTTTTAAGGAGGGGGTGCACAAGGGAGTGCTTGAGGAGAGAAGGGAAAGATCCAGGGGCAAAAGAGTCATTGTGGAAACCAGCCAACGATGGAGCGAGTGTGTCAATGCGGTCCTTGATGGTTCTGGAGGAGTCGGGGAGCAGCTTTTTGGATGACACTTTCATAGATCGGACTTCTCTAGAAACATTGTCAGGTGTTGTCAGAGTGAAAGAGGAGAAAGGAGGGGGACAGGGAGAGGCAGTGTAATTGCGTGGAGAGAAAGGACCCAAGTTGGAGCTGGGACAAAATCAATTGTCACAAAATGATTACTGCTCTACAGGAGCACAGCAATGAGCGCTGGCTAAACTGCCTAATCCGCCCCCAAACTACTACAAACCAACAGTGATCCCAATGATAAAGGTGAAACAAGCAAAGTAAAGAGATGTAACTCATTTGCCTTTTGTGGTAACGTGGGCTGAGGGCAGGCTATACTCTTAAGAGGCATGTTAATGTAATAACAATGGCAATCCAAACAGGAATGGTACAATGGCTCAAAATAAAAGATTTCCTAATTCAGGTTCATTAAATATAAAATCAATATGCCATTAACTCTCCAGAAATAACACTAACAAAAATATATCCCTGTGGAGAGAATAAGGAAAATGCAAAACATATATGTGATAGCAATATGGGTACTGAAGTAGAGGTGAATAAGCAAGAAATTGCAAACACTTTCACTTGAAAAAAGGATTTGTTTTAGGAAACAATGCAAAAGTATGGCTTAGCAGCCACTACAGTGGACCAGGGGGTCTGGCCATCTCAATAGTACCCTATTCTGTTCATGGGTAATTCTACAGTGTCAGACTGGACTTCTTGATGCAATTGCTGTTGGTCAAATTGGGTTTGAATGTGGTCAGTCGCATTGATCCATGCAGTGAATCAGCAGTGAGTCAGGTTCGAAGCAGAACTCTGTGTGGTATGATGAGGTGTGCAAGTGGTGCACTTTAGAGGGTCCACCAGGGTCGATTCTACTGCGGGCTGGTCCTTGGCAATGGTTACCACTGGGACACGTCAGCGAATGACACAATACTTCCAACAGCTCGAGTCAAGATTTACAGTTCATGTCAAAGCAAAGTTCCTAGTGGTGTGATGCTTTGCTCAAAGATGTAGTGGTTTGAAGGCTTCTGCAGTGGAGAGCTGCCATTCCAGCTGAGGTAATGATGCGTCCTGTTTCAATAATGCAAACAGGAGTTTGAAGTTTATGCAGCGTGGGTCCTGTGTTATTTGAAGATTCTTATAATGGTCGAATTATTTCAAGGACAGTCTTAAGAGGCAAAAAAAGAGAATTTAAGCTGCTTTGGGCTTTTCTGGGTGATGTGAGTCCTACTCCATGGGCTCTAGAACAAGGTGAGCCCTAGGTACTCTTCAATCTCGGTCCAGGGAGCTCAGCTGCGCCACAGGAGTCTGGTTCCAATGCAGCTGGCAGATTGGCAGGCCTTGTTCCAAACATCAGTCATCCCCAATGTTACCAGGGTATGGTAAAGGGACAGACCTTTCCTCTGCCTTGTAAACACCTGTCTTTACATCTGGCAGAGGACTTAGGAATATACTGCACTCCCAACAGGGTCCCACAAATCATTTGTGTCTTGTAGTAAGTCCAAAGTGGACCCAGGAAGGAGTGTGGGACTCCCTGCTTATAGCTTATAAAGTTAAAAGGCCACAGGGAATTGGACAACAGCAATTCTACTGTAAGGGGCCCAGTCCATGTCACGGTGACCAGAGACCTTGCCTTCTTGCATCATGCCCAGAGTGCCTTATTCCACAGGAAGTGGAGGGAACAGGAAGAGGAGTGCCCCACAGAAATACCAAAAGGCAAAACCCTTCTCTGTCCACTCTGGCTACACTAACCCTGCTCCTTCCCAAGCCTGCAGCCTCAAAGGCCCTATGCTTTGGTGACTGGCAATTACGTTCTCAAAGCTGCATCATATTGGTATCATACACATGTCAGCCCTGTAACCTTAGGTCAGCCAGGGAAAGACTATGTTTATTCGTGGCTATTGTGCAAGTCTCTACTTCAGTAAGCAAGACAAACAGCAGCACACAGTATCCTTTGATTCTGTCAGAGGATGGGTAACACCTCCCCTAAAGCACAGGACCGCTTATCATGAGATCTCCTGGGAATCATACTTCAAAGAGGCACTCAAATAAACAAAGGCTTGCTTCACAACAGTGTGTGATGTGTTTGGCCCATCTCTTACTGTTAGAGTTTATCCTGCCACCAGACTGATTGAGCCACAATGATGTGGTTATTGGACCAGAGGTGCAGAAGTTAAATGCAGCCTCTGCCTGCAGTGAAATAGCATCCCTTCAGTTGTCAGAAAGCACATGCGATCTTTGAACCCAGCCTGTGCCACTGAAGGGCAGGTGCTGCAGATGTCAGGACACTGATGCAGCAGGGCACATGGGGGCACTATGATTTTGATTTGAAGCTTTCATGAAAGGGGGCGTGATTAACAGACCGCCCTTTCTGTGATGGATGGACTTCATCCTTTTCTACAGCTGTTCCTTTTGGCCCTCGTTTCTCCCAGTTCCATTTGCTCCCGCTCATCCTCACAAAGCCTAACTTCCTTTCAATGGGCTCTCTTCCATGGTTTTTAAGACTCGCCCCATAGCAGATGACTAAATTATTTGACGTAATGTGTCTTTCTCTCTCTACATTTCATCCAAACCCTTTTATAACCCACAATGTTGGCTGTCTTTAATATACTCCATATGTCCTCCTTTATTTATCAACATTTACACTTCTAAAATTGTGTTGCCAAATACACAAACCACCAACGCACACTTTGGACTCATTCATACAGATTTAAATTTGGCACTCAGGTGTTCCATAAACATATTTACCACTTTGGTTTCACGTAAGGCGTGCCACCCATTTGGCTTTCCTTTATGCCCTTTCTCCTGGGGCATTTCCTAATTCATATATGCTTTGGGGCCGCTTGTATTTGGGGAAACGAGAGAAGCCCATTGCCCTTCAACAGTGTCATTCAATGAGATGTACATTTTTTGCAAAGCATTATCATGACATTACTTTCTATAGCGTGCTGCTGAGACTCTGAGCCTGCAGCCTGGCTGGTGTTGACAACTAAGGTCTGATCTGATCAACTAATCCTGTGGTGTGTTCTGTCTTCCATGTAGTACATAGGGTGTGTGCATTCTTTATAGTATAACTTATATAGTTTGTTCGCATGCCGACCACATGTGGTAATGGCTCCATGTTTTGACCCTCATTGCAGAGATGTGTGTTCACATGCCACATGATATTACTGAGTTACTCTGTGGCTCATTCCGTATTTTTCGCTGGGATTCATAAGCCTGAATGTGTTGACTTTGGTGATAAAAACACCTACTTTGCTACAAAGCAGAATTCCTACTCAATAAGGAGCTTGTTAACACAGTTTTTTTGCAAAACATTGGTTTGCTTTTAGAATTTCAAACATTCTTTACACTTCATGGGTTGCAAGCTCCAGGTCGGTGCAGGGCAGTTGCTGTGGGTGGGTGTAATTTTATTATCATTAGTAATATTCGGGTATTTATTGAGCGCAGGCCTAGCTTTGTAAGCAACTGAGCTCTTTAGTACTGATAAGGGGAAGCAGAGATACAAGGGACCAGGGAGTTAACAATGGGGCGTGGGAAGGTGTTAGACATTCATATAATCGGCATTGTACTTTTTGACCGACTATAAATGGTTGCAAGGACCAAAAGTTCTAAAAATGCTACCACCAAAGGTTCGAACACCAAAAGTTCACAGTATCGTGAGCTGGGGTTGCGGGGGAAACCCCTGCAGCCCCCGTAGTATGTACGTGTGTTCGCATGAGAAAGGTGCAAACTTTTGGTGGTTCGCACCTTTCTCATGCGAACATTCTGGCCGTGGAAAAATCAGCCGCGGTCGGATCACTTGGAACCATATAATGTACCTAATAGAATGCTAGCAAGTACAAGTGTCATTTCAAAGGGTGTTGTTATACCTACTTTGATGTTCTTCTGAGAAAATAGTATTTCTCATTTGTAAATATTGCACAACATGAATTGTTTTGCACATGTCACTTTTAGGGAAATGTTTTGAACGTGTTTGATATAAATGAATTGTATGTCTTTGTTTTTCTCCTTTTCATAATAAATTAAGAATATTAATATTGTGTGATTATTAGTTGAAGGATCCTGATATAATGTATTGATCCTGTTTCCATAACATTTAGTCTGTAATGGATGAGTAATTCTACGCATGTTGTAGGACATGTGTGTGTCTAGTGTTGATAGAGTTACAGCTGGTGGTTCTAAATCTTGGGAATAACATTGGAATCAGTCAAGAGGTGTTGGTATCTTTTTTGAATATTTGAGGTTATTACAAGGGCACGATCCCAACCTCTTTCTTTTAATAAAAGAAACCCTTGATCCTATTTCTGTTGTTTTGGCGTGGAAAGGTGGGCAGTGTAACGAATCAAGGGAACTCCTCACTTCTCCCCAAGGAGGAGCCCTCGTGTGAGGCTTGGGAGGTGACACTGCTCCGCCACACCTTCTTTAGGGGTTAAAGCAAGCAAACCCTCACCAAGAGAGACTCCCCATTTGGGGACAAGGTATCCCCTTCCAGTGAGGAACTCCCTGAGGCACTCCACATGATGCCTTATATGGACTTATATAATACACCAGAGTGTTATCAGTTTCATAAAGATTAAGTGAACCAAAATCATCAGCAACGAGAAACTGAGGCAATCTCTTTAAATGAGTTTCTCGAACGGACTATGGAGGCTGTAAGGGATGATATTCCTGAGAACCTGAGAGAGAGGGCATAGAGCCGAGAGAGAGTGGAACACTGAGAGAACCAAGGGAAGCACCCTGTACATAACAGAATGGAAGAAGGAGGGGTTGTTGTGGAACGCGTAGCCCACATAATCCAGAGCAGCTTCGATAGGAGCAAGACGTGCTAGGAGACCAGCATGTGAGAGCAGAGGAAATCCGAGCATGGTGGAAGAGAGAGTTTGGTAGTGGCGTGGCACACGAAGCAGGCATGGTGGGCAGTCCGCCCATACAACGCCGACACCACCAGAGGGAGGAAATCACTCCCGATCTGAGTCATGAGACCACTGACATTCAGATAACCAGAGCGAGAAGCAGAAGAAAGAGATTCCGTGGAACCTAAGCCACGCAGCTACAAAGAAGGTGAAATTAAATCTGATGCTCACCACGTACCGGCACTTTTGACTTTGAGAACAGAAAGTAATACAGGGAATGGGAATACTGGAAGGGCAAGAGGGATTCCATATAAATTTAACAATACTCTTCCCTGTATTGGTGTGAAGAGAATTGGAAATGACATGAGAAACCAAAACTGTGTTAATGAAATAGAAAGAAACACGAATACTACGGGGTGGGAGGGAAGAAAGTTAGAAACTTCTCAGGTTGGAAAAAGGAAAATCACAACCCATACCCAGAAGGTAAAAAGGAGAATATTCGAGGAAAAGACACTTGGTGAATACAGTCTTATGAAGGCAGGAAAATAAGACCTACACATCAAACAGCATTCTGGGAGAGGTATGGTATGGTATGGGAATCTTTATTTGTAAAACGCCTATACACAAGGCAAGTGTTTCAAAGTGCTTAAGGAGGGAGAGAACAAGGGGAAAAACAACAGTCATTCAGAACCTTTGAATTTCTGAATCACACTAGTTTGCACAGGCAGAGTAAGTGCAATAATACAGTTAACAGTGTAGAGAACAGCAAACAGGTCTGACGACGATTGTGCAATTTTTCCAATTGCACTGAGGTGCCACCAGGCAAGGAGGCGAGACAGGGAAGATAGACGATCTTGAGGCATGGTACATTCAGATCTTACAAGTGCACAGACGGTATAGGAGAGGGGGAAGGGGAGGACAAATGCAGGGGGGAAATCCAGGTGCACCTAGTTAGTCAGAAACTGGGTAAGTGCTGAGAGATGCCATTCTCATGGGTCATTGACCAAGTGCAACAGCAATGAGTCAAGTGCAGGCCCGGAGACAAGTGCAAGAGGACTGGCGAGGGTGACAGGGACCTGTGAGACACTGAAGTACACCCAGCAGCCAGTAAAAAAGCTGTGTGGAAAAGTAGGGAGAGAGGGATAGAGCAGAGAGAAAGGTTAGCAGGGTAGAGGGGGAGGGAAGGAAGAGGAGACGAGTAATGTCTTAAGGAGTTTTCAAAAGTTAAGGAGATCAGGCTCAAGACTGAGGGCAGCAGGGAGGCTGTTCCAAAAGGGGAATTATATTTGAAATTTGAATATTCAAATTATCAGAGAGGAGAAAAATATACAAGGTGACCCAAAACCCCACAAAAGAGATAACGAACTTGAATATAACTAAGACAATCATCGAGAAAGCGAAAAAGGAAACTACTAGATCCCTAAGAGCTACAGAACTGAACTCAAATGATAACAAAAGGCTATTGACATTTGGTCTACCGAGTGGGACAAAAGAATCAAAATAGAAACTCTGTGAATAATACAGTAACCAGGAGAAGGGAGTCCTTCTCCTGGTCTTAGTTAATTATGTTATTGGTATGGTCAGATAGGTTAGTTTCAGACAGTGGACAAACTTGGTTTGAACATTTAAACTGACTGACGAGCACCACGGTTAGTAAAATAAGTAGGGAACACCCCATATTTGTAGGGAAAGATAGGCCTTATTCTACAATGAATACCCAACATAGTAAAAATGTCTTTACTGCGTCCGTGTCCTTATTCTGTTCTACCACATATGGTATGAGAACTAGGATGTATTCCAGATGATAAAAGGTGGGGACCCATATTTACTTGATTTAGCCCCAATACCAAAACCCCTATGGTAGCCACAACTGAATCTATAGGATTTAATGTATATAGTACTGAGGAGAGATTACAATACTCCCAGGCGAGGGACAACTAATCCCTATGTGACTGACTTTAACCCCTGCTCAAGGAACCTATATTAGACTAGCATCCAAGTCCGTCTTAGCATGGAAATATGGGTTAGATGTTATGGTTGGAGTCATTGATCTGGACTTCCACAGAGATATAAAAGTCCTCCTACTTAACCACAGGAATAGCCCATGTAGCATAAAAGAGGGAGAGAACACGGCCAAGGAGTTCTTGAGAAGACCTTATTCCCAAAAATCACAGCAAATAAGAGAACACACAGAGATAGAGTGGGGAACACAAGGATTTGGGGAGGCAGATATTCCCAGAGTGGGGAAAATCCCTGGTGAGGTAGAAGAGGGTGTTCCCTTAACTGATCTGTCCATTGCTCAAAGAAATGACACCATTTTCACAGAGGCCTTCAGTAAGGTCATTACTGAAGACAAAGGACAAAGTCAAGCTAGTCCCTTCTCCTTTCTAAAAAAGGGTTTGCTCTATTGAGGTGAAGAAAACCCTGAGAGTGTATGGCGTAAACAGCTTTCTGCCACACAGAGTCATAGACGAGTCGTTCGCAAACTTGCACACTCTCATTTTGCCACCGGACACCAGGGAATAGGGAAATCTCAAAGCCAGATAATTCCCTGATTTTATTGCCTAGAAGTCTTTGCTGATATCATGAACTTTGTTATGACTTGTGATATCTGTCAAAAAACAGCAACTACTACTATTCCACCGGTCCGATTACAGGCACTACCAATCATTGAAGTCACATTTACGAGGATATCGATGGACATAGTGGGACCCTTAGACACGTCGAAGCTCGGGAATCGCAACATCTTAATAATTATGGATTACGCCACTCGCTACCCAGAGGCGCTTACACTCCGTAATAATACAGCACAATAAATACTAAAACAACTGTTACAATTTTTTCCAAGGATAGAATTTCGCAAAGAGATCCTTACTGATCAGAGTATCACCTTTATGTCACATGTAATGCAAGCAATGGAAGAAATGCTCAATATTAAGACCTTAAATATGTTGGTATATCACCCACAAACCAATGGTTTGGTGGATCGGTTCAATCAAGCCCTAACAAAAATAATGGTTGTAGCAGATGGATGGAATTGTTAAGTACTGAACCTCTCTGCCTTATTCATAGTCAGTAAAAAAACAGGCTTCCCTGGGGTATTCTCCATTTGAACCATTCTATGGGAGGGAGCCTGTGGATGTCCTTAACATATAACAGAGACTTGGGAAGAATGAGAGGAGGTTGTTTTACCCATTTCTCAGACTGCACAGAAGTATGGTGGCAGCATGGAAAATCGTGATCAAACACTTGGGACTGGCACAATAACAGCAGCAGGTTGCATAAAATAAGTGCCCATACCACATATGTTCTCATTATGACAATTACTCTTGGTTCTTCTCCCTAGCTGAGAAAACAAGATGATTTCCAAATGGTGCGGTCCATATAACATCTTGGAAAAGAAAGGCCCTTTGACTTATCTTGCCTCTCAGCTTGATAGACAACATAAAACTCAAATGTATCTTGTTAACCTGTTAAAAGAGAGCATACCACCATCACTTTGACCGCTCACCTGACTGATTCTGATAAAGAACCCACCTTAGTTCCCGCTGATCTGTCACCTTCCCAAAAGACTGACATTACTGATTTATTGGACAAGTTACCTAAGGTATTCTCGGATTAACTAGGCAGTGTGGTCAACTTCTTCCATTTGATCAGAATAGAAGCCAATTAATCTAAAACCTTTCACGATCCCTGAGATTTGGAAGAAAATGATCGAACAAGAGGTAGAGGAAATGCTCAAGGCGGATATAATCAAGCCCTTTGAGAGTCCTTGGCCCTCCCCTATTGTCTCAGGTGCAAAACCATACCAATCATGGTGGTTTTGCATTGACTTTAGAAAGTTGAACTCAATATCAGTGTTCGATAATTACCCCATTGCAAGAATAGATGATCTCATTGAAAAGTTGGGCTCGGCCAAATACATCTCCACTTAAGATCTCAAAAAGGGGTGCTGGCTGGTACCCTTAAACCATCAAACCGAGAAATCAACACTTTCTCCACCCCACAAGGTTTATTCGGCTTTAAGGTTCTGCCCTTTGGGTTGTATGGGGCTCCAGCCACTTTTTAGAGGCTAATGGATAAACTGTTAAAACCTTATTTAAGCTTCTGTGGGGCGTATTTGGATGATATTGTAATCCATAGTGATAACTGCCCAGAACACATCCATCATTCATATGAGAGAACTAGGGTCTTGAGAAAAGCTGGTCTCACAGCCAAACCGTGAAAGTGTCATCGCTTACAATCCACTGTGAAGTATCTAGGATTTTTAATGGGGAATGGAATGATATAACCCAAAGAGGAGAAATGTAGGGGCAGTTCAACTAAAACCTGTTACCAACACCAAAAGAGACCTTTGTGCCTTCCTGGGACTGACTGGGTATTATAGGAAATTCATTCCTAAATATTGCACAATTGCAGCAAACTCAAGAATTACCAACCACAGAAACTACATTGGGACAAATGGGACCAAGCCAGCTTTGATGGTCTAAAGAAAATCTTGAGTAGTGAACCGTCCTTAAAATGCCCAACTTTAATCAAGACTTTTTATTATAAACTGACACTTCCAAAATGGGCCTACGGATCAAGCACCCCATAATATATACCAGCTGGAAGCTCTTCCCTGGAGAGCAATCCTATGCTACCATAGAACTGGAGGCCCTGGCCTTAAAATGGGCAGTAACACACTTAGGATACTACCTGACAGGCTGAAAATATAGGTTAATCACAGACCACTCCCCATTAACAGGGATGAGTTTGCGAAAGGACACCAATCCCAAAGTAATGAGGTGGAAGCTCTTTTACCTCGGGTCCCGTTTCAGTGTCTCTCCTGCCTGCGAGAATACGTCTCCGGTCCAGAAACTGCCTTCCTCTTTCTTCATGCTGCTTTTTTGCCTCGCTCACCACCTCCTGGATTACCAGGCCAAACTTGGAAGTCTTCTCCATGGTTCTCCTGTGTCTCCGTGCTCGACTGTCCACCTGACAGCTTGGCTTCCCCAGCAGTATCTAGCTGGTGGGATCTCCCTGCATTTCTCCATAACTCCATCTTTGAACTACCGCCTTACTAAAGGGAGCCGTTTGGAGTCAATCAGATTTCCCCAGCAGCTAGACCACTCACTTCGGTGTAGCTGAGCAATCTTCATTCCGGTTGCTCTCTTTCTTGTGTCAGTCTTTGTTACTGATGTAACTATGTGATGTCTAAATGTTCTATGACTAAGTGTTGGAGAATATTGAGGGTTACTGCCAATATATGCCATGAGGGCTTGAGGTACTGAAGGGGTGTCCCTAAAAGGGAATGTTAATGTTAATGTTAAAGGACATTTGTACCGCGCACTATCACCACCGGAGTGGTCCCGTGGTGCACTGGCGGCTCTGAAGAGGAAGGGAGGGTCGGTTAGTGGGAGAAAGCAGAAAAAGTGCAAGAGAGCAGTGATGTGCTGATGGCGGCCTCAGCCCGGTGTGTCCGGTGGCTGTGCCTGGGGTGTTTGGAGCCGGTAGTCGTCGTGTACTGTTGTAGAGGTCTATGTGTGTTTTTGTTTTGTTGTTGCAGTGTAGTGAAGTTTGTGCAGTTTGTTGTGCTGTAGGTTTGTGGTTGTGTTTGGTTTGGAGTTTGAGAGGTGTGTGCAGAGGTGGAAATTGTTAATAGAATTAGTTAGTTGGCATCTCTATCCTGAATTGAGGTGCTGGGCTTGCAAAGTCTCTCCTGATGCTCCTCTGTCCTGATCTGGGCCCATCTTGCACTAAGGTCTCTATCGCATCTGGCCCCCACCTCAACCAGCCTCCATCACAACCCCTCCTGTCCTCCTTACCTGCTCTTGTGGCCAGTGCACCTGCCAATGTCCACCACTCAGCTAGTGCGGTGATTGCCAGTGTCTCTGCAATCCAATTGATATTTTGGTACATGGTAGCAACTGAGGTGGAGTGACAAGGGGATTGGCTGGTATAGTTGACTCTGTCTCAATGGGTGTCACCTGTGTTTTAGTCTATCCTGTGTCACCTGTCTGGCGTTGTGGGAGCTTCCCTGTCATTTCTAGGGATGTTAGTGTCCTTTCCTGTTCCGTCATCCTTTTTTCCTGTTGTTTCTATTTTCAGGTTGAGTCTGTGGTCTTGAAGAGCCAGGTTTTTAGTATGTTCCTGAATTGGTGGTGATCTTCGTGTTTCTGTTCTCTTTTGGGATGTTGTTCCAGGTTTTTGCGGCTAAGTAGTAGAAGGAGGTGCCTCCGAGTTTTTTCTTAAGGTATGGTTTTAGTTCCAGGCGGATTTCGTTGCTGGATCGGAGGGGCATCTTTGGTTTGTAAATTGTTATTTTCTTTTGTAGGAATTCTGCTCCTTGTCCACTGATTGCCCTGTGCGTTATGCACATGGTTTTGAAGGTGATGCAATGTTTTACTGGGTGCCAGTGTAGTGTTTTTAGGGCAGGAGTGATGTGGTCTTTTCTGGATAGTTTGAGGAGTAGTCTGGCTGCAGCATTTTGGATCGTTGTTGTTTCTTCAGGAGGTATTCTGGTCTTCCGAGGTAGAGGCTGTTTGCATAGTCGATAATTGACATGATGAGGGCGACGATAGTGAGTGTTTTGTGCGTGAAGGAGAGGAAAGGTAGGATTCTTCTTGCCATGTGGAGGAGGAAAAAGCATTTCTTCACTGCTGCATTTATTTGTGGTTCTAAGGTTAGGGTATTGTCCATCAGGACTCCCAGATTTTTTACTACCTTACATGGTGTTGGTGCGGTTCCCAATTCTGTTGGCCGCGGTATGGCGGTTTCGTTCTCTTGGTCTTTGGATATGATCATGATTTCTGTCTCTCCTGGGTTGATTTTCAGGTTGTTGGCATTCATCCTGTTGAAGATTTCTTTCAGACAGTCGATTAGAGCTGAATGATCCGCTTCGTCATCTTTGATTTGGTAGATGATTTGAGTGTCATCTGCGTAGTTGTAGCAAGTAATGTTGTATTTTTTGAAGATTTTGATGACCGGAGTCTGGTAGATGTTGAAATATAGTGGTGACAGTGATGATCCTTGTGGCACTCCACAGTCGTTAACTCGTGGAGTGGATTTGAAGGGTTTAATCCATATGGTTTCTGTTCTGTCTGCTAGGAATGATTTAGTCCAGTGTAGTGACATGTCTGTTATGCCTATGTCTTCTAGTCTTTTGGTCAGGGTGTCCTGGCTAACCGTGTGAAAGGCTGCAGAGAGGTCGAGCAGAATAAGGGCCGAGGTTGAGTTTGAGTCTGCGTTGGTTTTTAGGTCATCCCAGATGGATAGTAGTGCTGTTTCTGTTCCTCTTGCTGGTCTGAAACTGACTTGAGCTTGGTCTAGCAGGTGGTGTTTTTCTACGTATTCTTGGGTAAGTTTATATACCTAGGTTTCCAGGAGTTTTGCTGGGTAGGGTATGTTTGACATCGGTCTGTAGTTGGAGAGGTCTTCAACATCGCCACTTGTGTTTTTTAGAAGTGGCTTGATGTATGGCGATTTGAAGATCCTCGGTACGATCCCTGTTGCTAGTGATACATTTAGAGGGTTTCTATAGTATTCTGCTGGCGTTCCTTGTGCGAGGATTGATTTGTAGATGTCCGGGGGACAGGGATCCATGGGTGATCCAGCTTTCTTGCTGTGTTTTACCAGCATTGCAAATGCCTCTGCTGAAATTTCCGGAATGTTTTTGAGTTTGTGCTGTGGTTCTGTGTTAGGTTCTTTTGGTTGTATCTCATAGTTGGTTGGTTGTTCTTGTATGGTTTGTCGCATATCATTGATTTTTTTCTTGAATTGGTCTGCCAGGTCGTTGCAGAGTTTCCCTGAGGGGGTTGGGGTGTTATCGCAGCCTGGTGGGTTTCTCATCTCTTTGGGGATACCATGTCTCAACCAATGATGCCGCTTCACCCCTCTGAGGGTGGTCTTCCCTGTGTGGTCCTCCCTCTCACAGCCACCCCCAGGATCAGGATTGGGTAGCAGCTGCTGTCCCCTGACCACATGAGGAATGAGAAGAGGCGACCTTTGGGAAAGGAGTGGGGACATCATCAGAGTCATCACATTGTGTAATGCATGTAGCAGCCATTCTATTATTGCATGCTTGATTGTTTTGGCACTGTGGGAATTACTATTATATATATTTTGGAGTTCAATTTGTGGCTGATGTCACCCCTCTGTTTAATGAAGGAGAGGAGCTTTTCTCTTTTACCACTGAACAGCCAAATAGGGAGCTCAAGGCTTGATTTCATGCTATAAATTAGTACACATTACTAGCATTTCCGCTATAGGGGTTATTTTGCTGCTGTGAAATCTGGGAGCAGACTTTTTGCTTTGCAGGCCGCAGGATGCTGCTCTCTGAGGGTCACACAGATGGTTGTGCTCTTCCAGGTGCTTCCCTGCAGAATGTTACCATTGATGCAGTTAGCCTGTCATGTACTGATTTGTAACCTCTCCTTTCTCATGTCTAACTGAGAGTGAGGCGGTGTTTTCCCTATTCGTTCGTGTGGGTCACAGCTTCCTCAATAAGCATCTCATTCTATGGGTATTGATCTAGGGGTTGGTGTGGAATTTCATGGAAGGGTGAGATGTTTGGCTGCTTAATCTAAACCTCTATTTTATAGTAAATGTAGCCATTTCAACACATGGGATTGTTGGATATGGAGCTGCAGTGCCTGTTGCCTCTTTCAGGTATTTCCATTTGCATGTAGTGGTGGATGTGTAGTGTTGTTTGCTGTCCTTCTCCCATAGGGCAGTGTGTCATTAGTCAAGAACATTTGTACTGTGCTCTGCCGAACCCCTGAGCAACCTGGTGAACTTTGCGCCAAAGGTGGTGGAGGTTGGTGATGAAGATTGGGTGCTGTTCAGATGTTGCTTGGCATAACATTCATTCTAAACCTTCCAGCCATCACCTCTTTGTTTTTCCTTTGTCACCCCGAGTGGGACGGGTATGCCCAGACGTTGGTCCTGTGCCTGCTGGGCCTAGAGACCCAAGCTACTCCTCACTGATGAGGCCCAAAAAGGCCGAAACATGTTTGGGGATGCTTCTGGTCTCGTGCAGAAGGGATGTGACCTAGCAGTTCGGGTTGGACTGCCCCTTTTGGGGTGGGACCAAGCCTGATTTGCATACGGTCTTTCCCCTTCTGTAATGGCTTGGCAGGCAAAGAACGATGGTCTGGAGGGTGCCCAGAGCAATGCCAGTGGTTAAGATTCATGCTAAACCTTCCAGCCATCACCTCTTTGTTTTTGCTTTGTCACCCCGAGTGGGACGGGTATGCCCAGACGTGGGTCCCGTGCCTGCTGGGCCTAGAGACCCAAGCTACTCCTCACTGATGAGGCCCAACAAGGCCGAAACATGTTTGGGGATGCTTGTGGTCTCGTGCAGAAGGGACGTGACCTAGCAGTTCAGGCTGGACTGCCCCTTTTGGGGTGGGACCAAGCCTGATTTGCATATGGTCTTTCCCCTTCTGTAATGGCTTGGCAGGTGAAGAACGATGGTCTGGAGGGTGCCCAGAGCAATGCCAGTGGTTAAGATTCATTCTAAACCTTCCAGCCATCACCTCTTTTTTTTGCTTTGTCACCCCGAGTGGGACGGGTATGCCCAGACGTGGGTCCTGTGCCTGCTGGGCCTAGAGACCCAAGCTACTCCTCACTGATGAGGCCCAACAAGGTCGAAACATGTTTGGGGATGCTTGTGGTCTCGTGCTGAAGGGATGTGACCTAGCAGTTCGGGCTGGACTGCCCCTTTTGGGGTGGGACCAAGCCTGATTTGCATATGGTCTTTCCCCTTCTGTAATGGCTTGGCAGGCAAAGAACGATGGTCTGGAGGGTGCCCAGAGCAATGCCAGTGGTTAAGATTCATGCTAAACCTCCCAGCCATCACCTCTTTGTTTTTGCTTTGTCACCCCGAGTGGGACGGGTATGCCCAGACGTGGGTCCCGTGCCTGCTGGGCCTAGAGACCCAAGCTACTCCTCACTGATGAGGCCCAACAAGGCCGAAACATGTTTGGGGATGCTTGTGGTCTCGTGCAGAAGGGATGTGACCTAGCAGTTCAGGCTGGACTGCCCCTTTTGGGGTGGGACCAAGCCTGATTTGCATATGGTCTTTCCCCTTCTGTAATGGCTTGGCAGGTGAAGAACGATGGTCTGGAGGGTGCCCAGAGCAATGCCAGTGGTTAAGATTCATTCTAAACCTTCCAGCCATCACCTCTTTTTTTTGCTTTGTCACCCCGAGTGGGACGGGTATGCCCAGACGTGGGTCCTGTGCCTGCTGGGCCTAGAGACCCAAGCTACTCCTCACTGATGAGGCCCAACAAGGCCGAAACATGTTTGGGGATGCTTGTGGTCTCGTGCTGAAGGGATGCGACCTAGCAGTTCGGGCTGGACTGCCCCTTTTGGGGTGGGACCAAGCCTGATTTGCATATGGTCTTTCCCCTCCTGTAATGGCTTGGCAGGCGAAGAACAATGGTCTGGAGGGTGCCCAGAGCAATGCCAGTGGTTAAGATTCATTCTAAACCTTCCAGCCATCACCTCTTTGTTTGTGCTTTGTCACCCCGAGTGGGACGGGTATGTCCAGACGTGGGTCCCGTGCCTGCTGGGACTAGAGACCCAAGCTACTCCTCACTGATGAGGCCTAACAAGGCTGAAACATGTTTGGGGATGCTTGTGGTCTCGTGCTGAAGGGATGTGACCTAGCAGTTCGGGCAGGACTGCCCCTTTTGGGGTGGGACCAAGCCTGATTTGCATATGGTCTTTCCCCTTCTGTAATGGCTTGGCAGGCGAAGAACGATGGTCTGGAGGTTGCCCAGAGCAATGCCAGTGGTTAAGATTCATTCTAAACCTTCCAGCCATCACCTCTTTGTTTTTGCTTGGCATAACATGACATTGTTTGACTTATGTTTTTGAAGAGTTTACCATGTGGGTGCGGAAAGCCATCCAGTGGCAAATTTCAGTGAGATATCTGGTAATCCGTTCTGAGATGGTTAGGGTG